>NC_073272.2:136058333-136361500 GCF_029289425.2 Pan paniscus | reverse complement strand
GAACAGTCTCCCTCAGAGCTCTCAGAAGGAATCAACCCTGCCAACACCTTGGTTTCAGACTTCTAGCCTCCAGAACTGCAAAGTGACAAATTCCCATTGTTTTTTGTTGTTTTGTTTTTTGTCTGTCTGTCTTTTGAGACGGAGTCGCGCTCTGTCGCCCAGACTGGAGTGCAGTGGCGTGATCTCGGCTCACTGCAACCTCTGCCTCCCGGGTTCAAGCGATTCTTCTGCCTCAGGCTCCCAAGTAGCTAGAACTACGGGCACGTGCCACCACACCCAGCTATTTTTTGTATTTTTAGTAGAGACGGGGTTTCACCATATTGGCCAGGCTGGTCTTGAACTCCTGACCTCGTGATCCGCCCGCCTCGGCCTCCCATAGTGCTGGAATTACAGGTGTGAGCCACCGTGCCCGGCCTTAAATTCCCATTGTTTAAGCCACCCAGTTTGTGGTATTTTGTTCTGGCAGCCCTAGCAAAATAATTAATACCAGGGTTAAAAATATAAGCATTGGCTGGACGCAGTGGCTTATGTCTGTAATCCCAACACTTTGGGAAGCTGAGGAGGGAGAACTGCTTGAGCCCAGGAGTCCAAGACCAGCCTGGGCAACACAGCGAGACCCCATCTCCACAAAAAAATTAAAAATTAGCCAGGTGTGGTGATGCACACCTGTAGCCCCAGCTACTTGGGGGGATGAGGTAGGAGGATCGCTGAGAGCCAGGAGATAGAGGCTGCGGTGAGCTGTGATCATGCCACACTGCACTCTAGCCTGGGTGACACAGTGAGACTGTCTCTCTCTCTCTCTCTCTCTCTCTGTGTGTGTATATATATATATATATATATATATATATATATATATTTGCTTTGCAATCAGTGAGCTATTTACTAGCTATATGACCATAGACACATCATTTAAGTCTCAGTTTCTTCATTTATTTATTTTTATTTTTATTTTTTTATTTATTTTTATTTTTTTGAGACAGAGTCTCGCTGTCTCCCAGGCTGGAGTGCAGTGGCGTGATCTCGGCTCACTGCAAGCTCCGCCTCCTGGGTTCACGCCATTCTCCTGCCTCAGCCTCCCGAGTAGCTGGGACTACAGGCACCTGCCACCACGCCCAGCTAATTTTTTGTATTTTTAGTTGAGACGGGGTTTCACCGCGTTAGCCAGGATGGTCTTGATCTCCTCACCTCGTGATCTGCCCGTCTTGGCCTCCCAAAGTGCCAGGATTACAGGCGTGAGCCACCGCGCCCAGCAGTTTCTTCATTTTAAGAAGAGGGACAATAAATATAATTGCTCACAGGATTGCTGAGACAATTAGAATAATGCATGTAAAGTACTTAGTAGAATGCTTGGTATAGGAAACCTTCAATACATGTTAACTAATATGTCACCCAGGCCTTCAATCCTTAGAAAATGAGTACAGCTGAGTGCGGTGGCTCATGCCTGTAATCCCAGCACTTTGGGAGGCCGAGGAGTTCGAGACCAGCAAAACACTGTCTCTACTAAAAAATAAAAATAATAATAAGAATAAGAAAATTCGCTGGGTGCAGTGGCTCACGCCTGTAATCCCAGCACTTTGGGAGACCGAGGTGGGCAGATCACTTGAGGTCAGGCGTTCAAGACCAGTCTGGCCAACATGGTGAAACCCCTTCTCTACTAAAAATATAAAAATGAGCTGGGCGCAGTGGCACGTGCCTGTAGTCCCAGCTACTCGGGAGGCTGAAGCTGGAGAATTTCTTGAACCCAGGAGGCGGAGGTTGCAGTGAGCCGAGATCGTGCCACTGCCCTCCAGCCTGGGCAACAAAAGAAGACTCCATCTCAAAAAAAAAAAAAGTACAAACGAGCCTTGACAATTACCACATTAAGTAATCTACAATATATACAGCTCTTGAGATTAAGAATTATGGCTCTGCAAATCTCAGAATTTAGGGTGATGGCCCTGAAGGAATTTTGGAGATCATTTAATACAGTAATCATAAAGAAGGGAAGAGTGATCATGTGAGAGTGTGTCCCAATCAGCTTGAGGTGGGAAGTAAATACTCCTCACTAAAGCACTATGTGTAACTGCTAAAAACTAGAAACAACCAACAATCTCTATCAATCCAGTTAAATAAATTATAGTAAAACCACACAGAGAAATAAAATACAGCTAGTAGATTTGCATACGCTAGTATGAAAGTATATCCATACTACTAGAGAGAAAAAGCACAGCATAGTGGTTAGGGATGTAGATCCATAGTCAACCTACCTATATTCGGCTGGGCAGTGGCTCACAGCTGTAATCCCAGCACTTTGGGAGGCCGAGGGGGGCAGATCACACGAGGTCAGGAGTTTGAGACCAGCCTGGCCAACATGGCAAAACCTTCTCTCCAATAAAAATATAAAAAGTAGTCGGGCGTGGTGGCATGCACCTGTAATCCCAGCTACTCAGAAGGCTGAGACAGGAGAATTGCTTAAACCTAGGAAGCAGAGGTTGCAGTGAGCCGAGATCGCGCCACTGCACTCCAACCTGGGTGACAGAGCAAGACTCCATCTCAATTTTTTAAAAAAAAGCCAGGTGTGGTGGCTCACGCCCATAATCCCAGCATGTTAGGAGGCTGAGGCGGGTGGATCACAAGGTCAGGAGTTCGAGACAAGCCTGGCCAATATTGTGAAACCCTATCTCTACTAAAAATACAAAATAATAAGCCAAGCATGGTGGCACATGCCTGTAATCCTAGCTACTCGGGAGGCTGAGGCAGAAGAATTGCTTGAACCCGGGAGGCAGAGGTTGCAGTGAGTGAGATCATGCCACTGCACTCCAGCCTGGGTGACAAGAGTGAGACTAGGTCTCAAAAAAAAAAAAAAAAAAACCAAGAAAAAAATAAAACTACCTATATTCAAAGCTCAGGTATGTTCTGTACTAGCTTGTGTGATCTTTGCCACGTTGTAACCTCTTAGTGTATCAGTTTCTGTACCTGTAATGTAAAGATGATAACAGTACCCACAGGATGCTGTGAGGATTAAATCAACTCAGGCAAAGTATATCAACCACTGCTCGGCATAAACTAAGTACTCAATGTAATAGGTAAAGGTCCTTCAGTATCTGGATCCCACCTATCTCTCCAGACTCATCGCACGCGACAGCCTCTACTTCTAACCTGCTAAATTACTAAAGAGAATTCTGTACTGTGTTCTCACAGCACTCAGCTCATATCTCTATTGTCACTTACATCAAATTGTAGTTGGTGTATTTACACATTTATATCCCCTAGTAAATTGTGTTCCCCAGTACATCACAAAATTAAGAACTCTGTCTGGGTCATTCTAAGGAAAGAGACCACTACTACTCCTGCTGCCCTCCTCCCCCTACCTTGCCTAGTTCACAAGACAGGAGAAAAGAAAAAGCAAAAAGTTGGAAAGAAACAAAAGTAAGATAAATAGCCAGACAACCTTGGCACCACTACCCAGCCCTAGGAGTTAAAAAAGTAATAATAACATCAACCCCTGACCTAAACTACTTGTGTTATCTGTAAATTCCAGACATTGTATGAAAAAGTATTGCAAAACTTTCTGTTCTGTTAGCTGATGCATGTATCCCCCAGTCATGTTCCCCACACTTGCTCAATTTATCATGACCTTTTCATGTGGACCTCTTAAGAGTTGTAAGCCTTTAAAAAGGCCAAGAATTTCTTTTTCAGGGAGCTTGGCTCTTAAGACACAAGTCTGCTGATGCTCCCAGCTGAATAAACCTCTTCCTTCTTTAATCTGGTGTCTGAGGAGTTTTGTCTGCAGCTTGTCCTGCTACATTTCTTGGTTCCCTGACCGGGAAGCGAGGTGATTAATGGACGGTCGACACAGCCCCTTAGGCAGCTTATGCCTGCCCTGTAGAGCATCCCTGTGGGGGACCTGTGGGGGACTCCGGCCAGCTTGAGCAATGTAGATCCTGATGAGCGCTCCCAGGCAGGCATTTGCCCCGGTACAACGCCTCATCAGAGCGGTGCATGGCAAGCCCACATGAAGGACCAACGCAGTGGCTGAACACTGGGAAGGAACTGGCACTTTAAGTCTGGACATCTGAAACTTGGTAAGACTGGTCTTTGGAACTTGCCCACTCCATTTGAGTGGAAGCATGGCATGATCACCCACGGCGTGCCTGTACCGGCACTTTGGGTTTTGTTTTTTACTTGACTTGCATTGCTTGATAATTTGGTTTTAGTTTTGATTTTGACTTGACTTGAATTGCTTGATAAACAGGCATGCCTTTATTGGCACTTTGGTTTTGATTCTGATTTTGACTTGGCTTAAATTGCTTGACGAACAGAGGTGCCTTTAACGACACTTTGGTTTTAGTTTTGATTTTGATTTAGTGTGAAATAGACGAGTAAGTGACCTTTTACCCTTTCCTTCTTGTAGTGTGAATGTTGTTTTGTCTCGAGAGAAAAATAGGTCAGACACAAAGTAAGCCCACTCTGCTAGAAACTGTGTTAAAAAAAATTCCAAGAAAAGAAAAATAAAAGGAAAGTAATCATCAAAACTTACTCTATTAAAATGCATGTTACAAAACCTTAAGAAAGGTTTTGCAGGGGATTATAGAGTTAAGTTAACCCCCCAGAGGTTAAGAACTCTGGGTGAATTAGAATTGCCCTCTTTTGGTGTTGGATGGCCCACCAAAGGAACTATAGACAGGGAACAATTGGCCATGTATTTAAGGTGGTGACAGGGGTCGGAGGACAGCCAGTGTACCTGTAGCAATTCCTTTATATTGACTCATGGTTAAATATAATATAGACAAAACTGGCATAAATTTAGCCCTGTTTAACAGCTTATTGCAAAAAAGCCAAAAGTAAAAAGAGCAGCTTCGCCAGCAGACACAGAGTTAAAAAGGGAGTCCCAGAAACAGCAAGAGAAGCCAGTTTTGCAGAAACCGCCAGAGATAAACAAATTCTTTCTCCATATGTCCCAGCCTACCCCCCTTTACCGAGGCCAACAGCCCCCTCAGAAACCAGATTCAGGAGCTAACACACCCCAGGTCTCACCTCGAAGGGGAGAATCGGAACCTCGAGAGGCCAAGGAAGGAAGTCAAGATAGTCAAGTGGGCCGTCTCAGATCTGGTCTTGCTCGAGCTATGCAAATGCCTCTCAGAGAGAGGTGAGGACCTGTCTATTATAATGACCAGGCCCACATCCGGGGGGACAAGAGACTTTCATCTATCAGCCCTTTTCAACCATTGATCTACTAAACTGGAAACACCCTGAACCCGCCACCTTGCTCCTGGCAACTAGAGCCCTGTCGAGCATAACTGTGTAGAGATGTTGGACTCAAGTTTACTCTAGCAGCCCTGACCTCCAGGACCAGCCTTGGGCATCAGTAGGCTGGGAGCTATACGTGGATGGGAACAGCTTCATCAACCCACAAGGAGACAGATGTGCAGGATACATGGTGATAACCCTGGACATTGTCGCTAAGCTGAGCTCATTCCTTTAATTCAGGCCTTAGAACTCAGTGAAGGTAAGACTGTAAACATTTACACTGACTCTCGGTATGCCTGTTTAACCCTCCAAGTGCATGGATAATTAAATAAAGAAAAGGGCCTGTTAAACTCTAGGAAAAATAGGAAAAAGACCCAGAGAATGCAACTCAGCTTCAGCGTTTGCAGAGATACTGAGAAGCACTTCTGCAGAGGCAAACAGTTGGTAGAAAAAAAGCAATTAATATAAAAAAGATTTCAGAAGTGCTTCAAGGAGCTGACAAGAGCCTAAGTCAGTTTTATAAGAGACTCTATAAAGCATTCTGGCTTTACACCCCATTTAACCCTGAGGCTGCTGAAAAATCAGTATATAGTGAATACCTCATTTGTAAAGCAAGCCCAGAATAACATCAAGCAGAAGCTGCAGGCATGAATACCACCCAGTCTATAAAAGTGGCCACCAAGGTGTATGTTGACTGGGACCAAGGAACAAAAAGGGAAAGAGCAAAAGCAACAATCGCGGCAGCTAGGCACGCCAAGGATTAAGTCCCTCTCCCCAGCCTGGCTCTATCTAAAAAAAGAAGGAGCCAGGGACTGGCGCCGGGAAAAGACCAAAAGAAAAAGAAAGACTAAGTGTGAAAAAGAGAATCAGAAGTAAACAAGAGAGACAGACAGCAGTGCGCGGGGACAGGGCCCGTGCTGTTTGTTGCCTGGCCCTGCCAGCTGGCCGTAGGAGCAGGAGAACTCAGGAAGGAAAAAAATAAATAAATTAAAGACTTAAAAAAGCCAATCTGTTAGCAACAGCTCTTATAAAAAGAGAGATTAGCAATGTGAGAGGACGTGGATGCGGACATAGACGTGGAAGAAGTCACGTTAGGCAAGGATTCAAGAGCCGGACAAGGCTAGAGAGAGATTAATGTACGAGATGCAAAAAGAAAGGACACTAGAAGGGTGAATGTTCAGAAGGCAATAAAGGAAATGGCCAAGGCGGCAAGACAAAGAGGCCATCGGCCAAGGGCTGCCGCACCTTGGAGGAACCAAATACTGATCTGATCAGGCTGGCAGGAGCTGAAGAATGTAAAGACTAGGGCAGACTAGGCACCTTCTCTTTAGGCTCCCAGGAGCCCATGGTCACATTAGAAGTTAAAAGCAGCAGGATTCTGCCATATCTGGACTCCAATTTCTCACTGATGGCTAAGCCACTAGATAGAGTTATAAAGGGGGGGAAGAAAAAGAACCCCTCCAAGAAACTTAAACAGGAGAAAGAGCCATACCTTGTGAAAACTTGCTTATAGACTTTACAGAACTGACCCATGCTGGAGGGTATCGGTACATGCTAGTGCTTGTTTGCACCTTTTCAGGGTAAGTTAAAGTTTTCCCCACCAGGACAGAAAAAGTACAAGAAGTAACTAAAGTACTGTTTAAAAGACATTATCCCCAGGTTTAGACTGCCTCTAACTTTAAAGTCAGACAATAGGCCAGCATTTGTAGCTGAACTAGTGCAAGATTTAACAAGACTGTTAAAAATAAAATGGAAGTTACACACAGCCTATTGGCCGCAAAGTTCAAGATAAGGTGGAATGCATGAACTGGACACTTGAGCAGCTACTGAAAAAATATTGCCAGGAAATACATTTAAGATAAAATCAGGTTTTTGCCTATGGTCCTCCTCCGAGTCAGGTGCACCCCCACCAAACAAACTAGGTATTTGTTCTGTAAGATTTTGTTCGGTCGGCCACCCCCAAATTACAGGTCAAATTAGAGGTGACCTCCAGGAACTAAAGGAATTAACCTTAAGAAAGCAAATGCAGTTTTTAGAAATAGCCATACAAAGTGTTCATAATTAAATACATACAAATGCCTATAAGCCTGACACCCCTTTAAATCTAGTGACTCTGTTTAAAGTAAAAAAGTAAAATCTAATTTTTCTAGGACCCATATAGGATGGGCCCTATACTGTAATCTTGTCTACTCCTACTGCTGTTAGAAGTTGCAGGTGTTGTGTCTCAGATCCATCCCAGTCAGCTAACACTGGCAGCTCAGGACAAGCAGACCAGCCAGCAGGACACAGATCATCCAACCCGGCTGATCCTGAGATGAGACCAAGCTGCTGCTGAGGATGATAGCCCTGCTCTGGTCACTCCAGAGGCTGACCAGTCTATGCATGGCTGAAGCTTGAAACAACAAGCCCTGCTTTAGTCACACCAGCAGCTGACTAGTCTACTCACAGCCAAAGCTTAAGGACTTACCAAGCCAAGTGATGTAGTTAAAAATCTTAAGACTAGTAGTTTTCCTGTAATACTACCTGTTTTCCTATTGTTCTGTCTCTGTATTCAACCTTTTTCCCAGGTAAGGACCTCTTTTGTCTTTGCTGGATATGAATATGCTGTACATTGTTTTGTTGTTGTTACCCCCCATAACCATGCTAGAAGAAACACCTATATAAGGTATCCCCACTGTACACATACTACTTAGTCAGGAAACCCAGACCCATCCCGCCCAGCAACAATTCCGAGTCTTTAAGTCATTCTTTAAACATATAAACCAGAAGTTTACCAGAGCATCCTCCTTTAGCAAAAAAACAAAAACAAAAAAAAACACCTATTTGCTCAGCTGGCTGAAAACATTGCCGGCAGCCTAGACGTTTCCTCATGTTATGTTTATAAAAAGGCTAACATAAGAGACCAATGGCCTTGAGAAGCAAAAGAGTTAATGCCTCAAGATAACTTTACTTTAACTAACTCTTTCCCCAAACAGACGCCACAATTTCAAGCGTCTGGCTCTTAAAAACTTCCATTATTAAGAAATACTGTGTTACTCGCTACGAAAAAGCTTTTAAAACCCAGTAAAAGAACTAACCTGCTTAGGACATGACAAAGTTGGTACATTTGCCTGTACGGGTTTAACACAGGTTTGATCCTAGGTCTATATTTAGAAAATAGTTTCTAGCTGTAAGCGAATTTAAAACCCTCATTGTAAGTGTATTACTAGTAATAGAAACTTGCTTGCTGCTCCCCTGTGTATTACGCTTGCTCCTTCAAATGATAAAAGGTTTTGTAGCTACCATGGTTTGTCAAAAAACTTCAGCACAAGTGTATTACATAAAACACTATCACTCTGTCTCGCAAAGAGACTCAAAGTAAAAATAAAAGTGAGAACTCCCACTAATTAGTGAAATTCTCAAAGAGGGGGATAAGGAAGGAGACCACTACTATTCCTGCTGCCCTCCTCCCCCCACCTTGCCTAGTTCACAAAACAGGAGAAAAGAGAGAAAGCAAAAAGTTGGAAAGAAACAAAAGATAAACAGCCAGACAACCTTGGCACCACCACCGCGGCCCTAGAAGTTAAAAAAGTAATAATAATAACAATCCCTGACCTAAACTACTTGCGTTATCTGTAAATTCCAGACATTGTATGAAAAAGCATTGCAAAACTTTCTGTTCTGTTAGCTGATGCATGTAGCCCCCAGTCACGTTCCCCATGCTTGCCCAATTTATCATGACCTTTTCACGTGGACCCCTTAGAGTTGTGTAAGCCTTTAAAAAGGCCAAGAATTTCTTTTTCAGGGAGCTCAGCTCTTAAGATGCAAATCTGCCGACACTCCCAGCCGAATAAACCTCTTCCTTCTTTAATCTGGTGTCTGAGGAGTTTTGTCTGCAGCTCTTCCTGCTACAAGTCATTCATTCACTCACTCTTTTACTCATTCTATATTTATATATATATTTATATATTTTTTAATATATTTATATTTATAGATTTATATTTATATACATATACACACACACATATACACACACACACACTCCTATATATATATATACATATATACACGTGTTTTTTTTTTAGATGGAGTTTCACTCTTGTCGCCCAGGCTGGAGTGCAACGGCGTGATCTTGGCTCACTGCAACCTCTGCCTCCCAGGTTCAAGCAATTCTCCTGGCTCAACCTCCCAAGTAGCTGGGATTACAGGTGCCTGCCACCATGCCCAGCTAATTTTTGTAGTTTTAGTAGAGACAGGGTTTCACCATGCTGGCCAGGCTGGTCTCAAACTCCTGACCTCAGGCAATCCGCCTGCCTCGGCCTCCCAAAGTGCTGGGATTACAGGTGTGGGCCACCACACCCAGCCTAATTTTTGTATTTTTAGTAGAGATGGGGTTTCACCACATTGGCCAGGCTGGTCTCGAACTCCTGACCTCAGGTGATCCACCCACCATGGCCTCCCAAAGTGCTGGGATTACAGGCGTGAACCACTGCACCCAGCCCAACAAATATTTTTGATCTACCATACACGTCAGGCACTTCTTAACTGTATCCTCAAAGCTGAGACCCTGTAGGTACTCAAAAAATACAAGACATAGTTTGCTATAGCAGAAAGCAAACAGAACCAGGCGTGGTGGTACACGCCTGTAGTCCCAGCTACTCAGGAGGCTGAGATGGGAGGATCATTTAAGCCCAGGAGGAGGTTGCAGTGAACCGAGATCCCACCACTGCACTCCAGCCTGGGTGACAGGGTGAGACTCTGTCTCGAGAAAAGTAAGTGAAAGAAAAGAAAGAAAAGAAAAAAGAAAAGAGGCCGGGCACAGTGGCTCACGCCTGTAATCCCAGCACTTTTGGAGGCTGAGGCCGGCGGATCACGAGATCAGGAGATCGAGACCATCCTGGCTAACACGGTGAAACCCCGTCTCTACCAAAAATACAAAAAAATCAGCCAGGCATGGTGGCAGGCACCTGTAGTCCCAGCTACTCAGGAGGCTGAGGCAGGAGAATGGCATGAACCCGGGAGGCAGAGCTTGCAGTGAGCCGAGATCCGGCCACTGCACTCCAGCCTGGGCGACAGAGCGAGACTCCGTCAAAAAGAAAAGAAAGCGAAATCTGGATAGAAAAACATTGGACTGGGCCAGGCGTGGTGGCTCAGCACTTTGGGAGGCCAAGGCCCAGGAGTTCGACACCAGTCTGAGTATCATGGCAAAACCCTGTCTCTACAAAAAAATACAAAACTTAGCTGGGCATGGTGGTGCGTGCCCGTGGTCCTAGCTGTTCGGGAGGCTGAGGTGGGAGGATCACCTGAGCCCAGGAGGTGGAGGCTGCAGTGAGCCATGATTGCACCACTGCACTATAGCCTGGGTGACAGAGTGAGATCCTGTATCAAACAAAAACAAAATATTGGGCTGGAATTGAAAAGTTGCCACATGCAATCTTTTGTATGTCAATTAATCTTTCTCGACCTTACGTTTTTTTTGGCTGTATGATATGAGAAGACCCAACACAGCTCCTAGTACAGAATAAGAGAGTAAATAAATGTTAATTTCCTTCCTCCTATAGTAGGTGTGTGCTTTAAAATTTAACTAGATTTCCAATTTCAATCTTATTTGGGCCAAATCTCCTGCTGAAAACTACAAGTGCTAAATAAAATGCAGCACATATCTCCCTAAAAGCAACATCAGCTGACAAGAAAATAAGGAACTACCATGCAAATTTCTAAAGGAAAGCAGACCAGTGAGGTAAGCTTGGTAGGGAGCACTGATGCTGCTATTGCCCTGAGGATACCTGCTGATCAGGACAAACGTGGACCTCAGTTTTGGTGGCCTCATGGGTTGAGGAGGAAAGAACTCAGGGCCCAGGGCCCTTCCAGATGAAAAGGCTAGTATGAGACCCTCTGTACGTGAAGCTGAGACCACCCACCTCTCCCAAAAGGCCACACCCTCAAGGTAAAGGTGAGCCAGAAGTAAACCTGCTCCATGCCTCCAACAAACTTAGGAGGACTGCCCTGATACTAAACAAACAAGGGGGTGGTGGGGAACAGGTGGAGGAATAAAACTGGCCTTGAAAAATTTTCGCCAGGCCAGGTGCTGTGGCTCATGCCTGTAATCCTAGCACTTTGGGAGGTCGAGGCGGGTAGATCACTTGAGGTCAGGAGTTCGAGACCAGCCCGGCCAACATGGTGAAACCCCATCACTAAAATTAGCCAGGGGTGGTGGCGTGTGCCTGTAGTCCCAGCTACTTGGGAGGGTGATGCAAGAGAATCAATGGAACCTAGGAGGCAGAAGTTGCAGTGAGCGAAGATCACCCCACTGCACTCCAGCCTAGGTGACAGAGAGTCTGTCTCAAAAAAAAAAAAAAAAAAAAAAAGAAAAGTTTTGGCCAGAGACCGCCTGTAACAAATTTACAGGCTGGATTCATATCACCTAGGTAGCCCAGGAATTTCAAGTTGTGAATTTGTTTTAAGATGGTCCCAGACTGGTAATCCCCAAAGACACTTTGGAGAAGTCAACGAAAGTCCTCTCTGGAGCAATGTACTTTGACCCTACAACTTAAAGAAACCCCACAAATGATTTTCAAGGACAATGAGTACGTACTCAACATAATGAGGCACAAAAGGAAAAATGACATCATGAGCAAGAACTAGAAAAAACCTGCAAAGATTTCAGATACAGCAATTATCAGAGGCAGATTTTAAATGAACTAAAGTTAATATATTTAAAAGAAATAAAAAAGCAAGTGTGAAAGTATATGCATGAAAAAGAAAACAAGGGCCGGTTGCAGTGGCACACACCTGTAATCCCAGCACTTTGGGAGGCCGAGGTGGGTGGATCACTTGAGGTCAGGAGTTCGAGACCAGCCTGGTCAACATGGTAAAACCCCCATCTCTACTAAAATACAAAAATTAGCTGGCCGTGGTCGTGGGCGCCTGTAGTCTCAGCTACTCAGGAGGCTGAGGCAGGAGAATCGCTTGAACCTAGGAGGTGGAGGTTGCAGTGAGCCAGGATGGCACCACTGCACTCCAGCCCAGGCGACAGAGCAAGACTCTGTCTCAAAAAAAAACAAAAGCAGAAAATAAGAAACAGGTGAAGAGAGAATTTACAGACTGGAAGATAGGCCAGGAAAACATAGCACAAAGAAAAAAAAGGAAAACATAGAAGAGAAGTTATACATGGGGCAGAAAATAAAGAGCATTTAACATAGCTTTAAATGGAGTCTCAAAAGGAAAGAAGAAAATATCTGGCAATGGCTGAGAATTCCAGAACTGATAGAAGACAGTAATGAAGGAAACCCAAGGAATTACAAACAGGATTAAAAGCAAAAAAGAAAACAAATCCATAACTAAACACATAATGAAACTGCATGAGACCATCTAAAGAAAGAGGTTCCTAAAAAGTGTGGATATAGGCTGGGCACAATGACTCACACCTGTAATCCCAGCACTTTGAGAGGCCAAGGCAGGTGGATTATCTGAGGTCAGGAGTTTGAAACCAGCCTGGCCAACATGGTGAAACCCCATCTCTACTAAAAATACAAAATTAGCTGGGCATGGTGGCGCATGCCTGTAATCCCAGCTACTTGAGAGGCTGAGGCAGGAGAATCACTTGAATCCAGAGGTGGAGGTTGCAGTGAGCCAAGATTGTGCCACTGCACTCCAGCCTGGGCAACAAAGCGAGACTCTGTCAAAAAATAATAGTAAAATTAAAAAATAAATAAAAAGTGTAGACATAGGCTGAGTGTGGTGGCTCACGCCTGTAATCCCAGCACTTTGGGAGGCCGAGGCGGGTGGATCAAAAGGTCAGGAGTTCGAGACCAGCCTGGCTAATATGGTGAAACCTCGTTTCTACTAAAAAAACAAAAATTAGCCAGGTGTGATGGCGCATGCCTGTAATTCCAGCTACTTGGGAGGCTGAGGCAGGAGAATTGCTTGTACCCAGGAGGCAGAGGTTGCAGTGAGCCAAGATCACGGCATTGCACTCCAACCTGGGTGACAGAGCAAGACTCGGTCTCAAAAACAAACAATATGTTGTACACAAGAGACATATCTAAAACAAAGAGATTCTGAAAACTTAAAAATAGAAGGATAAGCAAAGTTATACCAAGCAAATGCATACAAAAAGAAAGCAAGGCCGGGCACGGTGGCTCACGCCTATAATCCCAACACTTTGGGAGGCAGAGGCAGGCAGATCACCTGAGGTCGAGAGTTCGAGACCAACCTGACCAACGTGGACAAACCCGTCTCTACTAAAAATACAAAATAAGCCACGCATGGTGGCACATGCCTGTAATCCCAGCTACTCAAGAGGCTGATGCCGGAGAATCGTTTGAACCCAGGAGGTGGAGGTTGCGGTAAGCCAAGATTGCGCCATTGCACTCCACCCTGGGCAACAAGAGTGAAACTCTGTCTCAAAAAAAAAAAAAAAAAGGTGGCCTGATTCAGTCATTCCACAATGCAAGCATATATCAAAACAGCATGTTGTACACCGTAAATATAAACACTTTTTGTCAACTTTAAAAGTAAAAATTAAAATTAAAAATAAAACAGGCCGGGAACGGTAGTTCACGCCAGTAATCCCAGCACTTTGGGAGGCCAAGGCAGGTGGATGACCTGAGGTCGGGAGCTCGAGATCAGCCTGGCCAACATGGCGAAACCCCATCTCTACCAAAAATACAAAAATTAGCCATGCATGGTGGCAGGTGCCTGTAGTCCCAGCTACTCTGGAGGCTGAGTCAGGAGAATCACTTGAACCTGGGAGGCAGAGGTTGCAGTGAGCTGAGATTGTGCCAATGCACTCCAGCCTGGGCGACAAGAGCGAAATTCCATCTCAATAAATAAATAAATAAATAAATAAATAAATAAATAAATAAAAATATGTTTCTTAAAAAAGAAAATAAGGAGGTGGGACTTCCTTCTTGGCCCAAGACATGGTAGAATAACAAAGACCAGATTTACCCTCCTACTTACACAACTTTAAAAATGAGTAAAATATGTAAAGCAACAGTTTCCAAACATTGGACAAGAAATATAAGAGTGATCACCTAGGGAAGGGGAACAAATAAGATAAGCCCTACTATTGCCTCCAGCTTACTTCCTAGATAAAATTTCCAGGCTGTGACACAGGGAAAAGGTATCCATGCACAGCCCTGCAGTCTCCTAGGGTTGAGAAAACAAAGTTCAAAGTCCAGGGAGGCCAAAGGCACTAGAATTCATGGAGCAGAGGACCAGAGAGAACAGAGCTGCACACAGATAAGTTTCTGGAAATATGTAGAGTTTTCCTTATCTGGTCCGTACATGCGTGTAAGGTGTGTCTGTTATTGATATATTGCCTCTCAGCTCCAAATTCATGAGTTTTGCCCCCCATGAAAATAATTCAGGCCCTTTAAATAGTTTACCTCTACAAACTGGCACTAAAGCAGGTTTGTCAGTAGAGGGCGCTGGAGAGACATCGCAAGGGAAAGGGTTTATTTCCTGGTTGATCTCGGCTCACTCCACAGGCTTCTGTTTTCTTTCAGCATGCTGCAGCCCCTAATGAATGAATGAACCCAGGTATCACAACAAAAAAGAGAGACAAAAAAAATCATGTGCCTCCTGATGAAAGAACACAACTGCCACCTCACCTTCTCAAAGAAGCCAAACCTGAATCTGATCAAGCCACTGGATCCAGCTGCCAATTTGCAGGAAATATAGGACACAGGAACATGCACAATGGATTGGATTGAATGATACAGGGATGGACAGATACGTGATAAATCAAATAGAGCAAAATGGTAATTGCAGAATATAAATGTTGGATAGATGAGTGTCCACTATATAATTCTTTTTTTTTTTTTTTTTTTTTTTTGAGACAGGGTATCACTCTATCACCCAGACTGGGGTGCAGTTGTGCTATCACAGCTCACTGTAGCCTCAGCCTCCTGGGCTCAAGCGATCCTCCCACCTCAGCCTCCTGAGTAGCTGGGACTACGGATGCATGCCACCATGCACCAATTTTTAAAAACTTTTTGGAGAGATGGGGTCTTGCAATATTGCCCAGGCTGATCTCCAACTCCTGGGCACAAACGATCCTCCCACCTTAGCCTCCCAAAGTGCTGCGATTATAGGCGTGAGCCACTGCGCCTGGCCCACCCAAGTTTTCTGTGTGTTTGAAAATGCTCATAGTAAAATGTTGACAAAAGACATATAAAAAGTCAAGTTTAAACTATACTGTGGCTAGGCGTGGTGGCTCACACCTGTATTCCCAGCACTTTGAGAGGCCAAGGTGGGCAGATCATCTGAGATCAGGAGTTCAAGAGCAGCCTGGCCAACCTGGTAAAACTCCATCTCTACTAAAAATATGAAAATCAGCCAGGCACGGTGGTGTGCACCTGTAATCCCAGCTATTTGGGAGTCTGAGGCAGGAGAATCACTTGAACCCAGAAGGTGGAAGTTGCAGTGAACCGAGATCGTGCCACTGCACTCCAGCCTGGGCAACAGAGCAAGACTCCATCTCAAATATAAAAATAAAATATAGTGTCTAGGGAAGTATATTTAGGTGGTGAAACTACAAAAGAAACTCAAGGAAGTGATTAGTATAAAAGTTACGATAGTGGTTACTTTGGGAGAAAGCAGCATGTTGTAAATGGGCAGGGACACATGGAATCCTTCTGAGGTACCTGGCCAAATTCTATTCTTGGCCCGGTTGTGGTTTACGAAGGTGTCCCCCTTATAATTATTCATTAAATGCTATTTCTGTTCTGTGTGGCTTTCTGTCTGTATTTTACAACAAAAGGGTTGTTTTTTTAAAAGTCCGTATCCTTTGACCCAGCAACCACTTTAGGATAATTATTAATTACTAATTATCCTAAAGTAATTATCAGTAGAGAATCGTTTAAGCCCAGGAGTTGGAGACCAGCCTGAACAACGTTGTAAGATCCCACCTCTACAAAGTCCGTATCCTTTGACCCAGCAAATAATTAGTAATTATCCTAAATAATTAAGACTACATAGATGGCTGTACAACAATAGCTGTCATTTATTGAGTGCCTACTATGTATTAAACACTGCTCTAGCACTTCACAAGTATTATCCTATTTATCCTTGTAACAACCCTGTGTATTACAGTACACACGATTCTTTTTTAGAGACGGAGTCTCACTCTGTTGCCAGGCTAGAATGCAGTGGTGCAATCTTGGCTCACTGCAACTTTGGAGGCCTCAGCCTCCCGAGTAGCTGGGACTACAGGCACGCACCACCACGCCCAGCTAATTTTTATAGTATACGCTATGATTATTTCCATTTTACAGATGAGACTAAAGAGGTGAAAGAATGTTGACCACATCATTATTAATAAAAAATATGGGTCAGGCACGGTGGCTCACGCCTACAATCTCAGCACTTAGGGAGGCCGAAGCAGGTGGATCACTTGAAGTCGGAAGTTCGAGACCAGCCTGGCCAACATGGCAAAATCCTGTCTCTGCTAAAGATACAAAAATTAGCCGGGTGTGGTGGCACATGCCTGTAATCCCAGCTACTTGGTAGGCTGAGGCACGAGAATCACTTGAACCCCGGAGGCAGAGGTTGCAAGTGAGCCAAGATCACACCACTCGCATTCCAGCCTGGGCAACAGAGCAAGACTCTGTCTCCAAAAAAATAAATAAATAACAAATATAGATATAGGTATAAAATATGTATTATATATATATATGAACATGGAAAGAAGTCCATCATAAACTTCTCAGTGAAGACATAAAAGATCACATATATACATATATAAAATCTCACATGAAGTTATACACAGTATACATAAAAACTATTAAAATTGGAGAGGATTACGAGGAGACTCTTGGAACTCTATACCAAATAAGAGTTTTGTAGGAGGTTTTCACAAGCCTATACTACTTTTGTAATTGTAAAAACCATAATGTTTCGTAATAAGGAGGTGTGAGGTGGGGGTCTCAAAGATCCAGAGACCTACCTGGATCTCTGGCATGGTAGTGTGTCCAGAAATGGTGGGTTCTTGGTCTCACTGACTTCAAGAAGGAAACCGCGGACCCTCGCAGTGACTGTTACAGTTCTTACAGGCGGTGTGTCTGGAGTTTGTTTCTTCTAGACGTTTGGATGTGTCCAGAGTTTTTTCCTTCTGGTGGGTTCGTGGTCTCGCTGGATCAGGAATGAAGCTGCTAGACCTTCGCAGTGAGTGTCACAGATCTTAAGGCGGTGTGTCTGGAGTCGTTCGTTCCTCCTGGTGGGTTCCTGGTCCCACTGGCTTCCAGAGTAAAGCTTCAGACCTTCACAGTGAGTGTTACAGCTCATAAAGGCAGTGTGGACCCAAAGAAAGCAACAGCAAGATTTATTGCAAAGAGCAAAAGAACAAAGCAACCACATCGTCGAAGAAAACCCAAGCGCGTTGCCACTGCTGGGTCCGGCAGTCTGCTTTTATTCCCTTATCTGGCCCCACCCACATCCTGCTGATTGGTCCATTTTACTGAGAGCTGATTGGTCTGTTTTACAGAGAGCTGATTGGTCTGTTTTGACAGGGTATTGATTGGTGCGTTTACAATCCCTGAGCTAGACTCAAAAGTTCTCCACGTCCCCACTAGATTAGCTAGGTACGGAGTGTCGATTGGTGCATTCACAAACCCTGAGCTAGACACGGGGTGCTGATTGGTGTATTTACAAACCTTGAGCTAGATACAGAGTGCCAATTGGTGTATTTACAATCCCTTAGCTAGACATAAAGGTTCTCCAAGTCCCCACCAGAGTAGCTAGATACAGAGTGTCCATTGGTGCATTCACAAACCCTGAGCTAGACACAGGGTGCTGATTGGTGTGTTTAACAAACCTTGAGCTAGATACAAAGTGCCAATTGGTGTATTTACAATCCCTTAGCTAGACATAAAGGTTCTCCAAGTCCTCACCAGACTCAGGAGCCCAGCTGGCTTCACCCCATGGATCCTGCACCGGGGCCACAGGTGGAGCTGCCTGCCAGTCCCACGCCGTGCACTCGCACTCCTCAGCCCTTGGGTGGTCGATGGGACTGGGTGCCATGGAGCAGGGGGCGGCGCTCGTCAGGGAGGCTCCGGCAGTGCAGGAGCCCATGGCGGGGGGAGGCTCAGGCATGGTGGGCTGCAGGTCCCGAGCCCTGCCCCACAGGGAGGCAGCTAAGGCCCGGCGAGAAGTCAAGCACAGCAGCTGCTGGCCCAGGTGCTAAGCCCCTCACTGCCCCGGACCGGCGGAGCCAGCTGGCCGCTCTGAGCGTGCAGCCCACCGAGCCCACGCCCACCCAGAACTCACACTGCCACTGTTCCTGCCCACGCCTCTCCCTCCACACCTCCCCGCAAGCTGAGGGAGCCGGCTCCTGCCTCAGCCAGCGCAGGAAGGGGCTCCTATAGTGCAGCAGCGGGTTGAAGGGCTCCTCAAGTGCCGCCAAAGTGGGAGCCCAGGCAGAGGAGGCGCTGAGAGCGAGGGAGGGCTGTGAGGGCTGCCAGCACGCTGTCACCTCTCAGTAGGCTGAATAGAACAAAAGTAGGTGCCATGGCCGTGGGCCTAAAACATCATCATCTTAGCATCTCAAATCCCCAGAAACACTTCCATCTCCTCAGCCAATAGATATGAGGAGTAACTTTTTTAAAAGTGACAGGAGAGGCCGGGTGCGGTGGCTCACGCCTGTAATCCCAGCACTTTGGGAGGCCGAGGCGGGCGGATCACGAGGTCAGGAGATCAAGATCATCCTGGCTAACACAGTGAAACCCCGTCTCTACTACAAATACAAAAAATTAGCTGGGCATGGTGGCGGGCGCCTGTAGTCCCAGTTACTAGGGAGGCTGAGGTAGGAGAATGGCATGAACCCGGGAGGCAGAGCTTGCAGTGAGCTGAGATCATGCCACTGCATCCAGCCTGGGCAACAGTGCGAGACGCCATCAAAAAAAAAAAAAAAAAAAGTGACAGGAGTAATTGCAAACTTTTGCACTGATCATCTCGTGGGGATGAAGCTATTTATGTTGGCATGAATTTTGAAAAAACTACCTCTAATACAGTGCTAAAACAAGAATGCAGAAATAGCAAATCAAAGTAGATGTACAAACTGAAATTGTATTGCCACAATTCCATAAGCTAAAGTGGTACATGATCAGTATAGAAAAATAAGCAGAAGGTCGGGTGCGGTGCCTCACGCCTGTATTCCCAGCACTTTGGGAGGCCAAAGCAGGCAGATCACTCGAGGTCAGGAGTTTAAGACCAGCCTAGCCAACATGGTGTAACCACGTCTCTACTAAAAAAATACAAAAATTAACCGGGGCTAGGTGGTGCGTGCCTGTAATCCCAGCTACTCGGAAGCCTGAGGCAGGAAAATTGCCTGAACCCTGGAGGCAGAGGCTGCAGTGAGCCAAGATCGCACCACTGCACTCCAGCCTGGGTGACAGAGTGAGGTTCCCTCTCAAACAAAAAACAAAAAGAAAAACAAGCAGAGGTTTCACTTAACCATAGTTATTGTTCTATACACACTGTCTTACTAACACAACATAGTCAGCTGAGGGTCACAGTGGGACTCCACCAACTGAGCCTTGCCAAGAGCTCTCTCATCTAAACACACTCACAGGATGTGCACATTGGCAAGCCTTTGCAGGTTATCTGGAGAATGAATTCCTAGCAGTGGAATTACCAGGTCAAATAATATGTATCTTTTTTTATTTTGTTATATATATATATATTATTGTTGTGTGTTATTTCATAAGTTTTGCTATTACTACGCATTATCACACATTTCTTCTATTTTACTAGCTACAGCCAAGTGTCCTCCAGCAAGACTTTATCAATTTACTATAACAGTGTGTTTACCTACATCTTATAGGCATCACCCTTTAATATGCTTGTAGATCCAACAGATGAACAATATTGCTTTTCGGCTGGGCGTGGTGGCTCACGCCTGTAATCCCAGCACTTTAGGAAGCTGAGGCGAGTGGATCATGAGGTCAGGAGTTCGAGATCAGCCTGACCAAGATAGCGAAACCCCGTCTCTACTAAAAATACAAAAATTAGCCGTGCA
Source organism: Pan paniscus (assembly GCF_029289425.2). NCBI lineage: Eukaryota > Metazoa > Chordata > Mammalia > Primates > Hominidae > Pan > Pan paniscus. The sequence goes on along the minus strand of NC_073272.2, from coordinate 136,341,270 downwards.
CGGTGGCAGGTGCCTGTAATCTCAGCTACTTGGGAGGCTGAGGCAGGAGAATCACTTGAACCCAGGCAGCAGAGGTTGCAGTGAGCCAAGATAGAGCCACTGCATTCCAGCCTTGGCGACAAAGTAAGACTCAGTCTCAGAAAAAAAAAAAAAATACTTTTCAGTGTTGTCTTAATTTGTATCTCTTTAATTATGGCTGCAGTTGAGTATAGGTTCATGTTCTTTGTCCATTTGCATTTATTTTTCTGTAAAGCAGACTGTAGCCTTTGCCCATTTTTTTTTTTTTGGTCTGTTTGCCTTTTCCTGATTGATTTGCATATGGGCTCTGGATGAAAGAAATCAATCTTTCATCACCCCCAAATCACAAATAGTTTTTCTTGGTATATCAGTTGCATTTTGACTTTGCTATTTATTTTATTTGCCATGTAGAAGGATTTTTTGTTTTTATTTTTACATAGTCAGATTCATCCGTCATTTCCTTTATAGTTTCTGGAGCTTATACAGTACCTTGCCTCCTCATTCCATGTTTTCTTCTATCTTCCTAATGTTTAAAGTTTTAATTCCCTTGTAGTTCATTTGGGTATAAGGACTGAAGTATAGACCAAGATCATTTTATTCCTGTCCTGAAACAGTTGTCAGTCCCCACATCATTTATTGAACTGTCTTTGCTAATTTGAAACACTACCTTTGGTGGGGCACGGTGGCTCACGCCTGTAATCTTAGCACTTTGGGAGGCCAAGACGGGTGGATCACCTGAGGTCAGGAGTTTGAGACCAGCCTGGCCAACATGGTGAAACCCCGTCTCTGCTAAAAATACAAAAATTAGCTGGGCATGGTGGTGGGCGCCTATAATCCCAGCTATTCGGGAGGCTGAGGCAGGAGAATTGCTTGAACCTGGGGGACAGAGGTTGCAGTAAGCCAAGATCGCACCACTTCACTCCAGCCTGGGTGAAGACTGAAACTCCATAACTCCATCTCAAAAAAAAACACAGGGCGCCGTGGTTCATGCCTGTAATCCCAGCACGTTGGGAGGCTGAGGCGGGGAGATCACAAGGTCAGGAGATCGAGACCATCCTGGCTAACACAGTGAAACCCCGTCTCTACTACAAATACAAAAAAAAATTAGCCGGGCATGGTGGTAGGCGCCTGTAGTCCCAGCTACTCGGGAGGCTGAGGCAGAAGAATGGCGTGAATCCGGGAGGTGGAGGGCGGAGGTTGCAGTGAGCCGAGATCGTGTGCCACTGCACTCTAGCCTGGTCGACAGAGCGAGACTCGGTCTCAAAAAAAAGAAGAAAAGAAAGAAACACCACCTTTATGATAAACTGAAATTCCCATAAATAACTTCCATAAATATTTATGTCTCTTTCTGGACTCTATTCTAGCCCATTGTTCTCTGCTACTATATTTATCTAATAGTTCTTCAAATAAATTATCAAAACTTGACTTTTAGTGTGTTAGACCAAAAAAGGAGTTTTTTTACTTTTTTTTTTTTTTTTTTTTTTTTTTGAAACAGAGTCTCACTCAATCACCCAGGCTGGAGTGCAGTGGCGTGATCTTGGCTCACTGCAACCTCTGTCTCCAGGGTTCAAGTGATTCTCCTGCCTCAGCCTCCCAAGAAGTTGAGATCATCATCTCACTTCATGTAGCCTCTGGAAAATTCCACCGTACACTCATGAAAGAATGAGAGTGAAGAAGGCAAGTAACAGCTTAGTACTACTATGAAAATAGTTTGGACCTTGCAGACTCCCTGAAAAGTTCTCAGAGGCCCCCAGACCACACTTTGAAAATAATTGGTATAATTATTCCCACTGATATGATCAATGGCACTATAAACAACTTCTTATTTTTTTTTTTTTTTTTTTGAGATGGATTCCTGCTCTGTCGCCCAGGCTGGAGTGCAGTGGAGCAATCTCAGCTCACTGCAACTTCCACCTCCTAGATTCAAGTGATTCTCCTGCCTCAACCTCCCGAATAGCTGGGATTACAGGCGCCCAACACTACGCCTGGCTAATTTTTTTGTATTTTTACTAGAGATCGGTTTTGCCATGTTGGCCAGGCTGGTCTTGAACCCCTGACCTCAGGTGATCCGCCCACCTTGGCCTCACAAAGTGCTGGCATGAGCCACCATGCCCAGCCTATAAACTTTTCTGAAACTTGCCTGAAACTTTCATTTTTCAACAAAAAGGAGCCTATGTGTCAGGGTGAAGGGAGGAGGACATCAGTATCTATCTAAAATAAATATCTTTAAAATAAAAATAGGCTGGGAGCGGTGGTGCACACCTGTAATCCCAGCACTTTGGGAGGCTGAGGCAGGCAGATCACTTGAGTCCAGGAGTTCGAGACCAACCTGGGCAACATGGCGAAACCCTATCTCTACAAAAACTACAAAGATTAGCCTGACGTGGTGGCACACGCCTGTAGTCCCAGCTACTCAGGAGGCTGAGGAAGGAGGATGGCTTGAGCCCTGGAGTTCAAGGTTGCAGTGAGCCGTGATCATGCCACTGCACTCAGCCTGGGTGACAAAGTGAGAAAGAAGAAGAAGGAGGAGGAGGAGAAGGAGAAGAGGAGGGGGAAGAGGAAGAAGAGGTAGAGGAGGTAGAGGAGGAAGAGGAGGAAGAGGAGGAAGAGGAAGAATAAGAAGGAGGAAGAGGAGGAGGAGGAGGAGAAGGAGAAGAGGAAGGGGAAGAGGAAGAAGAGGAAGAGGAGGAAGAGGAAGAAGAGGAAGAATAAGAAGAAGGAGGAGGGGGAGAAGAAGGAGGAGGAGGAGAAGGAGAGGAGGAAGAGGAAGAGGAAATTCACAAGAAAGAGTATCATTATATAAAAGAAATAGCAAAAAGTAGCTGCTGGTTTTCTTTAAGCTTTGTTGTTGTTTTTTTTTAGACGGAGTCTCACTCTGTCGCCACGCCTGGACTGCAGTGGCGCAGTCTGGGCTTACTGCAACCTCCACCTCCTGGGTTCAAGTGATTGCCGTGCCTCAGCCTCCCGAGTAGCTGGTACTACAGGCATGCACCACCACGCCCGGCTAATTTTTTTTTTTTTTTTTGTATTTTAGTAGAAACAGGATTTCACCATGTTAGCCAGGATGATCTCGAACTCCTGACCTTGTGATCCACCTGCCCTGGCCTCCCAAAGTTGCGACTACAGGCGTGAGCCACCGCACCCGGCCTTATTTAAGCTTTTACTTAACCTTGGTAATTTTATGTTGACAACCTACAAATGTTGGTAAAGTTATTGCTACTCCTGCCAACTGGGGGTTTTTCATCCTATTGGTCCCTTTCTTCTTCCCAGACTTGATCTTGAAAGATGTCGTCGTTAAATGTTCCCTAAGAACCCACTTTCATATATGGTCTCAAACACAGACCATATTCATGAACATTTCTCCTGTTCATTAACTCCTTTCTTCTGCCAGTTTACCCTTGCTTTCAAAGAACTATCAATTAAGCAGTTGTTTGTTGCTTCTCTTCCCATTTTCTTTACTTCTTTATCTCACTGCTTCCCATTGTGAAAAATACATAGCACTGAAGATATTCAAGATGATTTTAGGTAGTAGATGGGAAAATAATTTTACCTTTTACATATTTACTTGAAATTAGATGAATAAAAAAGATAAGTAGTACAGTAAATCTATAATTAGGGTATTATAGTTTCCTTTCTAAATACAGCATGGATTTTTTTTTTTTTTTTTGAGTAAGGGTCTCCCTCTGTTGACCAGGCTGGGGTGCAGTGGTGCAATCTGGGCTCACTGCAACCTCTGCCTCCCAGGTTCAAGCAATTCTCCTGCCTCAGCCTCCCAAGTAGCTGAGACTACAGGTGAGTGCCACCATGCCTGGCTCATTTTTTTTGTATTTTTAGTAGAGACAGAGTTTTGCCATGCTGGCCAGGCTGGTCTCAAATTCTTGGCCTCAAGTGATCCACCCGCCTCAGCCTCCCAAAGTGCTGGGATTACAGGCATGAGCCGCTGCACCTGGCCTTAAATAATGGATTTTTTTAAAGTAGATAAATAATAATACAGGTGCTTGACATATAGCAAAAATTACCAAGGTGGTATGTGAAATGACTGAAATATAAGAAACACTGCCAGGTGCAGTGGCTCACGCCTGTAATCCCAGCACTTTGGGAGGCCGAGGCAGGTGGATCACTTGAGACCAGGAGTTCAAGACCAGCCTGGCCAACATGGTAAAACTCCATCTGTACTAAAAAAAAATACAAAAATTAGCCGGGTGTAGCGGCAGACACCTATAATCCCAGCTACTCAGAAGGCTGAGGCACGAGAATCACTTGAACCCAGGAGGTGGTGGTTGCAGTGAGCCAAGATGGTGCCACTTTACGCTAGCCTGGGTGACAGAGAGAAACCCTATATCCAAAAAAATAATAATAAAATAAAATATAAAAAATAAAGAATACTTTTTTGGCAGGGTGTGGTGACTCACTTTGGGAGTCCAAGGTGGAAGCACTGCTTGAGGCCAGGAGTTCAAGACCAGCCTGGGCAACATAGCTAGACCCTGTCTCTACAAAAAGAAAATAAAAATAATAAAAAAAAATAAGGTGACAGCAAAAAAGAAAAAACAAAGGCTGGGCACGGTGGCTAACACTTGTAATCCCAGCACTTTGGAAGGCTGAGGCGGGCGGATTACAAGGTCAGGAGTTCAAGACCAGCCTGGGCAACACAGTGAAACCCCGTCTCTACTAAAAATACAAAAATTAGCTGGGCGTGGTGGCGGGTGCCTGTAATCCCAGCTACTCAGGAGGCTGAGGCAGGAGAATTGTTTGAACCTGGGTGGTGGAGATTTCGAGTGTGCTAGATCACGCCACTGCACTCCAGCCTGAGCAACAGAGCTAGACTCTGTCTCAAGAAAAAAAAAAAAAAAAAGACAAAAAAGAAAATCAAAACTTAACCAGGCATGGTGGCACATGCCTGTAGTCCTAGCTACTCAGGAGGCTAAGAGGATCAATTGAGCCCAGGAGTTTGAGGATGCAGTGAGCTATGATTACATCACTTTGCTCCAGCCTGGGCCACAGAACAATACCCTGTCTCAAAACAAACAAACAAAAAACTTCTGAAAGGAATTGAAAAATTAATTGAGTCATGTTAATTTTTTTTTTTTTTTTCTGAGACAGCTTCTCACTCTTTCACCCAGGCTGGAGTGCAGTGGTGCAATCTCGGCTCACTGCAACCTCCGCCTCCCAGGTTCAAGCAATTCTCATGTGCCTCAGCTTCCCAAGTAGCTGGGATTACAGGTGCCTGCCATCATGCTCGGCTAATTTTTGTATTTTTAGTAGAGATGGGTTTTCGCCACGCTGGCCAGGCTGGTATCAAACTCCTGAGCTCAAGCGATCTGCCCACCTTGGCCTCCCAAAGTGCTGAGGTGGCACGCCACCTCACCCAGCCAAGTCATGTTATTTCAGATGCCAAACCTACCAGTGATGCTAGTAATTCAGTCGTATTACTTTCTTCAAAAAAAGCCAGCTTGTCCATTTGGTCTCGATCGTAAGATTTTACACAAATTTTTACACATTTCTGTTTTGTTAAAACTGTTAAGAAAAAATTGAAAATATTAAGAGATTTGGCTAAAGTTTATAATTCAAATGTCATGAAATAAGCAATTTATCTTACAGGTAAAACTTCTTCAAAGACTTCAGTATGCCATTATTCTCTACATTTTCCTCTTCTACATTTTCATTCGTAACTGAAATGATTACAACTAGACACACACACAATGCTGTCATCACTGAAGAGAAGAATTTGTCTTCTTCAGTAACATACAAAGTGGGATATGAAATAAGCAATTTGTCTTCTTCAATAACATACAAGGTGGGATATGAAATCCACCCTAGCTTCCTAAGAACTACCCTGATATACAATCCTTCACTTAAAAGTGACAATAAAATTGATGGTAGTGGTGGTTGTACAACTCTGTGAATATACTAAAAAACACTAAATTAGACACTTTAAGTGGGTGAATTATATGGTACGTGATTTATCTCTGAATAACACTGTTACCAAAAGAATGTGATAATAAAATATTTGATACTTTTAATACAAAATTTCTTATTTACAAGGTCTAGCTATGGAGGATTATCAAGGTAAAGTGCCAGTGGTTTTTTTACTTTTTGTTTTTTGTTTTTGAGACGGAGTTTCACTCTTGTTGCCCAGACTGCAGTGCAATGGCACCACCTCGGCTCACTACAACCACCGCCTCCCAGGTTCAAGCAATTCTCCTGCATCAGCCTCCCGAGTAGCTGGGATTACAGGCATGCACCACCATGCCCGGCTAATTTTGTATTTTTAGTAGAGACAGGGTTTCTCCATGTTGGTCAGGCTGTTCTTGAACTCCCAGCCTCAGGTGATCCGCCTGCCTCGGCATCCCAAAATGCTGGGATTACAGGCATGAGCCACCGCACCTGGCCCAGTGTTATTATTATTATTATTTTCTTCCAGAGCCTTCAGATGAAATGTGCCAATGTTATGAATCAGGAAATAATGAGCATGAGTAAACAATGAAAAACAGAGTCATATTTTAGCACCTACTGTCCTGAAATAATACAAATATGAACCAAAAAAGAATCTTATTGGCAGCAGAGTTGTACTACACTGCCAAGTTTCTTCAGTCCAAGGGATAGCATTTCTTGATAAGGTACACTTTCCTGTTAGAACAATGGCACTCCACAAAGGTATTGCATGCAAATTTAATCATCAAAAAGCTAATGCCTGACACACAAACCAATGTAACAGTACAACAGAAAACTCAGAAATACAGCCATACAACTATGCCCAAGTGATTTTTTACAAAGGTGAAAAAGTGGCCGGGCTCGGTGACTCACACCTGTAATCCCAGCACTTTGGGAGGCCGAGGCAGGTGGATTACTTCAGGTCAGGAATTCGAGACCAGACTGGCCCCGTCTCTACTAAAACTACAAAAATTAGCTGGGCGTGGTCCCAGCTACACAGAAGGCTGAGGCAGGGCCAGGTGAGGTGGCTCACGCCTGTAATCCTAGCATTTTGGGAGGCCAAGGTGGGCGGATCACATGAGGTCAGGAGTTCGAAACCAGCCTGGCCAACATGTTGGAACCATGTAGAGAGATGGAACCATGTAGTAGAGATGGAACCCCATCTCTACTAAAAATACAAAAAAAATTAGCCGGGCATGGTGGCGGATGCCTGTAATCCCAGCTACTTGGGAGACTGAGGCAGAAGAATTGCTTGAACTCGAGATCACACCACTGCACTCCAGCGTGGGCAACAGAGCAAGACTCCATCTCAAAAAAAAAAAGAAGAAGAAGAAGAAAGCTGAGGCAGAAGAATCGCTTGAGCTCAGGAGGTGGAGGCTGCAGTGAGCCAAGATGGTGCCACTGCACTCCAGCCTGGGGGACAGAGCAAGCCTCTGCCAAAAAAAATTTGAAAAGGTGCAAAAGCAATTTCACGAAGGAAGGATAGTCTTTTCAAGAAACCATGCTAAAGAAATTAGATATCTATAGGCAAAAAAAAAAGTTAATCTCAACCTTTCACATCTTCCAACAACAAAAAACCCAAAATGTATCACAGACTTAAATGTGTGAACCCCAAATACCGGAGACAGGTCTCATTCAGTATAGAAAGTTTATGTTGCCAGGTGCAGTGGTTCACACCTGCAATCCCTAGCACTTTGGGAGGCCGAGGTGGGTGGATTACCTGAGGTCAGGAGTTCGACCAGCCTAGCCAGCATGGTGAAACCCCATCTCTACTAAAAATACAACAACAACAACAAAAAATTAGCCGGGCGTGGTGACGGGTGCCTATAATCCCAGCTTCTCAGGAGCCTGAGGCAGGAAAATCACTTGAACCCAGGAGGTGGAGGTTGCAGTGAGCCGAAATCGTGCCACTGCACTCCAGCCTGGGAGACAGAGTGAGACTCCATCTCAAAAAAAAGAAAGAAGGAAGGAAAGGAAGGAAGGGAGGGAGGGAAAAAGAAAGGAAGGAAAGGGAAGGAAAGAGAAAGAAAGAGAAAGCAAGAAAAGAAAGAAAGAGAAAGAAAGAAAAGAAAGAAAGAGAAAGGAAGGAAGAGAAAGAAAGAGAGAGAGAGAAAGAAAAAGAGAGAAAGAGAGAGGGAGGGAGGGAGGGAGGAAGGAAAGAAGAGGGGAAGCGGAAAGGGAAAGGAAAGGAAAGGTTCCAGATGTTACTAATCATGTTTCTTTGTTAGGGAGCCTGCTGAAATAAAGAATAAAGAGCAAGGAGTAGATATCAACAGTCAGAGAAAAGGCAAATAAAAAATATAAAAAGGATGCTATTTCTTACATGTGTTTGGCAAGAGGTTTGCTCAAAACACTGCTATCAATATTTCTCACAGGGAAAGGCAAGCTCCAGGTTTGAAAAGTAAACATGCTGCACCTAGAACTAGCCTTTAAAAACTCCTAGAACCTTAAAGTTGGCTAAGTCTATAGTCAGACGGCACCAGCACCATTCTCAACTTTGTGTGCATTTGTGATGCCTTCTACCAGAATACCCCCCTACACCCTAGATTAGGCAACTAGAGATCAGAACATAAGTCTTATTTATTAATACTTTTTGAATCGATTACTTGCAAGAAAAATTCCTTTTGAGTCAGCTTACAATGAAAACAACGAGGCTACTAAGGAAGGGAGCCAAGAAATTACTGGTGGTTGAGGGACACGCTGAAGAGGAATTGTGCCAGGAATCCCTGGCTAAAGAAAAGTAATAATGATGACAGTTACCATTTATTGAAAGCTTACTATGTGCAAGGTGCCGTCGTAAGTGCTTTTCATGTACTATCTCATTTTATTCTCACAAATCTCTAGAAGTAAATAACACTATGTTTGCAGAGAGAGGACCCAGGAGACCCAAGTGGATTAACAAGAATTAGGGGGGTAAGAGTGTGAGACCATATGAGTGAGGGGTAACACAGCATGGTGGGGATGTATTTAAGAAAGACCACAATGAGTGTATGTGTCCAGAATGGAAGATTGTGCAAGAACACGAGGGAAAGGGTGGAGGGAAGGGAAGGGTTACAGATGCTGAGAGGGAACCGAAGGCGTTGGGGAGGAGGGGAGGAGTTAGTTGAGGCAGGAGAGAAGCCAAAAGGGAGGTGGAGGAGCAGCCAATAGGGAGGGAAGTGGGAAGGACTTAGAGGAAGGAGGAGGAGCAGTAAAAAGGAAAACAGAAGAGCAGAGGGGAAGAGACTAGAAAAAGCAGCAGTGAGGAGGAAGGTAAAGGAGAAGAGAGGGAGGGGTAGGGAGAGGAGCCGAGAGGGAGGGGAAAGAGAAGGAGATGGGAGAGGGCGTAGCATCCAGGAGAAAGGAGGAGGGGGAGGAGCCGAGAGAGCACTGGCAGAACAAAAAGAGACTGGGTAAGGAGTCGATAAGGGGGGGAGAAGGGGAGGAGCCAAGATAAGAAGGTGGGGCCGAAACAGTAGGCGTTGGAGCCGAGAGGGAGAAGGAAGAAGACGAGATGAGAGGGAAGGGAGGGAGCAGAAAAAGAAAAGGAAGGGGGGAGGAACTGTGAGGAAGGAGGAGATACTGAGAGGGCGGGAAAGATCCGCGAAGTGGGAGACTCCGAGATTGAAAGCCCCTGAGACACACCCACAGGGAAGGCAATGGCATTCCGGGTCCAAGTCCATGAGCTCTCGGCCCTGGTCGTCCCCTATCGGCCCTATACCCCTACCCGAAGCCTTCCCCTCACATCTCTCTCACTCCCTCCAATCCTCACCTGACAAAATGCGATTTCTCGCTCCGCCTGGCAGAAGTTGACCGCGGCTAACCTGGGAAGGTAGAAAGCCGTGCAGCGGGCGGCCCTGAAGCCTCAGGAGCAGCCCCAGCCTCAGCAGCCACCTCAGCCCGGAGGGGGCGGGCCACTGGCGCTCGAGGTTGGTTCCCACGCGGAAACCACGAGTACTCATTTCGGGAGCCGGCTCAGGCACTCGGGAACACACACATGAAATCGGCACCCGTGGAGGAAATAAGCGGAAATGACAAGAGCCTCGGACAGGGAAGAGCCGAGGCCGGCTAGTGGCACTAGAACTCCCAGGACGGCCACTTAGTCGGGATAGAACATGGTTCGCAACCCGGTTGCTAGGGCGCCAGTAGGCGGGCATCGTGAGCTGTCGCGGTGCGCATGCGTGGGGATCCCCGCCGAGCCGAGCCGCCCCGCCCCGCCCCGCCATCCCCAGACTTCCCCGCCTCGCCCTTTCCCGTGGCTTTGGCGGTTCCTTGCGCTCTGCCTCGCTTGCAGCCACGCTAGGCCCTGCACAGGTTGGGGGGGTGGGGGGCGAAGGGAGGCTGTCCTAGAAGTTTCATCATAGCAGGGGCTCGCCTCCTCCCGAGGTTGCCTTTCTTAGTCCCAAACTAGCAGTGTTACCGCCCCTGCCATCTTCATTTCTGGCTGCAGGAATTAGGGGGTGTCGCATTCTAGGGCCGCACGGTCCAGTGCGGTGCCTATGAGGCACTTAAAATGCAGCTTTTCCGAGTTTGATGTTCTGTAAGTGTAAAATGCACTCCAGCTACCAAAGACAAAAAGAAAGTAAAACATTTCGACCTGGCGCGGTGGCTGAGGCCTGTAACCCCAGTACTTTGGGAGGCCGAGGTGGGTGGATCACCAGAGGTCAGGAGTTCGAGCCCAGCCTGACCAATATGGTGAAACCCCGTCTCTACTAAAAATACAAAAATTAGCGGGCGTAGTGGCGTGCGCCTGTAGTCCCAGCTACTCGGGAGGCTGAGACAGGAGAATTGCTTGAACCTGGGAGGTGGAGGTTGCAGTGAGCCGAGATCACACCACTGCACTCCAGTCTGGGCACCAGAGCGAGACTCCGTCAAAAAAAAAAAAAAAAAAAAAAAGGGTGAGGGGGGCCGGGCGCGGTGGCTCACTCCTGTAATCCCAGCACTTTGGGAGGCCCAGGCGGTCGGGTCACGAGGTCAGGAGATCGAGACCAGCCTGACCAACATGGTGAAACCCCATCTCTACTTAAAAATGCAAAAATTAGCCGGACGTGGTGGCGGGCGCCTGTAATCCCAGGTACTCAGGAGGCTGAGGCAGAAGAATCGCTTGAACCCGGGAGGCGGAGGTTACAGTGAGCCGAGATCGTGCCACTGCACTCCAGCCTGGGTGACAAGCGAGACTCTGTCTCAAAAAAAAAAAAAAAAGAAAAAGAAAACATTTCTAATTACTGCATGGGTGATTGAAATCATAATATTTGGGGTCCACTGCGTTGAATAAAACATTACTAAAACCAATTTAACTTGCTTCTTTTAATTTTTTTAATGTGGCTACTTGGAAATGTAAAATTACATAGTATGTGACCTGCATTATATTTCTATTGGATAACGCTAGTCTTGGAAGGAGGATGGAAGGGCAAAAGACTAAAGAAAAGGGAGGTGGAGGTGGAGTCCTGCTCTATGCTATTGGAAGAAAGTCTTCTTTCTCTTAGCGGCGGGGACCTTATTTTACGACCTCTGTTAAGAATCCTGTCTTACCTTTTTGCTCCTTGTGGTGTACTATAATGCAAAGTGCTTGCATGTGGACCAAGAGAGTATTGTAGGTATGATAGGACACAGATAGTAGAAGAGCTTGTTATTTTTCCCTCTTGTGTTTCAAGAGCTTTGGAGAACAAGAGGTCACTTGTTTACGCTGAGTCGTGCGCGCCTTGCCAAGTGCCTTTCTGTCCAAGTTCCCTCGCTCCTAGAGGTCTGTGTCTCCTGGTGATTGGCAGGCGGCGATTCAAGACAACAAAGGCATCGTGCTGGCGGTGAGCCGAGGCGTGTAGAAATATAGCAAGTTAACTCTTGGACTAGAGATGTTGAAAAAGTTGTAGGAGAAATGAAAGGAAATATGCGAATGATGAGAAATAAGGGAATTGTGAGAGTGAAAAGGTTGAACTTGATCAAAAGAAGTGGAGAAGCCCATGTCAAGATTTGCAGGGCCGAATAGCATGATTGCCAGGGCACATCCTTTGTGAAGAGGAATGGGAAATGGGAGCTAGCAAGCGTGACAGCGGTCACGGTTGGAAGTAACCAGAGCTTGGATAAAAATTCTGTGCTTTACCGCTGCATTAGTATGGCTCTCTGGTCTGCCTTTGGTTGAAAACGTGTATAATAAAAAAAACAGGACAGCCTCCCAGGCCTAGTCCTGGAGCTTGGATACCAGCTCCTCCAGGCGCCAAGGAAGCAAACCTTAGGAGGGCCCGCCGCTCCACGAGAAGGTGTGAGCTTTACATCCCTGCCTCCTGGGTCACCTCCAGGACGTAGGCCCCGCCTGTAAGCGGACCCTGGTCAGACTCTAACAGTGACATTGAGGTCTTCCTTTAAGGCTCCCTGCAGGGACGGCGTATGCCTATGTCAACCTCAAGAAGTGAAGCATCACCAAAGTCTACAAGACGCAGCTCTCCTGATGCCACCAGTGTGTTGTTGTCGCCAGCTCCAGCCACCTGCTGGGCACCAAGCCAGTCCTGGAGATAAGCCGAGACTGTGCACCATCCACGTAAGCAGCACACCCACCACGGGCTACTCAGCTGATGTGGGCAACACGACTACCTTCCAGAAGCCTATTAACCCATTCCAGCATATTCTGTATATTTTGGAGGCTCTAGGAGTTGGTCAGCCGGCCCATCCAAACCATGTTCATCTTTTGCTTCCTTACAACCCTGCAAGATGTATGAGGACCCAGAGCAGCAAAAGCATCCACCAGGCAGGCCTGGTTTTCCCCAACAACAAAGCCTGTGAGACGGCAACGACAGGTACCAGCCTCCCCGCCTGCCACCTCTGGCCAGCCCTGTACACTTTCTCATGTTGTATGCAAACAGGAACAGCTATATTTCTTTCTTTCCAACATGTATGCCTTTTGTTTCTTTTTCTTGCCTTGTTGGTAGGATTTCCAATATGATGTTAAGTAGAAGTGGTGAGTGTGGAGTTTTTGGGAGAAAACCATTTCAGTCTTTCACCATTAAGTGAGATTAACAGATTTTTATAGATGCCCTTTATTGGGTGAAGGAAGTTGCCTTCTGAGTTCGCTGGAAGTGTTCATCATATTGAATTTTATCAAATTTTTTGCACCAATTGCTATGATCTTTTTTTCTGAAGACTATTAATGTGATGGATTACGCTGTTTTTTTTGTTTGTTTGAGACAGAGTTTTGCTCTGTGGCCCAGGCTGGAGCACAGTGGCGCGATCTCGGCTCACTGCAACCTCTGCCTCCTGGGTTCAAGCAATTCTCCTTCCTCAGCCCCGTTAGTAGCTGGGATTACAGGTATGCACCACAATGCCCGGCTAATTTTTTGTATGTTTAGTAGAGATGGGGTTTCACCATATTGGTCAAGCAGTCTTGAACCCCTGACCTCAAGTGATCCACCCGCCTCGGCCTCCCAAAGTGCTGGGATTACAGGCATGAGCCACTGCACTCAGCCTATCTTGATTTTCAAGTACCGAATCAGCCTTGTGTCTCTAAAATAAACCCTACTTGGTTGGTTGTTGTGTTAAAAATAAAAATGAAAAAGTGGCCGGGCGCGGTGGCTCACGCCTGTAATCCCAGCACTTTCGGAGGCCGAGGCGGGTGGATCACTTGAGGTCGGGAGTTCGAGACCAGCCTGACCAACATGGAGAAACCCCATCTCTACTAAAAATACAAAATTAGCCGGGTGTGGTGGTGCAGACACTTAGGGTTCTGGAGCAAGGCCATGCCATCTAGAAGCAGAAAGCTATATACCATTTGAAAGGAGCTCCTGGTTTGCTCCGGACCCTGGAAGAGATTGACCACTTGCTCTTCAGATTTTTTTTTTTTTTGAACCGGAGTCTCGCTCTGTCGCCCAGGCTGGAGTGCAATGGTGTGATCTCGGCTCACTGCAACCTCCGCCTCTTGGGTTCCAGTGATTCTCCTGCCTCAGCCTCCTGAGTAGCTGGGATTACAGGCATGGGCCACCACACCCAGGTAATTTTTAGTAGAGACAGGGTTTCGCCATGTTGACCAGGCTGGTCTCGAACTCCTGACCTCAGGTGATCCACCTGCGTCAGCCTCCCAAAGTGCTGGGATTACAGGTGTGAGCCACTGTGCTCGACCAAATAAAATTTTTTAAAATGAGAGTAAGTGTAGATGACAAAGATAATAATGCCCTCTCCCTCTTGTTATGTAGCGGTAGAAATTACAAAGTTCTTTCCTAGTCATTTTATGTGATCCTCCTAGTGTTCGTATCAGGTAGGCAGGTTAGTTATTGATCCCTTTGTTTTATGTGAGATAATTGAAGAGAAGTTAATTTGCTTGTCCAACGTCACATAGCTAATAGATGACCAAGCTGAGGTTAGAAAGCAGGTCTTCTGGCTGGGTGCGGTGGCTCACGCCTGTAATCCCAGAACTTTGGGAGGCCGAGGCGGACAGATCACGAGGTCAGGAGTTCAAGACCAGCCTGGGCAAGATGGTGAAACCCCATCTCTACTAAAAATACAAAAATTAGTTGGGCGTGGTGGTGCACGCCTGTAATCCCAGCTACTCAGGAGGCTGAGGCAGGAGACTTGCTTGAACCCGAGAGGCGGAGGTTGCAGTGAGCCGAGATCACAGGATTGCACCTCAGCTCTGGGCAACAGAGCAAGACTCCGTCTCCGAGAAAAAAAAGAAAGAAAGCAGGTCTTCTTATATCTAATACAGTTCTTGAATGTAATTGTGTCCGGAGTTGGTTCTTTCTCGTGGGTTTGTGGTCTCGCTGACTTCAAGATTGAATCCGCAGACCTTCCCAGTGAGTGTTACAGCTTTTTTTTTTTTTTTAAGAGACGGAGCCTTGCTCTGTCGCCCAGGCTGGAGTGCAGTGGCACGATCTCGGCTCACTGCAAGCTCCGCCTCCCAGGTTCACGCCATCAGCTTCACAAGTAGCTGCAACTATAAGTGCTCGCCACCGTGCCAGGCTAATTTTTTTGTATATTTAGTAGAGATGGGGTTTTCACTGTGTTAGCCAGGATAGTGTCGATCTCCTGACCTGGTGATCTGCCCACCTCGGCCTCCCAAAGTGCTAGGATTACAGGCGTGAGCCACGGCACCCGGCCGTGTTACAGCTCTTAAAAGTGGCACGGACCCAAACAGTGAACAGCACCAAGATTTTCTGTGAAGAGCAAAACCTGAGCAGGTTGCCACTGCTGGGTAGGACGGCCAGTTTTTATTCCCTTATTTGTCCCTGCCCATGTCCTGCTGATTGGTCCATTTTACAGAGTGCTGATTGGTCCATTTTACAGAGCGCTGATTGGTCCATTTTACAAACCTCTAGGTAGCTACGGAGTGCTGATTGGTGCGTTTTTACAGAGCACTGATTGGTGAATTTTACAAACCTCTAGCTAGCTACAGAGTGCTGATTGGTGCATTTTACAATCCCCTTGTAAGACAGAAAAGTTCTCCAAGTCCCTACTCGACCCAGGAAGTCCAGCTGGCTTTACCTTTCAATAATGATATTAAAAGGAAGTATAAAGTATTTGTTAATTTTTAAAACTCCTTTTATGAGGTAATATAGCTATTAATCTTCCAGCTATGTTCATTAAAAATGTTTCAGAAACAAAAGATTGAGTGAAGGCTGGGTGCAGTGGCTCATGCCTGTAATCCCAGCACTTTGGGAGGCTGAGGCAGGCAGATCACTTGAGATCAGGAGTTTGAGACCAGCCTGACCAACATGGTGAAACCTCATCTCTACTAAAAACGCAAAAATTAGCTGGGCATGGGGGCGCACGCTTGTAATCCCAGCTACTAGGGAGGCTGAGGCAGGAGAATCACTTGAACTCAGGAGGTGGAGGTTGCAGTGAGCCAAGATCATGCTGCTGGACTCCAGCCTGGGCAACAGAGCGAGACTCAGTCTCAAAAAAAAAAAAAATTGGGTGGACCATATGAATGTCAAGTTAGGCATTAAGCTTTGAGAATACTGCCTAGAGGGAGTTAACTGGAAAATCTGTGATAGGTGGTGTCACTCAAACAATTTCGCAAAAGAGAGAAAAGCAAATTATGGCACTTTACAAACCAGGTGCTTCAGGCCACATTAAAGAAAATTTCTAAATCAGACTATTGGCCAGGCGCGGTGGCTCACGCCTGTTATCCCAGCACTTTGGGAGGCCGAGGCAGGCGGATCACCTAAGGTCAAGAGTTCGAGAGCAGCCTAGCCAATGTGGCAAAACCCTGTCTCTACTAAAAAATACAAAAATTAGCTGGGCATGGTGGCATGCGCCTGTAATCCCAGCTACTCGGGAAGCTGAAGCAGGAGAATCGCTTGAACCCAGGAGGCAGAGGTTGCAGTGAACTGAGAGAGCGCCACTGCGCTCCAGCCTGGGCGACAGAGCTAAACTCTGTCTCAAAAAAAAAAAACCACTATTACAGGGCTGGGTGCAGTGGCTCACGCCTGTAATCACAGCACTGTGGGAGGCTGAGGCAGGTGAATCATTTGAGGTTAGGAGTTTAAGACCAGCCTGACCAACATGGTGAAACCCCGTCTCTATGAAAAATTAGCCGGGCACAGTGGCAGGGGCCTGTAGTCCTAGTTACTTGGGAGGCTGAGGCAGGAGAATCACTTGAACCTGGGAGGTGGAGATTGCAGTGAGCCAAGATCACGCCACTGCACTCCAGCCTGGGTGATAGAGACTCTGTCTCAAAAACAAACAAACAAACAAAAAACCAGATTATTACAACTACTAGGTCTTTAATAATTTTTTCAAGTTTCTAATCATTTACAGTTAAAGTTATCCCAGCTGCAGTTTCCATCCTCTTTCCAGTTCACTTCAATATGTACATACCCAAATTAAGTAGTGAACAAAGGAATACTGTGATCCAGTGGAATCATGTTCTATTTAAGCCGTGTTTCTAGATCAGTTTATTGGAACCTCCAAAAGGGAACTAATGTCCATGGTAGGCCAAGTATGCCAGCTCCAGAGGCCACATCTTACCTTTCATGCTGTGTGCTGACAGGACCAAACTAGCCTACCCCTTGGGTTTCCTGCCTTGACTCACTTTTTTCCTCCCAATTTCCCCCAATCTAAATATGCTTCTCCCAAATTGATAGTGCAAATCTGATCATGTCTCACTGCTCTTTAAAATCCTTCACTGGACAGACAACTCAATGCAATGTGGGATCCTGAATTGGATCCTAAACAGAAAAAGGACATTAGTGGGAAACTGGTGACACCTGAATATAGTCTGCAGTTTAGTTTAATAGTATTGTGCCAATATTTATTTCTTTGTCGCCCAGGCTGGAGTGCAGTGCCGTGATCTCGGCTCACTGCAACCTCCACCTCCCAGTTTCAAGTAATTCTCCTGCCTCAGCTTCCAAAGTAGCTGGGACTACAGGTGTGCGCCACCACACTCGGCTAATTTTTGTACCTTTAGTAGACACGGGTTTCCACTATGTGTTGGCCAGGCTGGTCTCAAAATCCTGACCTCAGGTGATACGCCCGCCTCTGCCTCCCAAAGTGCTGGGATTACTGGTGTGAGCCACCATGCCCGGCCTATTTATTTATTTTTTATGTGATAATTACCTTTTTAAAAAACTGGCCGGGCGCGGTGGCTCAGGCCGGGCGCGGTGGCTCACGCCTGTAATCCCAGCACTTTGGGAGGCCGAGGCGGGCGGATCACGAGGTCAGGAGATCGAGACCATCCTGGCTAACACGGTGAAACCCCGTCTCTACTAAAAATACAAAAAATTAGCCGGGCATGGTAGCGGGCGCCTGTAGTCCCAGCTACTCGGGAGGCTGAGGCAGGAGAATGGCGTGAACCCGGGAGGCGGAGCTTGCAGTGAGCCGAGATCGCGCCATTGCACTCCAGCCTGGGCGACAGAGCGAGACTCCGTCTCAAAAAAAAAAAAAAAAAAAATTGTTGGACGGGCATGGTGTCCCAGCTACTCGGTAGGCTGAGGCAGGAGAATCGGTTGAATCCAGGAGGCAGAGGTTGCAGTGAGCCGAGATTGCGCCACTGCACTCCAGCCTGGGTGACAGAGCAAGACTCTGTCTCAAAAAAAAAAAAAATAATTAAAAAAAAAAGAACTAATAAATGAGCAAAGCAAGTGCAGAATATAAGATCAATATATAAAACAGAGCACACAAAAGAAAAAAGCATAAACTAATGTCTCTCATACATGTAGACACAAAAATCCTTAATAAAATATAAGTTAATCAGGCCAGGCAAGGTGGCTCATGTCTATAATCCCAGCAATTTGGGAGGCTGAGGCAGGCGAATCGCTTAAGGCCAGGAGTTCAGGACCAGCCTGGCCAACATGGCAAAACCCTACCTCTACTAAAAATACAAACATTAGCCAGGCATGGTGGCGTGCTCTTGTAATCCCAGCTACTCAGGAGACTGAGGCAGGAGAATCACTTGAACCTGGGAGGCAGAGGTTGCAGTGAGCCAAGATTTTGCCACTGCACTCCAGCCTGGGTGACAGAGCAAGACTACATCTCAAAAATGAAAAAAAAAAAAAGGCTGGGTGCGGTGGCTCATGCCTGTAATCCCAGCACTTTGGGAAGCCGAGGCAGGTGGATCACTTGAGGTAAGGAGTTCGAGACTAGCCTGGCCAACGTGGTGAAACCCCATCTCTACTAAAAATACAAATATTAGCCAGGCGTGGTGGCGGGCAACTGTAATCCCAGCTACTCAGGAGGCGGAGGCAGGAGAATTGCTTGAACCTGGGAGGTAGAGGTTGCAGTGAGCCAAGATCACACCACTGCACTCCAGCCTGGGTGACACAGTAAGACCTCATATCAAAAAAAAAAAAGACAATGCGGTACTGGCATAAGAATAGACATATAGATCAGAATTAAGAGTCCAGAAATAAATCCTTGTATTTGAAGTCAGTTGTTTTTTGACAAGAGTGCTAAGGCAATTCACTGGGAAAAGGATAGTTTACAAATGGTGCTGCAGAAAGATGCAACATGCAAAAAGATGAGCTGGACCCTCTTCACATTATGAAGAAGTTTACTCAAAATATATCATGGACTTGGCCAGACACAGTGGCTCATGCCTGTAATCCCAGCACTTTGGGAGGCCAAGACAGGCAGATCGCGTGAGGTCAGGAGTTTGAGACCAGCCTGGTGAAAATGGTGAAACCCTGTCTCTACTAAAAATACCACAATTAGCCAAGTGTGGTGGTAGGCGCCTGTAATCCCAGCTACGCTGGAGGCTGAGGCAGGAGAATCGCTTGAACCCAGGAGGCGGAGGTTGCAGTGAGCCGAGATCATGCCACTGCACTACAGCCTGGGCGACAGAGTGAGACTCTGTCTCAAAAAACAAAACAAACAAACAAACAAAATCTAGACTTAATTTTTAGAGTTAAAACAATGAAACTTTTAAAAGAAAACATAGGGGAAAATCTTTGAGACCTTGGCTTAGGCAAACATCTCATGGATACAACTCTATAGGCATGTTCCATAAAAGAAAAAATATGGTAAATTTGACCTTACAAAAATTCAAAATGTTTGCACTCCAAAAGACATCATTAAGAAAATTAGGTCCGGGCACGGTGGCTCAGGCCTGTAATCCCTACACTTTGGCAGGCCGAGGCGGGTGGATCACCTGAGGTCAGGAGTTTGAGACCAGCCTGACCAACATGATGAAACTCCGTTTCTACTAAAAATACAAAAAATTAACCAGGCATGGTGGCAGGCGTTTGTAATCCCAGCTACTCGGGAGGCTGAAGCAGGAGAATCGCTTTAACCCAGGAGGCGGAGGTTGCGGTGAGCCAAGATCAAGCCACTGCACTCCAGCCTGGGTGACAAGAGCGAAACTCTGTCTCAAAAAAAAAAAAAAGAAAGGAAATCTAGGCCAGGCGCGGTGGCTCACGCCTGTAATCCTAGCACTTTGGGAGGCCAAGGCGGGCGGATCACGAGGTCAGGAGATCGAGACCATCCTGGCTAACACATTGAAACCCCCGTCTCTACTAAAAATACAAAAAATTAGCCAGGTGTGGGTGTGGGCGCCTGTAGTCCCAGCTACTCGGGAGGCTGAGGCAGGAGAATACCGTGAACCCAGGAGGCAGAGCGTGCAGTGAGTCGAGATCGCGCCACTGCACTCCAGCCTGGGTAACACAGCGAGACTCCATTTCAAAAAATAATAATAATAATAATAAGGAAAATAAGAAAAAAAAAACCTCACAGACTTGGAGGAAATATTTGCAAAAGACATATCAGATAAAGGACTTGTAACCTGAATGTATGAAGAACTCTTACAACTCAATAATAAAACGATTCAATGAAAACTGGCCAAAATATATGAACAGACATTTCATCAAAGAGGACATATAAATGAAAAGCACATGAACAGGTGGTCAACATCATTTATCAGTACAGAAATGCAAATTGAAAGCACATTGAGATACTATTCCATAACCACAAGAATTGCTACAAAAATTAAGACAAGCAATAATAAATGTTGGCTAGGATGTAGAGAAATTGCAACATTCTTACATTGCTTGTGGGCATGTATAATGGTGCAGCTGCTTTGTAAAACATTTTGGCAGCTCCTCAAAATGACAAACATAAACCTTCCATACAAGCAAGCAATTTCACTTCTGGGTACAAACCTAAGAGAAATAATGACAGGTGTCCACAACAATATTTTTATGCAAATATTCATAGCATTTGCATTATTTATAATAAAGCATTATTCATAATAGCCAAAAGCTGTAAACAAAAACTTAAATGTCAATTGATTGATGAATGGATAGTCAATATATAGCGTATTGTTGGAGTGATCAGACCCAACACCAGGTTGTGGGGGCGACGAAGTCTGGCGGAGTCAAAGGAATGAGAAAAAGACAGTTTGAGAGATAAAGTGGGACTGTGGGGCCATTGCAAGCGTGGAGGCTGCGAAGGCCCTGAGCTCTGGGAGCCCACGCTATTTATTGTTGCTCAAACAAAGGAACAGGTGGTGAGGATGTGGGGGTTGAAAGGAAACAGTGTATCAAGTGAATGAGAAACATATGGCTGCTTGAGATAATGGGAGTCCTAGAAGCAAGGAGCCAGCAAGTCTAGCAGACATGCAAGCCCTGCCTCAGTTTCTCTCCCAACACTCAGCTTTTCTGCCAATAGCGTATCCATAAAATGGAATACTATTTGGCAGTAAAAAGGAATGAGCTACTGACACATGCTACAGTATGGAGAATTCTCAACAACACACTAAGCGCAAAAAGCCAGACACACAGCTGGGCGCGATGGCTCACACCTGTAATCCCAGCATTTTGGGAGGCCAAGGCAGGTGGATCACCTGAGATCAGGAGTTAGAAACCAGCCTGGCAAACATGGCAAAGCCCTGTCTCTACCAAAAATACAAAAATTAGACGGGCATGCTGGCATGTGCCTGCAATCCCAGCTACTTGGGAGGCTGAGGCAGAAGAATCACTTGAACCCAGGAGGTGAAGGTTGTAGTGAGCCTTGATCGCAGCACTGCACTCCAGCCTGGGAGACAGAGCAAGATTCTCAAAAATTTAAAAAAAAAATTAAAAAAAAATTTTAAAAAGCCAGATACACAAGAGGCCACATATTGTATAATTTAAAATAAAAAATGTCCAGCCGGGTGTGGTGGCTCATGCCTGTAATCCCAGCAATTTGGGAGGCCAAGGAGGGTGGATCACCTGAGGTCAGGAGTTCTAGACCAGCCTGGCCAACCTGGTGAAACCCCGTGTCTACTAAAAATACAACAAAATTAGCTGGGCATGGTGGTAGGCTCCTGTAATCCCAGCTACTTGGGAGGATGAGGCAGGAGAATTGCTTGAACCCGGGAGGCAGAGGTTGCAGTGAGCTGAGATCGTGCCATCGCACTCCAGCCTGGGCAACAAGAGCGAAACTCTGCCTCAAAAAAAATAATAAAAATAAAAATAAAAATGTCCAAAAGCATGTGTGGTGGTGCATACCTATAGTTCCAGCTACTCAGCAGGCTGAGGTAGGAAGATCCCTTGAGCCCAGAAGTTAGAGGCCAGCCTGGGCAAAATTGCAAGACCCTGTCTCAATAAAATAAAATAAAATGTCCAGTAAAGGTAAATTTATAGACAGAAAGTAGATTGGCAGTTGCCTGGCACTGGAGTTGGGGACAGGGTTAACTGAAAATGGGCATGAGGGATCACTTATTAGGTTAGTGCAAAAATAATTGCAGTTGTTGCCATTACTTTCTTTTTTGAAATGGAGTCTTGCTCTGTTGCAGAGGCTGGAGTGCAGTGGCACCATCTCAGCTCACTGCAACCTCTCCCTCCGGGGTTGAAGCAATTCTCGTGCCTCAGCCTCCCAAGTAGCTGGTATTATAGGCATGTGTCACCACAGCCAGCTAATTTTTGTATTTTTAGTGGAGACGGGGTTTTACCATGTTGGTCAGGCTGGTCTCAAACTCCTGACCTGAAGTCATCCACCCACCTTGGCCTCTCGAAGTACCAGGATTAGAGGCATGAGCCACCAACCTCTAATTCTCCCACCTCAGCCTCCAGAGTAGCTGGGATCACGGGCATGTGCCACCATGCCCGGCTGATTTTTGTATTTTTAGTAGAGATGAGGTTTCACCATGTTGGCCGGGCTGGTCTCAAATTCCTGACCTCAGGTGATCCACCCACCCTGGCCTTCTAAAGTGCTGGGATTACAGACATGAGGCACCGTGCCTGGCCCGCAATTACTTTTGCACCCCTAATAACTGGGGGCTACAAATGTCTTAGAACTGATTTTTCATGATGACTGTGCCACTTAGTAAAGTTGCTGAAGATCATCGAATTGTACACCTAAGATGGGTGAGTTTTATATGTAAAATATACTTTAATAAAGGCAATTTTAAAAACAAAGAATTGACTCAATGGTAGGGGCAGTAATCCAGATTTCAAAGAATAAGTGAAATTATTAGGTTAGGGGACCTGTTGGGTTAGGGGGAGTGTTTTAGGCAAGGAAACAAGTGCATCAGCAGAAGTCAGACTACTATTGTCTTGTTGGCCCTATAAAAAAAAAAAAAAAAAAAAAGGAAGGCTTTTTCCTAAACACATTGGAAAGTCACTGGAGAATTATAACTATATGAGTGTACGTGCATGTTGTGGAGGAGGGCCAGTGACATTATCACCTCCTCTGACTACTTCATGAAGATGTGATAACAGAGGGGCCAAACCAGATGTGGAAGAACCAGCAGAAAGGCTATTTGTAGTTACTTCATGGTATGCGCTGAAATGTGTCACTCTGCCCCAAAATTTATATATTGAAGTCCAAACCCCCAGAACCTCAGAATGTGACTCTATTTGGAGACAGTCTTCGAAGAGGTAATTAGGTTAAAATGAGGTCATGAGAGTGGGTGGCCGTAATCCGGTAGGACCAGTTCTTTTTCCTTTTTTTTTCTTTTTTTTTTTTTGAGACAGGGTCTCTGTTACCCAGGCTGGAGTGCAGTGGCAGGATCAGGGCTCTCTGCAGCCTCAACCTCCCTGGCTCAAGCAATCCTCCCACCTCAGCCTCTCAAGTAACTGGGACCACAGGCACGTGCCACCACACCTGGCTAATTTTCTTATGATAAATTGTTTTTTAATTTGGTGATGTGAACGTCATTGGTGACATGAAAGAGAGCTATTTGCGAGAAGTGATCAGAATAAAAGCCAAACTGGAGCAGGTTGAGAATTGAGTGAGAGGTGATAAAATGGAGTTAGTTGGTATAGACAACCCTTTCTTTCATTAGCTTTGTTTTTAATAACATAAGTACTACATATACTATATATATGTATATATATTCTTCTTTTTAAAAATTGAAACAGGCGAGGGGGTGCGATGGCTCATGCCTGTAATCCCAACATTTGAGGAGGCTAAGATGGGAAGATCACTTGAGGACAGGAGTTCGAGATCAACCTGAGCACCATAGCGAGACCCTGTCTCTACAAACAAAAACAAAAACAAATAGCTGGGCATGGTGGCATGACAGAGCAAGACCCTGCCTCAAAAATAAATTAATTAATAAAATAAAATTAAAAATTGATATATTACAGAGAAGACTAAAATCCCCTTTAACCACTGCCACCAATCTAGTCTTCTCCCCCACCTTTCAGAGGTAATCCTTGTTATTTGCTTGGTGTGTGTCCTTCCTGTTTTTTTCTAAGTAGTAATATATTATCATCATATATAATATAATTTTACATATACTTATATATATGTTTTACATATACATATTATGTATAGTATAACATGATGTATAGAATAAACTACTGCATTATTTTAACAGATACTTGATATTATATATTATGAGTATATCATAATTTATTTGGCCATTCTTCTACTGATGGTCATTTCAGTTGTTTTCATTTTTTCCCCAGTCACTAACAATTCTGAAAAAAAAAAAAAAAAAAAGCCTCATACATGCTGCCCTGGGCCTGTATGATGGTTCTTCTCTAGGGTAGACAACAAAAAGGGTATGCTTATTTAAAATTCTAATGGACAGACCGGGCATGGTGGCTCATGCCTGTAATCCTAGCACTTTGGGAGGTGGGCAGATCACTTGAGGTCACAAGTTCAAGACCAGCCTGACCAACATGGTGAAACCCTGTCTCTACTAAAAATGAAAAATTAGCCAGGCGTGGTGGCACATGCCTGTAATCCCAGTTACTCCGAAGGCTGAGGCAGGAGAATCATTTGAACTCGGGAGATGGAG
Source organism: Pan paniscus (assembly GCF_029289425.2). NCBI lineage: Eukaryota > Metazoa > Chordata > Mammalia > Primates > Hominidae > Pan > Pan paniscus. Next base: position 136,316,696 of record NC_073272.2, on the reverse strand, counting down.
GCTGCAGTGAGCCGAGATCGCGCCATTGCACTCCAGCCTGGGCAACAAGAGGGAAACTCCATCTCAAAAAAAAAAAAAAAAATTCTAATAGACAGCTAGGTGCAGTGGAGCACATCTTTAGTCCCAGCTACTCAGGAGGTTGAGGCAGATGGATTGCTTGAGCCCAGGAGTTTCAGGCAGCCTGGGCAACTTAGTGGGACCCTGTATCTAAAAAATAAATAAAATAAAATAAAAATTTAATAGACACTATTTGCACTTTTTATGTTTTATTGATTGATTGATTGAAATGGAGTTTCACTCTGTCACCCAGGCTGGAGTGCAGTGGTGCGATCTCAGCTCACTGCAACCTCTACCTCTGCCTCCCGGGTTCAAGCCATTCTTGTGGGTCAGCCTCCCGAGTAGCTGGGACTACAGGTGCACGCCACCACACCTGGCCAATTTTTGTATTTTTTTTTAGTAGAGATGGGGTTTCACCATGTTGACCAGGCTGGTCTTGAACTTGTGACCTCAAGTGATCCGCCCACCTCAGCCTCCCAAAGTGCTGGGATCACAGGCGTGAACCACCATGCCCGTCCCAGTATTGTTATTTATAAGCAAAATGTTTTATAGCAGATCTCTAGAACTTACTCATCTTGCATAATTGAAATTTAATGCACATTGATTAGCAACTACACATTTCCTCCCCTCCCTAGTCCCTGGCAACCAGCATTCTATTCTTTGCTTTTATGAGTTTGACTATTTTAGCTACTTCATACAAGTGGAATCATGTAGTATTTGTCCTTCTGTGACTGGCTTATGTCACTTAGCATAATGTCAATTCATCCATGCTGTCATATACTGCAGGATTTCCTTTATTTTTTATGCTGACGACTCTTTTAAGATGTTTGGCTGTGGAGGAGAGGAAAACTATCATGAGGTAACTAGAAGGACATGAACCATTAAGAGAGGAGTTTTTGTATATGAGAAAGGTTTGAGCATGTTTATGTATACAAGAAAGTTCCAGTTGAGAAGGAGTGGTTGAATACACAGGAGGGAAAAAAAGAACAATTAATGATATAAAATTCTTAAGAAGACACGGCCAGGCGTGGTGGCTCACGCCTGTAATCCCAGCACTTTGGGAGGCCGAGGTGGGTGGAGTTCAAGACCAGCCTGGCCAACATGGTGAAATCTCATCTTTACAAAAATACAAAAATTAGCCGGGCATGATGGTGGGTGGTTGTAATCACAGCTACTCAGGAGACTGAGGCGAGAGAATTGCTTGAACCCAGGAGGCAGAGGTTGCAGTGAGCCGAGATCAAACCATTGCACTCCAGCCAGGGCTACAGAGTGAGACTCCCTCTTAAAAAAAAAAAAAAAAGGCAGGGAGAACATTATCTGAAGCACAAGTAGAAGGGTAGGCCTTAGATGAAAGGAGGTATTATTTTTTTCTATTGCAGTGGTTCTCTAACCTGAGTGCATCAGAATTTTCCTGGAGGGATTGTTAAAGCATAGAATGCTGCCCCTTCCTTCACCCTACCCCATAATTTGTGATTCTGTAGGTTGGGGATGAGGCTGCAAATCTGCATTTCTAACTACTTCCCAGGCGGTGTTGATGCTGCTATTCTGGGGGAACTAACAACACTTTGGGAATCACTATTCTGTGTAGCAGGAGAAAAAGAAGATAGGATGGGTACAGAACTGGGTAGATATATATGTTTGGTAACCAGAAGATAAGGGAGTTCCTATCAGATGGCTTCTTTTTTCTCTGTAAAATAGGAGTTTGGGTCAAATATTAAAAGTGTGAGTGCAGGGGGTACTTGGTGCTGGAGTAGAAGGTTACAGAAGAATGGAATAGGTTTAACAAAAATGATTGCAGAAGGTAGGAGAGTGAATTGACCAAAGATGTAAAGTAGAATTGTTAGGTGATATATGGATCTGTCATTTGACATCTGTGATCATGAATTTTATAATAGACTCAATCTACTCCATTGAAAATCTGTGACTTTTTCCAGTTGATGTAGACAATGAATTAGTGGCTTCCACCAAGACTGAGGTTTTGTCACCCTAGTATCTCAAAAAAACATCCAATAGCTCATGCCAAAACCTGGAATCACCTTTGGTTCTGCCCTCATTCCCCACAGTCAATCCACTATCATTTTTTATTAATATTTAAATAAGATGGGGTCTTGCTATGTTGCCCAGGCTAGTGTTGAACTCCTGGGCTCAAACAATCCTCCCGCCTTGGCCTCCCAAAGTGATGGGTACAGGCATGAGCCACCACACCCAGCCATCCACTATCATTATTGATAGCTAACAATTAATATAGTGCTTCTGTGCTCTAGGAATGGTTCTAAATGCTTTGTGAATATTAATCCTCACACTTCCTATAAATATGACTATCCCCATTTTGTAAATGAGGAGACTGAGGCAGAGAGAGATTATGGATTTGCCCAAATTCACACAGCTAGGAAGTGGCAGAGCTGCGCTTCAAACCAGGCAGTTATCACCAGAGTCCATGTTCTTAGCTAGGCTAGTGTGCATTGTTTCAACTTCCTAAATATATTTCTGATCTATCTACTTCTCTCCATCTCCATGACCACTAACCTAGTCTGAGTCACATCATCTCTCACTCAAACTACTGCCTTTAACTCCTAAGTGGTTTTCCAGCTTCCACACTTGGCCCCTTGTAACTCATTCTCCACACAGCTGCCAGAGTGGTCTTTCAAAAACATAAATCAGGCTGGGTGCGGTGGCTGGCGCCTGTAATCCCAGCACTTTGGGAGGTCGAAGTGGACGGATCACCTGAGGTCAGTAGTTCTAGACCAGCCTGGCCAACATGGTGAAACCCCGTCTCTACTAAAAATACAAAAATTAGCTGGGCATGGTGGCATGCGCCTGTAATCTCAGCTACTGGGGAGGCTGAGGCAGGAGAATCACTTGAGCCTAGGAGGCGGAGGTTGCAGTGAACTGAGATAGCGCCATTGCACTCCAGCCTGGGCGACAGAGCGAGACTTCGTCTCAAAACAAAAACAAAAAACCCACAAATCAGCTCAAATTATTTTCCTGGATTAAAGTCCTTCAACGGCTTCTCATTCTTAGCCCAAACTCCCAGCCATGATTTACAAGGTTCTGGATGATCTGACACTTTCCTAACCCTCCAGCTTAATCATTTATCACTGTTATTCCTTGATTACTGTTTTCCAGCCATAGTGGCTTCATTTCAGTTCTTCAAATACATGAAATTATTTTCCTCAACAGAGCCTTTGCATATGCTGTTGTTATTGTCTACACTGTTCTTTCTACAATTCTTCTCATGGGTGGTTGTTTCTCATCCTTGAACTCTCAGCTTCCATGAAACTTCTTTAGAGAGCTTTTCTCTGACTATTCGAAGTAGATTTCCTCCCCTTGCACATACATACTTTTTATTCTGTATTACTGCAACTTGTTTTTTTATAGCAGCTTTCACTTTTTGTTTGTTTTTTTGTTTATTTTCTCACTGCCCCCCACCCCCATCCTCACTAGACTGGAAGCTTCATGAGAGCAGGGGGCCAAGTCTGTTGTATTCATTCACCATTGTATACCAGCCCTATACGATAGTGTCTAACACATATTTGGTACGCAATAAATATTCATCAAGGGAATTAGTGAATGAATTTAAGGCAGCCAAGTGATAATGTCAAGTGGGAAGTTGGATATGCAAGTTGGGGAGCTCAAGACTAAGATTTGGCATAGAAATATAAATCTGAGAGTCTTAGGAATATTTATTGTAATTAACACCCTGGGAATGGATGAAATTGCCTAAGGAGTAAGGACAGAATGAAAAGACAAGAGGGTCTAGCGACAAAGCTGGAGAAACTTTAACATTTAAAGATCCACTACAGAAGAATGAACCATCAAAGCAGTTTGAGAATGAATGAATGCTTTTAGTGTCAAATGAGTCAGTCTTTTCTTTCATGCCATCTGGATTTTACGTAAGGAAATCCTTTTGGTTCTACCTTCAAAATATATTCAGAAGCCAATTACTTCTTACCACCTCCACTGCTACCACTTTGATCCAAGGCACTATTTATAAAAGTCTCCTAACTGGTCTCCCTGCTTTCACCCTTGCTCCCTACAGTGTATTCTCAACACAGCAGCCAACGTGATCCTGTTGCAATGTAAGTAAGATACATCACTCCTGTGCTCTAAGCCCTCCAGTGACTTCCCATTTCACACACAGTAAAAGCCAAAGTCTACCATGGCCTACATGAACCTACATGATTTGACTCCTCTGCTACTTATCAACCTCATCTCCTACTACTACTCTTGTATTCTCCCACTCAGTTTTAGCCATACTGACCTCCTTACTGTTCTTAGAACATGGTAGGTATATTTCAGTCTTCCCAGCATGCTCTTCTCCTGGATATCTACGTGTTTACTTCCTCCTTTGTGTTTGCTTCAACGTCACCTCTTTTAAGCGTGTGTGACTTTTTTGGGTTTTTTTTTGAGATGAAGTCTCGCTCTGTCGCCCAGGCTGGGGTGCAGTGGCGCGATCTCAGCTCACTGCAACCTCTGCCTCCTGGGTTCAAGAAATTCTCCTGCCTCAGCCTCCTGAGTAGCTGGGACTACAGGCACGTGCCACCAAACCTGGCAATTTTTTTTTTTTTTTTTTTTTTTGGATTTTAGTAGAGACGGGGTTTTCACTGTGTTAGCCAGGATGGTCCTGATCTCCTGACCTCATGATCAGCCCACCTTGGCCTCCCAAAGTGCTAGGATCAGAGGTGTGAGCCACCGCGCCCGGCCTTGTGTGTGGGTTTTTTGAGACGGAGTCTCTCTCTGTCGCCCAGGCTGGAGTGCAGTGGTGCGATCTCAGCTCACTGGAGCCTCTGCCTCCCAGGTTCAAGCAATTCTCCTACCTCAGTCTCCCAAGTAGCTGGGATTACAGGCGGTCACCACCACGCCCGGCTAATTTTTGTATTTTTAGTAGAGACGGGGTTTTGCCATGTTAGCCAGGCTGGTCTCAAACTCCTGGCCTCAAGTGATCCGCCCACCTCAGCCTCCCAAAGTGCTGGGATTACAAGCGTGAGCCACTGCATCCAGCCCAATGTCACCTTCTTAGTGAGGCCAACCATTTCAGATTTGTACTCTTCCACTTGTACTTCTTACTGCCCTGCACCCCACCCTGCCCCCCGACACCGCTATGCTCTATTTCTTTCATAGCACTTTCCACATTCAAACATACTTCTAATTTACTTATTTATTTGGCTTGCTGTTTATATTCTATATCCTCTCTCAGTCCGTTCAGGCTGCTATAACGAATTACCATAGACTGGGTCAATAAAAAGTTACTTCTTGGCTGGGCACGGTGGCTCACGCCTATAATCCCAGCACTTTGGGAGGCCAAGGCAGGCGGATCAGCTGAGGTCTGGAGTTCGAGACCAGCCTGACCAACATGGAGAAACCTCCGTCTCTACTAAAAATACAAAATCAGCTGGGCATGCTGGCACATGCTTGTAATCCCAGCTACTCGGGAGGCTGAGGCAGGAGAATCGCTTGAACCCGGGAGGCGGAGGTTGCAGTGAGCCGAGATGGCACCACTGCACTCCAGCCTGGGCAACAAGAGCGAAACTCCATCTCAAAAAAAAAAAAAAAATTACTTCTCACATTTCTGGAGGCTAGAAGCCCAAGATCAGAATGCCAGCATGGCTGGGTTCTGGTGAGGACCCTCTTCTGGGTTGCTTTAGGAAAAGAGCCTGTTGCATGGCAAGAGTGATGCCATCTTGGAAGTGAAACTGCCATGTGACTGATATGTTGTTGTTGTTTTTTTAATGACTTGATGTTTGACTCCTGCATACCAAAGTGTTGTTCTGCAGCAAGGTCTTAGAACAATGCCTGAAGCATAAATAACTCCTCATAAAGACACTTATCTAATTTCCCCAGCGGTCATGAGTTTTGGCAAGACAGTCTGAGATGTAACCAGTTGCACCTGCTTTACCCTAAAAGCTTGCTTAATAAGAATATTTTCTGGAGGGCGGGTGCACCAATCCACCATCTCGTGGCTGCCATAAGCATTGCTTTTCTTTGTAAGTCTCTATTAAATATTTTCTTTCTTTGTTTCTTTTTTTTGGAGACGGATTCTCACTTTGTCGCCCAGGCTGGAGTGCAGTGGCATGATCCTGGCTCACTGCAACCTCCACCTCCCAGGTTCAAGCGATTCTCCCACCTCAGCCTCCTGAGTAACTGGGATTACAGGCACACACCACCATGCCCAGCTAATTTTGTATTTTTAGTAGAGACAGGGTTTCATCATGTTAGCCAGGCTGGTCTCGAACTCCCAACGTCAGGTAATCTGCCTGCCTCGGCTTCCCAAAGTGCTAGGATTACAGGTGTGAGCCACCACACCCGTCCTAAATATTTTCTTTCTGAGAAACTGGATTTGCCATTTCTTTCTTTCTTTCTTTCTTTTTTTTTTTTTTGAGATGGAGTTTCACTCTGTTGCCCAAGCTGGAGTGCAGTGGCGCGATCTCAGCTCACTGCAAGCTCTGCCTCCTGGGTTCACGTCATTCTCCTGCCTCAGCCTCCTGAGTAGCTGGGACTACTGGCGCCCGCCACCACACCTGGCTAGTTTTTTTGTATTTTTAGTAGAGACAGGGTTTCACCGTGTTAGCCAGGATGGTCTCGAACTCCTGACCTCATGATCCGCCTGCCTTGGCCTCCCAAAGTGCTGGGATTACAGGCGTGAGTCACCGCGCCTGGCCTGGATTTGCCATTTCTTTGGCCTCTCGCTTTGCTCAGGTTTTGGGGGTAGGTTTGTATATACCTGTTCGCCAAGGAACAGTTGCTGACTGCTGACTTCTCCGTGTGTACTTACAAGGAGAAAGAGGTGAGGGTCACTCTGGGGTCTTTTACATAAAGGCACTAATCCCATTCATGATGGCTCCACCTGCCTTCCTGACCTAATCACTTCCCAAAGGCCCCACCTCCTAATACCATCACCTTGGAGGTTAGGAGTTCAATATATGAATTTTAGCTGTGTATAGAGATCAGTGCCTGTAGTCCCAGCTATTCCAGAGGCTGAGGCAGGAAGATCTCTTGAGCCCAGAAGTTGGAGGCCGCAGTGAGCTAGGATCACACCACCGCACTCCAGCCTGGGTGACAGAGTGAGACCCAGTCTCTTAGAAGAAAAAAAAAAAAAGGAAGAAGAGGCTGGGCGCGGTAGCTCATGCCTGTAATCCCAGCATTTTGGGAGGCTGACGTGGGCGGATCACCTGAGGACAGGAGTTCGAGAGACCAGCCTGGCCAGTATGGTGAAACCCCATCTCTACTAAAAATACAAAAAATCACTGGGTGTGGTGGTTCATACCTGTAATCCCAGCTACTCGGGAGGCTGAGGCAGGAGATTCGCTTAAAGCCGGGAGGCAGAGGTTGCAGTGAGCCACGATCACACCATTGCACTTCAGCCTGAATGACAGACCGAGACTCCGTCTCAAAAAAACAAAAAACAAAAACAATATATTAATTTGGGGAGCATACAAACATTTAAACCATAGCACCCCTTCAATAAAATGTTTGCACCAGGCGAGCAGGGACTGTTGTCTTTTTGTTCACTGATGTATTCGCAGCACCTAAAACAGTGCTGGCACATAGTAGGCATTGAAAAAATATGTGCTAAAAGAATGAATAAATGTATAAATCGTCTTCATGACAAGATTATAAAAGCATCTACCCATTTTTTTCTAGTCTTCAATGGTTTTATTGTTTACATTTAAATCTTTGAGCTGAAATTTATTTTGGAGTAAAAAGTGTGGCATGGATCCAGATATTTTCCCTTCAAATGGCTCTCTAATTGTCTTGACACAATTTATTAAACAATTCATCGCACCCCCTCCCCATCAAATGTTTCTTCTTTTTATTTTTATTTTTATTTTTATTTTTTATTTTTGAGATGGTGTTTTGCTCTTGTTGCCCAGGCTGGAGTGCAGTGGCGCGATCTTGGCTCACCGCAACCTCTGCCTCCCGGGTTCAAGCGATTCTCCTGCCTCAGCCTCCTGAGTAGCTGGGATTTCAGGCATGCGCCGCCATGCCCGGCTAATTTTGTATTTTTAGTAGAGATAGGGTTTCTCCATGTTGGTCAGGCTGGTCTTGAACTCCCGACCTCAGGTGATCTGCCCGCCTCGGCCTCCCAAAGTGCTGGGATTACAGGCGTGAGCCACCACACCTGGTCTTTTTTTCAGACAGAGTCTTGCCCTGTCACCCAGGCTGGAGTGCAGTGGCACGATCTCGGCTGACTGCAACCTCTGCCTCCTAGGTTCAAGCGATTCTCATGCCTCAGCCTCCCAAGTAGCTGAGACTACAGGCGCGTGCCACCACCCCCCACTAATTTTTGTATTTTTAGTAGAGAGGGGATTTCACCATATTGGCCAGGCTGGTCTCAAACTACTGACCTCAAGCAATCCACCTGCCTTGCCCTCCCAAAGTGCTGGGATTACGGGCATGAGCCACCATGCCTGGCCCAAATGTTTCTTAAGGCATACTTTGTTTCCTTTTAATTGGATATGAAGTTTGGTTACAATGCATCATCTCCTTCATTGTGGAGAAAGATACAGTAGAATTTTATCTTTATTTAGTCAGTTCCAAGATAGATACCAGAGCCATATGTTGGTTAAAAAGTTTTTATTTCTTGCTCTTTGTAGCTAAGCTAAGTAGGCTATCTTCTGGATGGTGGCTACTTAAAGTGGTTTGGAAAGTTTCCCAATTTTTAATCACATCTACTTCTTCCTTCCCTTCTTCCTTCCTGCTTTGCACAAGATAACAGACTTTTTTTTTTTTTAACACGTGGCAGGGTTATCTTTCTGTAGTTTGGAGAACAAGCATAACTGGAAACAGAGTGACATTACGAATGCCCTTCCTGTAAAAATGCAAGCCTGACAGGAGAACTTCAGTTTACTCATCCCAGAGTGATTCCTAGTTTGATGTTTGATGACTGAAAGGTTATTTCTTTTTTCTTTTTTTCTTTTCTTTTCTTTTTTTTTGAGATAGTCTCGCTCTGTGGCCCAGGCTGTAGTGCAGTGGTGTGATCTTGGCTCACTGCAAGCTCCACCTCCTGGGTTCACGCCATTCTCCTGCCTCAGCCTCCTGAGTAGCTGGGACTACAGGCACCCGCCACCACGCCCAGCTAATTTTTTGTATTTTTAGTAGAGACAGGGTTTCACCATGTTAGCCAGGATGGTCTCGATCTCCTGACCTCGTGATCTGCCCACCTCAGCCTCCCAAAGTGCTGGAATTACAGGCATGAGCCACTGTGCCCGGCCTGAAAGGTTATTTCTTAAATTTAATTGGTTGCAACTTTTAAAAGTATGGGTTTGTTTATTGTTTTTCCTTTTTTAATATAAAATATGAGCCCCTTGAAATTAAATCAGGATTTAAGACAAGGCCACCAGTATTTATTACATAATTCCAGCCAAGTGTGGTGGCTCACGGCTGTAATCCCAGCACTTTGGGAGGCCGAGGCAGGTGAATCATCTGAGGTCAGGAGTTTGAGACCAGCTTGGCCAACAGGGTGAAACCCCATCTCTACTAAAAATACAAAAAAATTAGCCAGACGTGGTGGTGCACACCTGTAATCCCAACTACTCAGGAGGCTGAGGCAGGAGAATCGCTTGAACCCAGGAAGTGGGGATTGCAGTGAGCTGAGATTGCACCACTGCACTTCAGCCTGGGCGACAGGGTGAGACTCCATCTCAAAAATAAAATAAAATAAAATTAAATTAAAATAAAACACAATAAAATAAAATAAAAACTTCCTATGCACCCATCTCATGCTAAGTGCCATGAAGAATAAGAAGAGCTTGCAAGTCAATTCAGCCATTTATTTAGCACTGATTATATTCCAAGATTACCTAGTAGTGAAGTAATATTGTTTGACTCAGTGTATCCGTTGATCACTGAGATGGCATCTGAAGACAAAATAATAAGGCAAAGGGAAAATTATAGCAAAGAGAAAAACGCAACTACATTTAATGACAATATAAAAGAGTAAATAGAAAGAGGCAAAGAGAAAAATCTAGAAGATCCATGAGGAGGAGGGATGGGATTCGGAAATTACTTTTGGGCAGTGTGAGACCTGCTTATCCAACTGCCTGTTGGCCAGAGTCCCTCACACTCAGCACGCCCACGTCCCCCCTCTCCTGCATTACATCAGCAATACCCTTCTGATTTGTCTCCCTGCTTCCTGTCTCTCCCTCCCCCAATACAGTCTCCAGACTGCAACCACAGTAATCTCATTAAGATGAAATCTGATTACCTTACTCCACCTCTTAAAAAGGCTCCCCTCTCGGCCAGGCTCAGTGGCTCACGCCTGTAATCCCAGCACTTTGGGAGGCCGAGGTGGGTGGATCACCTGAGGTCAGGAGTTCGAGACCAGCCTGGCCAACATGGCGAAACCCCGTCTCTACTAAAAGTACAAAAATTAGCCTGGCGTGGTGGTGGACACCTGTAATCCCAGCTACTTGGGAGGCTGAGACAGGAGAATCGCTTGAACCCGGGGCGCGGAGGTTGCAGTGAGCTGAGATTGCGCCACTTCACTCCAGCCTGGTCGAAAGAGCGAAACACCGTCTCAAAAAAAAAAAGGCTCCCCTCTCCATTGCCCTCTGGATCTAGTCAGTAGCACTCTGCTTCCCCCCCAAGCTGCTTCTTTTTCCTCTCTGCCCTGGACGATATGGCCAACTGATCCCCTCCTACAATTCCTTTAACTTAGCCATCCCCACCCCACCCACTCGCTTTTGGTCCTTGGGAATTGTGTTTGCATCCAACACCGCCAGCATGCTACTTCTCCTCCCCCACATTCCTGGGTGTCAACTGCAGAGGCCAAAGTGAGCTGGTCTACGGGGATGCACATTTCCTTTTTGAGACCCAGGAGGGCAGGGTTATCTATTGTGGAGCCTGCCCCATTTTGCCCTAGACTAGAGGAGACCTGATTTACACTCAGAGCCTAGAGGAGAGTCCTGTAGTCTCTCTTTGGATTTGAGACAGAGAAAGAGAGTGCCTGCTTCCACAGGGTGAGGGATTTCTCCTGGCTACCTCTGGGAGTACAAGTTCTGCTTGCTGAGCCTGGTATTTAAGCCATTTTTGCCAGTTCCCAAATGACTCCAGAGTCTATAATTTACAGAACTCATTCAAAAGGCAAATGGACATGACTTTTGCCTTACTTTTTATTATTTGGCTGGGGGAAAAAAAACAAGAACAAATATTCTTGTCCCACTGGGCATTACTCCTCCTATTAATGTTAATAATTCAGAGCTGGTTTCGAAGCTCCTTGGGGGCTTTTACCCATGACCTGAATATTATTTACTACAACCTGCCTGGCATATACCAAAATTCACCATGGGCAGGTAATTGTTTTTTTTTTTTTTTTTTTTTTTTTTTTCTTTTTTATTGATCATTCTTGGGTGTTTCTCGCAGAGGGGGATTTGGCAGGGTCACAGGACAATAGTGGAGGGAAGGTCAGCAGATAAACAAGTGAACAAAGTTCTCTGGTTTTCCTAGGCAGAGGACCCTGCGGCCTTCCGCAGTGTTTGTGTCCCTGGGTACTTGAGATTAAGGAGTGGTGATGACTCTTAACGAACATGCTGCCTTCAAGCATCTGTTTAACAAAGCACATCTTGCACCGCCCTTAATCCATTCAACCCTGAGTGGATACAGCACATGTTTCAGAGAGCACAGGGTTGGGGGTAAGGTCACAGATCAACAGGATCCCAAGGCAGAAGAATTTTTCTTAGTACAGAACAAAATGAAAAGTCTCCCATGTCTACCTCTTTCTACACAGACACAGCAACCATCCGATTTCTCAATCTTTTCCCCACCTTTCCCCCCTTTCTATTCCACAAAACCGCCATTGTCTTCATGGCCCGTTCTCAATGAGCTGTTGAGTACACCTCCCAGATGGGGTGGTGGCCGGGCAGAGGAGCTCCTCACTTCCCAGTAGGGGCGGCCGGGCAGAAGCGCCCCTCACCTCCCGGACGGGGCGGCTGGCCGGGCGGGGGGCTGACCCCCCCACCTCCCTCCCGGACGGGGCGGCTGGCCGGGCGGGGGGCTGACCCCCCACCTCCCTCCCGGACAGGGCGGCTGGCCGGGCAGAGGGGCTCCTCACTTCCCAGTAGGGGCGGCCGGGCAGAGGTGCCCCTCACTTCCCCGACGGGGCGGCTGGCCCGGCGGGGGGCTGACCCCCCCACCTCCCTCCCGGAGGGGGCGGCTGGCCGGGCAGAGGGGCTCCTCACTTCCCGGTAGGGGCGGCCGGGCAGAGGCGCCCCTCACCTCCCGGACAGGGCGGCTGGCCGGGCGGGGGGCTGATCCCCCCACCTCCCTCCCGGACGGGGCGGCTGGCCGGGCGGGGGGCTGACCCCCCACCTCCCTCCCGGACGGGGCGGCTGGCCGGGCGGGGGGCTGACCCCCCCACCTCCCTCCCGGACGGGGCGGCTGGCCGGGCGGGGGGCTGACCCCCCCACCTCCCTCCCGGACGGGGCGGCTGGCCGGGCGGGGGGCTGACCCCCCCACCTCCCTCCCGGACGGGGCGGCTGGCCGGGCGGGGGGCTGACCCCCCACCTCCCTCCCGGACGGGGCGGCTGGCCGGGCGGGGGGCTGACCCCCCCACCTCCCTCCCGGACGGGGCGGCTGGCCGGGCGGGGGGCTGACCCCCCCACCTCCCTCCCGGACGGGGCGGCTGGCCAGGCAGAGGGGCTCCTCACTTCCCAGAAGGGGCGGCCGGGCAGAGGCGCCCCTCACCTCCCGGATGGGGCGGCTGGCCAGGCGGGGGGCTAACCCCCCCACCTCCCTCCCGGACGGGGCGGCTGGCCGGGCTGGGGGCTGACCCCCCCCACCTCCCTCCCAGACAGAGCGGCTGGCCGGGCAGAGGGGCTCCTCACTTCCCAGTAGGGGCGGCCAGGCAGAGGCGCCCCCCCCACCTCCTGGACAGGGCGGCTGGCCGGGCAGGGGGCTGATCCCCCCACCTCCCTCCCGGACGGGGCGGCTGGCCAGGCGGGGGGCTGATCCCCCCCACCTCCCTCCCGGACGGGGCGGCTGGCCGGGCGGGTGGCTGACCCCCCCACCTCCCTCCCGGATGGGGCGGCTGGCCGGGAGGGGGGCTGACCCCCCCACCTCCCTCCCGGACGGGGCGGCTGGCCGGGCAGAGGGGCTCCTCACTTCCCAGTAGGGGCGGCCGGGCAGAGGCACCCCTCGCCTCCCGGACGGGGTGGCTGGCCAGGCGGGGGGCTGACCCCCCCACCTCCCTCCCGGACGAGGCGGCTGGCCGGGCAGAGGGGCTCCTCACTTCCCGGTAGGGGCAGCCGGGCAGAGGTGCCCCTCACCTCCCGGACGGGGCAGCTGGCCAGGCGGGGGGCTGACCCCCCCACCTCCCTCCCAGATGAGGAGGGAGGACGCTCCTCACTTCTCAGACGGGGTGGCTGCCGGGCGGAGGGGCTCCTCACTTCTCAGACGGGGCGGTTGCCAGGCAGAGGGTCTCCTCACTTCTCAGACAGGGCGGCCGGGCAGAGACACTCCTCACATCCCGGACGGGGCGGCAGGGCAGAGGTGCTCCCCACATCTCAGACGATGGGCGGCCGGGCAGAGACGCTCCTCACTTCCCAGATGTGATGGCGGCCGGGAAGAGGCGCTCCTCACTTCCTAGATGGGATGGCGGCCGGGCAGAGACGCTCCTCACTTTCCAGACTGGGCAGCCAGGCAGAGGGGCCCCTCACATCCCAGACGACGGGCAGTCAGGCGGAGACGCTCCTCACTTCCCAGACGGGGTGGCTGCCAGGCAGAGGCTGCAATCTCGGCACTTAGGGAGGCCAAGGCAGGCGGCTGGGAGGTGGTTGTAGCGAGCCGAGATCACGCCACTGCACTCCAGCCTGGGCGCCATTGAGCACTGAGTTAACGAGACTCCGTCTGCAATCCCGGCACCTCGGGAGGCCGAGGCTGGCGGATCACTCGCGGTTAGGAGCTGGAGACCAGCCCAGCTGACACATCGAAACCCCGTCTCCACCAAAAAAATTCGAAAACCAGTCAGGCGTGGCGGCGCACGCCTGCAATCGCAGGCACTCGGCAGGCTGAGGCAGGAGAATCGGGCAGGGAGGTTGCAGTGAGCTGAGATGGCAGCAGTACCGTCCAGCTTCGGCTCGGCATCAGAGGGAGACCGTGGAAAGAGGGGAGAGGGGAGAGGGGAGAGGGGAGAGGGGAGACGGGGGAGGGGAGAGGGGAGAGGGGAGAGGGGAGAGGGGAGAGGGGAGAGGGGAGAGGGGAGAGGGAGCTCTATCTACCACACAGTCCTTCCAAGGTAATTGTAACTATGAAGAAGAAAAGGTCCGGCACGGTGGCTCAGGCCTGTAATCTCAGCACTTTGGGAGGGCGAGGCGGGCGTATCACCTGAGGTCAGGAGTTTGAGACCAGCCTGGCCAACATGGTGAAACTCTGTCTCTACTAAAAATACAAAATTAGCCGGGCATGGTGGCGTATGCCTGTAATCCCAGCTACTCAGGAGGCGGAGACGGGAGAATCGCTTGAACCCGGGAGGCAGAGGTTGCAGTGACCCAAGATCGCACCAGTGCACTCTAGCCTGGGCAATGAGAGCGAACCTCTTTCTCAAAAAAACAAAAAAACAAACAAAAAAAAAAAAAGGAGAAGAAGAAAAGTGAAAATTGTCCATAAATTCTACCACTCCAAGATAAACTGGTAACATTTTGGCATATTTCCTCCCAGTTATTTTGTCTCCATATGTATTTTTTTAATAGCTCATATTATGTGATCTTGGGCCGTCTTTTCCCACTGTACTCTCTTGTTTGGTGGTTTCATTCATTCTGATGGCTTTTATTACATCTCTGAGATGATAATTTAGCACAGATCTATGCTCTGAGCTTCAGATTTTTCTGCCCCTATATCCCAAACTTGCTCCTCTGAAACCATTTTGGTAAATGACTGTTACCATCTGTCCCACTAATACCAGATACTTGGAGTCATACATAATGACTTTCTTTTTCCGCAATTCTTCCCCACCCCTTTCCCATCTGTCTTAGTCCATTCCTGCTACTATAACAAAATACCATAAACTGGCTGGCTTATAAACAACAGAAATTTATTTCTCACATTTTTGTAGGCTGGGAAGTCCAAGATAAAGACGCCAGCATATTCAGTGTCTGGTGAGGGCCCACCACCACCACCAGTTTTCTGGTTCATGTAAGTGGCACCTCACTGTGTTCTCACATGGTGGACAGGGGCCTCTTTTATAAAAGTGTTAATCCCATTCATGAGGACCCTACCCTTTTGTGACCTAATCTTCTCCCCAAATCCCCGCCTCCTAATGCCATCACCTTGGGTATTAGGATTTCAACATATGAATTTGGGGGAGGACACAAACATTTAGACCATAGCACCATTAAACACGATACCTATCATATTCATCTAACAATTGTTCTTTCCTCCCCGTGTCCACTGCCGCCACCCTAATTCAAGCCACCATCCTCTCTTTCTGGTCTGCTCCCACAGCCCTATTAGTGTCCTTTTTCCCACACTTACCCCCTACAGTCATTTAATGGGCTCAAAGGTCCTGCCAATCTTGGCTCCCTCATTTCATGCCCCTCAAATTCTTGTCACCTGGCCCTCTTTCTGTCCCTTGATATATGCCAAGCTCTTCCTCTCTACTTTGTGTTTACTATTCTCTTCTTTTCCTGAAGGCTTTTCCCTCAGCTGTTCCCATAGCTAGTTTCTTTTCTTCCTTCAGCTCTGATCTCCAAAGTCACCTCTTCACATAGACCTTCCCTGATGTGTTAATCAAATTTGTTCTCCCTATTATTGTCCATCAAAGCAACTAGTTTATTTCCTCCCTGGCATTAATCACAACATGCCATTCTTTTGTTAATTGTATTCAATTTCTTTAAGAAAAAAATTAAAAAAATTTTTAGTTTCCCCCCTCAACAAGTAGGATGGGCAGATGAAATATAGAATGCTCAGTTAAATTTGAATTTCCGATAAACAGCGAATTTTTAAAATATGAGATTTGGGACATACTATACTAAAAAAAGTATTCGTTATCTGAAATTTAAACTTAACTGGGCGTCCCTTTTTTTTTTTTTTTTTTTTTTTTTTTTAGACGAAGTCTCGCTCTGTTGCCAGGCTGGAGTGCAGCGGTATGATCTTGGCTCACTGCAACCGCCGCCTCCTGGGTTCAAGCAATTCTCCTGCCTCAGCCTCCCGAGTAGCTGGGACTACAGGCACACGCCGCCACGCCCGGCTAATTTTTTTATTTTTTATTTTTATTTTAGTAGAGACGGGGTTTCACCATGTTGCCCAGGCTGGTCTCAAACCCCTGAGCTCAGGCAATCTGCCCGCCTCGGCCTCCCAAAGTGCTAGGATTACAGGCATGAGCCACCGCGCCCCGGCCGCGTCCCATATTTTTATTTAAAAATTTTTAACAGCTTCGCAGAACAAATTAGCGTCCCGCATTTTATTTTTTATTTTGAGACGGAGTCTCGCTCTGTCGCCTGCCCAGGCTAGAGTGCGGTGGCGCAGTCTTGGCTCACTGCAACCTCCGCCTCCCGGATTCTCCTGCCTCAGCCTCCCGAGTAGCTGGGACTACAGGCGCGTGCCACCACGCCTGGGTAATTTTTTGTATTTTTAAAAAGAGACGGGGTTTCACCGTGTTAGCCAGGATGGTCTCGATCTCCTGACTTCGTGATCCACCGACCTTGGCCTCCCAAAGTGCTGGGATTACAGGCGTGAGCCACTGCACCCGGCCTGGTATTTTCATTTCTTAAATCCGGCATCCTTACCCACAGGCCTGACTCTTGCCTTTTCCCTGGGGTTGTATCCTCCTGGCCTAGCCCAGAGCCCACCATTTACAAGGTGCTCAGTAATTGTTCTATATGAATGTACTATCTGCATGCTGTTTTGTATGTTTTTTACTCATCTGAAATTTACATGTATTTATCAGAAATTCCCACACCCACTAAAAACACTTGTTAAAGACAGTTTTTGAAAATATATTATATTGCCCAAACTTCTTTGTTTTCCGTTTCTGCAAAATTGGTATAGTAGGAGTATCTACCCTCATCACATTTTGACAATTAGAAGAGTTAATGGAAAAGTAAAAGTAAAGTTTTGCACCGTACCCGGCCCACTAGGACGCTCAATACACTTCAGTTCTTTATTAAATGAAGCCTGTGCACCATTTTAGCGTAAAGCAAAAAAAGCGCGTCTGTAAAGAACGGGTGGGGGTAGAGAAAACGGTTAGAAAGGTCTGCCGACCCAATACCGAGGGCCCGGGAAAAAGGGAGGAGAGAAGGGTGAATGACACAGGAGCCAGCCAATGGGGAGACTGGGAACTACTTCCCCCCTCCCTTTGCGTTTCAAATTCTAAGCTCCGTTTCCATCCGGGTCCTTCAGCCTCGTTCCCGGGCAGTATAAAGTTTGCTGTCTCCTTTGTTCGCCCTCGTTGCGCAGTAGTGCTAGCGGCTTCGCGGTTCGGTCCTCGCACCCGGCAGCCGCCACTGGTGCTGAGCTGCTAGGAAGCCCCTATCGGCGAGCTCGTTGGAGCTTGAACCCATTGTCACCCCTCCGGTACGTGTCTCCTTTCCTCAGTCCGTTTTTCGTGACACTCTCCCCGTGTTAGGACTGGGGATTATATCTCCCTGGAGATGGGGGTGGCGGGCGCCATTTTAAGAACCCAAAGGTTCCGACCTATTTAAATAAAGCTGAGGGGGTCGAGGGAAAACAAATGAGGGGGCCCGTTTGGTTGTATGCTTCTCGAGAAAGTTTGGCTGCCGTCTGCGGGAGTTGGTAGCGGAGGTCGGGGCTTTGTAGGCTGGAGCGGGGCGAGGAGCGACCGTACCACGGCGATACCTGCATTGGTATGGCGCTGGCGCTAATGATGGGCATGTGGACTTCCATGCGGGCTGCGGGCTTCGTATTCATTGGCGGCCCCGGAGAAGAAGCCCTCTGAATGTTCCCAGCCAATGTTGGTGGTAAAAGTTAGTCCCCTGACCAGTGTCGGTGGTTCTGGGTTGAATCCAAGTGTCGCCATTTTGTCTTTTACACGCGGTTTTTAATGACGAGTTTTAATTAGGTTCCGCTGCAGTCACGGAGTGTCGAGTGTTAGTGTGTGCGTCCGCGTTCCGTTACCTAATAGCAAACGATGTTGACAATTTGTTTTTATCTTTTTCGCCGGATAGTAGAATTTTCGGTAGGGCGGGGGCTGGTGAAGAAGAGGGGCGGCATAACTTGGCTTAAACTTCACATTTTTCCTTGGATTTAGTAGGGAATCCTAATGAGGAAAAGAGGAGTCGTTGGAAGAGGGCTTGGTGTTAAGGTCCTGTGTCTAGCCTGTGACCTTGGGAGTCTTTTAAAACCATCGTTAGGAAGGGTGTGATGAGTAATTGAATCTTTCAAAGGCAAGAGGACTGGAACTAAAAGTTGCTTTTTCAAATGTTAAGCAGCTGTTGCTTAAGAACAGCTAAGGGTGATCAAGGGTAGTGGTAAAAGTTAAGTTGGCCCTTTTAACCAGTTTTATGTAAATTGCACTGTTACTAAGCTACTTAATTCAAATTGCTTCCTACTGTGGCTGAGGCTTAGCTCGTTATCGTTTTCTTTAGTTATTAAGGAACAATGGTTTTAGTGGAAAATATGAGAAATGTGCGAAAGTAAAAGTGTCCAATAAACTTGAGGAACTTTTTGCAGTGAGGTAATACTATTCCTTTTCAACAGACTCACCGGCCCAAAAAAAAAAAAAATGGTTGAAGCAGATCGCCCAGGAAAGCTCTTCATTGGTGGGCTTAATACGGAAACAAATGAGAAAGCTCTTGAAGCAGTATTTGGCAAATATGGACGAATAGTGGAAGGTGAGTTGTCTGGCAGTACAGGCTGGGCTATTATAATTAAAATATAAGCTATGATGAATTTGATTGCATTGATCGTCTGACATGATAATGTATTTTGTCCTCTAAGAAGTTCTGAGCTTTCTGTTTACACATTTACTTTGGTTATTTCATTTGACCTAGGGTAACACTTTATTTTTCTGAAAACTACTTTTTAGTACTCTTGATGAAAGACCGTGAAACCAACAAATCAAGAGGATTTGCTTTTGTCACCTTTGAAAGCCCAGCAGACGCTAAGGATGCAGCCAGAGACATGAATGGAAAGGTGAGATTGTCTACACAATGGATGATAACCTGTTACTAGTGCATAAAATAACATGTAGTTGCCCAAGTCTGGTCTAGGACAGCTTTTGAGTTTTCGTTGTTTTTCAGTATATACCTGTCTGGGATTCACTCATCCTGTTTGTGATCCTGTTCCAAAGAGTATTCTGTAATTGCAGAACCAAATCTAGTAGTGAGTTATATCTTATGCTCGTAACATTCTCTCAGTTCAGAATAATTATGGCATTACATGGTACTTTTTTTTTTTTTTTGATAGTCTCCCTCCGTTGCCTAGGCTGGAGTGCAATGGTGCAGTGCCCACTGCAGCCTGTCTCCCGAGTTCTAAGCGATTTTTCTGCCTCAGCCCCCCCCCCCCCACCCCAGTAGCTGGGATTACAGGCATGCGCGACCACGCCCGGCTAACTTTGTATTTTTAGTAGAGACAGGGTTTCACCATGTTGGCCAGGCTGGTCTCAACTCCTGACTTCAGGTGATCCAGCTGCCTCAGCCTCCCAAAGTACTGGGATTACAGGTGTGAGACACTGCGAGCCACTGCGCCCAGCCAACATGATACATTTTATCTTGAGATCCATAAGCCATATTTTGATAACTTGGCTTTTGGTTTTGGCTACTAGTTTTGATAACAAGCTGATACCTACTTGGCCTTGTATTAAATTTTACCATACAATAATGCAGTGGGTTCACCTTATGTTTCAATCCAGATCATCAGTATCGGTTTTAAGTATTAAGAATTTTAAGCGGAAAAGCCCCATTTATATAAACTGACTATATTTGCAGTGTTTTTTCTTAGACTAATGAGCAACACTTACCCATAACTGCATTTTGAAGGACCAGTTAGTGTCTTAGTGCATAGTAGATGTGCAAATCATTTTTAAATCTTGATTTAATTTAATCATATCTTTTTTTTTTAGTCATTAGATGGAAAAGCCATCAAGGTGGAACAAGCCACCAAACCATCATTTGAAAGTGGTAGACGTGGACCGCCTCCACCTCCAAGAAGTAGAGGCCCTCCAAGAGGTCTTAGAGGTGGAAGAGGAGGAAGTGGAGGAACCAGGGGACCTCCCTCACGGGGAGGACACATGGGTAATAACTTGCGTGGACCTCGGGTTTGGTGTATAAGTTAGGGACTGCAAGCTCACACCAAGTGGATGCTTTGGTTAAGTCCTTGAGGAAAGGCGCCAACTTTTGAAATTGACAACACTTGTTCATTTACCAAAGTGATTGCCAATTGAAAGCATGGGAAGCATGTTTTAGATTATGGTGTTAAACCGTGGACAGTGTTACTTCTTGTCCAAGTAGTTCACTCTGTAGGAAAGGCATTTAAAAATTGATAGGCCAAGGTGTTGGACATGAAAATGAAATCATTTTTATTTTTTAAAGTTAGCTGGGCGTGGTGGCAGGTGCCTGTAATCCCAGCTACTCGGGAGGCTGAGGCAGAAGAATCACTTGAACTTGGGAGGCAGAGGTTGCAGTGAGCTGAGATCGTGCCACTGTACTCCAGCCTGGGGGAACAGAGCGAGACTCCCTCTCAAAAAAAAAAAAAAAAATTTTTTTTAAGACTACCTTCAGTTCTTATTTCCCCAGTCTCTATGACTGCACTGCATGCTCCATCAAGTACAAGTGAAACTAGACTACCCAAATCAATAATGGTTTTTTTTTTTTTTTTGGAAGGGGGGAGAGTTTAGCACTGTTGCCCAGGCTGAAGTGCAGTGGCACGATCTTGGCTCACCACAACCTCTGCCTTCCAGGTTCAGGCGATTGTCCTGCCTCAGCCTCCCGAGTAGCTGGGATTATGGGCATGCACCACCACACCTGGATTTTTGTATTTTTAGTAGAGACAGGATTTTACCGTGTTAGACTGGTCTTGAACTCCTGACCTCAGGTGATCCGCCCACCTTGGCCTCCCAAAGTGCTGGGATTACAGGCGTGAGCCATCGTGCCCGGCCCAATAATGGTCATATTCTTGATGAAGCAAAGAAAACTTTTATAGTGGCCGAGCCTGGTGGCTCACACCTGCAATCCCAGCACTTTGGGAGGCTGAGGCAGGCGGATCACAAGGTCAGGAGTTCGAGACCAGCCTGGCCAGCATGGTGAAATCCTGTCTCTACTTAAAAAAAAACCACCAAAAATTAGCTGGGTATGGTGGCGCACACCTGTAATCCCAGCTACTCGGGAGGCTGAGGCAGGAGAATTGCTTGAACCCAGGAGGCAGAGGTTGCAGTGAGCCGAGATGAAGCCACTGCACTCCAGCCTGGGCGACAGTGAGACTCTTCAAAAAAAAAAAAAAAACTTTTATATCTTGCTTGATTCTTGTGAGTAGTAATATTTTTCTTTTCTATTTTTGATGCAGATGACGGTGGATATTCCATGAATTTTAACATGAGTTCTTCCAGGGGACCACTCCCAGTAAAAAGAGGACCACCACCAAGAAGTGGGGGTCCTCCTCCTAAGAGATCTGCACCTTCAGGACCAGTTCGCAGTAGCAGTGGAATGGGAGGAAGAGGTGAATGTTCCGTGTATGATGATCTGTGCTACTACCATAACACAAAGAATTGAGAGGTGAATGATGCTTAAAATTTTAATTGGCCAGGCGTGGTGGCTCACGCCCGTAATCCTAGCACTTTGGGAGGCCGAGGCAGACGGATCACGGTGTCAAGAGATCAAGACCATCCTGGCCAATGTGGTGAAACCCCGTCTCTACTAAAAAATACAAAAATTAGCTGGGTGTAGGGCGGGTTCCTGTAATCCCCGCTACTTGGGAGGCTGAGGCAGGAGAATTGTTTGAACCTGGGAGGCAGAGGTTGCAGGGAACCGAGATCATGCCACTGCCCTCCAGCGTGGCAACAGAGTGAGATTCTGTCTCCAAAAAAAAAAAACTTTATTCATGGAGTCTGGGTGCGGTGGCTCACGCCTGTAATCTTGACACTTTGGGAGGCTGAGGTGGGCAGATCATGAGGCCCGGAGTTCGAGGCCAGTCTGGCCAACGTGGTGAAACCCTGTCTCTACTAAAGATACAAAAGTTAGCTGGGCGTGGTGGTGGGCACCTGTAATCCCAGCTACTCGGGAGGCTGAGGCAGGAGAATCACTTGAACCCAGAAGGCAGAGGTTGCAGTGAGCCAAGATTGCGCGACTGCACTCCAGCCTGGGTGACAGAGCGAGACTCCCATCTCAAAAAAAAAAAAAAAAAAACTTAGTCATGTGTTCTAGGTGATTAGATAAATGGAATTAGCACTGAAAAAAATTTAAAATGTGAATGGGAAATTGTAGCAAATAAAATTAGGTGATCTAGCCTCCGTAATGTCATCTTTGAAGTCAGTCTCATTATTTTTCATATCCTGAATGTAAGTTCACGTTATAATTTTTTCTCTGGCTATGTTTAAAAAAATGATATTTTTCCTTAAGCTCCTGTATCACGTGGAAGAGATAGTTACGGAGGTCCACCTCGAAGGGAACCGCTGCCCTCTCGTAGAGATGTTTATTTGTCCCCAAGAGATGACGGGTATTCTACTAAAGACAGGTAATATAAAAGTGCAGCTTTTTAAATTAATAATTAAGGTTGAAGGAAAGCTTATCAAAAGCATAAACCAAAACTTTTGCTTTGTAGCTATTCAAGCAGAGATTACCCAAGTTCTCGTGATACTAGAGATTATGCACCACCACCACGAGATTACACTTACCGTGATTATGGTCATTCCAGTTCACGTGATGACTATCCATCAAGAGGATATAGGTAAGTGACTTTGCTTCTGTGGCTTACATGTAAGAAAAGTTGCAATGAAAGTTGATTCTCTGGGACTTAAAGGTTTCTCTTTAATTTAGCGATAGAGATGGATATGGTCGTGATCGTGACTATTCAGATCATCCAAGTGGAGGTTCCTACAGAGATTCATATGAGAGTTATGGTAAGATACTGGTTAAGGGTCTTTAGTATCACCAGCTTGAGTTTTTAGGTTCGTGAGCCAGTTTATTAGGCTGTGTGGTGCTTGCTTTTAAAGGGATGTTTGCTTGCTTTTAAAGGGGTAACTTTATCAGCTGGGCTTTTCCTAGTTTTGTGAGGGGCTTTTTTTGTTTTTCTAAGTTTCTTTTGAGGCTGTTTGCTTGCTTTGGAGGGGATTTTGCTTGCTTAAATTGGCAGCCTTATGTGTTTTCCCCCAACAGTGAAAATACAATTTAAAAATTTTATTAACAAGATCAAATATTTACCATTGCAATATGAAGGCAAGTTCTACAGTTCAAAATTGCAACTTATCACTGGAAAGTGGCTGAGTGTCTACTATAAAATAACAAGCTCTCTGGAATATCCTCTTGAAATACACACCGTCTTCAGTCTTTTCAAACAAACATTAAAATGAATCCAATTCCATATCTCAGCAGATGAGCAAATCCCTGTTATGGCCAGCAATGGCAGAGTTTAAAACCTCCCACCCAGTTGAGAAAGTAAACTTTTAATACAAGAATTCTGTAAATTCAGATTTAAAATGTTGTATATATACAATTTATAGTGTTGCCATATTACCTGACCATTGACCCTGCAGGTAACTCACGTAGTGCTCCACCTACACGAGGGCCCCCGCCATCTTATGGTGGAAGCAGTCGCTATGATGATTACAGCAGCTCACGTGACGGATATGGTGGAAGTCGAGACAGTTACTCAAGCAGCCGAAGTGATCTCTACTCAAGTGGTCGTGATCGGGTTGGCAGACAAGAAAGAGGGCTTCCCCCTTCTATGGAAAGGGGGTACCCTCCTCCACGTGATTCCTACAGCAGTTCAAGCCGCGGAGCACCAAGAGGTGGTGGCCGTGGAGGAAGCCGATCTGATAGAGGGGGAGGCAGAAGCAGATACTAGAAACAAACAAAACTTTGGACCAAAATCCCAGTTCAAAGAAACAAAAAGTGGAAACTATTCTATCATAACTACCCAAGGACTACTAAAAGGAAAAATTGTGTTACTTTTTTTAAATTCCCTGTTAAGTTCCCCTCCTTAATTTTTATGTTCTTGTGAGGAAAAAAGTAAAACATGTTTAATTTTATTTGACTTTCGCATTGCTTTTCAACAAGCAAATGTTAAATGTGTTAAGACTTGTACTAGTGTTGTAACTTTCCAAGTAAAAGTATCCCCTAAAGGCCACTTCCTATCTGATTTTTCCCAGCAAAATGAGGCAGGCAATTCTAAGATCTTCCACAAAACATCTAGCCATCTAAAATGGAGAGATGAATCATTCTACCTATACAAACAAGCTAGCTATTAGAGGGTGGTTGGGGTATGCTACTCATAAGATTTCAGGGTGTCTTCCAACTGAAATCTCAATGTTCTCAGTATGAAAAACCTGAAATCACATGCCTATGTAAGGAAAGTGCTATTCACCCAGTAAACCCAAAAAAGCAAATGGATAATGCTGGCCATTTTGCCTTTCTGACGTTTCCTTGGGAATCTGCAAGAACCTCCCCTTTCCCTTCCCCCAATAAGACCATTTAAGTGTGTGTTAAACAACTACAGAATACTAAATAAAAAGTTTGGCCAAAACCAACCATGAAGCTGCAAAGGTGCTTGCTCTTACTGTTTCAAATTTTTGCAACTCTGTAGTGTCTCACTTTTAAAGGAACAGCTTGATTGCAAAGGAGAAAATAGATAAGCAATGAAGTTATCTCCAACTTCCTAAAGGCTTATGACTTCTAAAAAGTGAATCTATCAGCATTCCACATCAGATTTAAAGCATCAAATGCCTGTGAAACAGCAAAGATGGTAAGCAAAGCAAACTAGTTTTTCCGTCTAAGTCGAAATTGAACACTTACCTTCCTCATAGTACAGTGAAACATACTGTACCTCAAGGCAATGGAAATGCCTTCTAGATTAAAAAAAACTTTTGGAAAAAAGAAATATTCAATAGCGTATTAGAAGTCCTCCAAATTCAACACTTGGATTTTTTTTTTTTTTTTTTTTTTTTTAAAGCATGTGTGACACTTAAAGGCTTTATTAATAGAGCTGTTTACCAATGGCGATCTGGGGCTTGGGAGGGGGTATTTTTTTCAAAGTCCATTTTTGATGAAGACCTTTAAACATGCTTCATATGTTTTTAACATTTTTTTCAAATTAGTCTTTTAGTCAATATAGGAAATGGCTTAAGTTTGGGGTCCCCCTTTTTACCCCTGTAAGCCATTGCAAACTTGACATTTAGTTGGATGCCTGACTTGTTTTTAGTTCTATGAAACTACACTGTATGGAGAAAATCTATTGCAAGTGGTCTTTAAAAAGCAAAACCTGAGGCAGCATGACCCAGGTCCAGCCATGAAGTTGAAAAAGATGCTCTTGAATATAGTAAACTTGAAGACCTCCAACTAAAAATCCTTATACTGCACTTATTCCTTCAAATAAGTTTTGTTCGTTCAACTTATGGATTTAACGTGGCAGTGCACCATTGGAACAGAATGACAATCCATAAGCCATGCAACTTAACCATTTAAGCCATTCCAGTCCATCCCGAGCCAGTGAATCTTCCACTACTTAAGAGAAATAGTAGAACATGAAATATATTAAGCTGCAAGTCTGAACTTGCCTTTTCTTTCTGGAAAAGAGGGCAGTAATAGGCAAGTTTTAAAAGAATTTCCTTAAGAGAGATAACTAGTTTTCATTTATTTAACTTTTGCAGGTTGGTGATTTTGCTGATTATGGTCATGGAGTGCTGATTGATTCACAGTAGATAAAGCTGGCAGTAAGAAATGTTAAGGTAAGTGTTGAAAGCAGTGGCCTTTGAAGGTTTAAATGTTGTGTAACTACCATTTAGTTTAGCTGTGACATTGGCAAGTTATTGTGGTCCTCACTTCATCTGTAAAAGAAAACGCTGCTTGGAATTGATGAAGTTAAGTGCTTTAATGTGTAGTGCCTGACACATTCATTGTGAATTTAGAGGTTACATTTCTGAGTCTGGCTCATTCATGAGATTATTCTTAGCTATTTTTGAACCCATAAAGCTTGCTTATAGCTCTTCATATGCAAGCATTCTCAACAAGGAAGTACACACGTAAGAAGTTTGCTCAGCTGGGCACCATGGCTCATGCCTTTAATCCCAGGACTTTGGGAGGCCAAGGCGGGCAGACCATGAGGTCAGGAGTTCGAGACCAGTCTGGCAAACATGGTGAAACCTCATCTGTACTAGAAAAAAAAAAAAAAAACACCGGGCGTGGTGGTGTGCGCCTGTAATCCCAGCTACTGGGGAGGCTGAGGCAGAATTGCTTGAACCCAGGAGGCGGAGGTTGCAGTGAGCCGAGATCACGCCATTGCACTCCAGCCTGGGCAACAGCAAGACCCCATCTCAAGAAGAGGAAAAAAAAATTTGCTCAGTGCATTTTGTAAAAGGATATACTTTCGTTGTTACTAGTTAGTGCCTGCTCATTTGCATAGCCACAATACAAATTGACTAAATGTGGAGTTAATGATGCAACTGTGGCTGCAAGTTCCCTGTTTGATTAACATAATTTTATTGACATGACGACATAGTATGTAATTTTAATATTACCTTTTTTTTTTTTTTTTTTTTTGAGAAGGAGTCTTGCTCTGTTGCCCAGGCTGGAGTGCAGTGGCGCGATCTCGGCTCACTGCAAGCTCCGCCTCCCGGGTTCACGCCATTCTCCTGTGCCTCAGCCTCCCCCAGTAGCTGGGACTACAGGTGCACACTGCCACGCCCGGCTGATTTTTTGTATTTTTAGTAGAGATGGGGTTTTACTGTGTTAGGATGGTCTCGATCTCCTGACCTTGTGATCTGCCTGCCTCGCCTCCCAAAGTGCTGGGATTATAGGCATGAGCCACCGCACCTGGCCGCCTATGGTTGATTTTTTAAGCTTGCGTGGTTTTTTTTTTTCTTCTTCTCTTCTGAGACAGTTTTGCACTTGTTGCCCAGGCTAGAGTGCAATGGTGTGATCTCAGCTCACTGCAACCTCTGCTTCCCAGGTTCAAGTGATTTTCCTGCCTCAGCTTTCCAAGTAGCTGGGATTACAGGTGCCTGCCACTATGTTGGTTATTATTATTATTATTTTTTGTATTTTTAGTAGACAGAGTTTCACTGTTGGCCAGGCTGGTCTTGAACCCCTAACCTCAGGTGATCCGCCCGCCTCGACCTCCCAGTGTGCTGAGATTATAGGTGTGAGCCACTGCATGCGGCTTTCTTTTTTTTTCTTTCTTTTTTTTTTTTGAGATGGCTTCTCAACTCACTGCCTCTCAGGTTCAAGCGATTCTCCTGCCTCAGACTCCCCAAGTAGCTGGGACTACGGGTGTGCACCACCGTGCCCGGCTAATCTTTGTACTTTTTGTAGAGACAGGGTTTCACTGTGTTGGCCAGGCTGGTCTCAAACTCCTGACCTTGAGTGATCTGCCTGTCTCGGCCTCCCAGTGTTGGGATTACAAGCGTGAGCCACTGCGCCTGCTTGCTTTTTAAAGCAGTTACTTTTATTTTCAGCTAAAGCAACAAAAAAGTATATATTTAAATGATAGTTTGGGGGGAAGTACTTTACAGTAAAACAAATACTATGTAACAGGATCCCATGTTTTTCATTTTACAGAGTTGTTGAAGCAGAAGGCGGCTGATTGTCAATAAGTCACTACAGTTGCATAAGCAGTGCTGTCAGAATTGGTTTGGTGCAGGCAATAGATTTTGCCTTCAGGGGTTCCTGTGGATCTGAGGAAGGCATCAGTGTTGATTAACACTCATAACTAGGGAGTGACTGGTAGTTACTTAAAGCAAGTAATTGACCAAATGGAAAAGGGGAAGTAATTAAGGAAATTGGTAAGTGGAGGTAGTCAGGAAGTTCTTGTGGTTCTTTACATAGATTTTACAGCTTTGGCTTTCATTTTGTTTAGCTAAAGTCATGGGGACAACTCTTCAATTTAGAACTTAAGTTGAATTATAAAAATGATGGATATAAGTGGTAGCTGTATCTAGTGAAGTGTCTGTCAGTAAGTGAAACATTTTTTGGTGGTGGCTTATCCACAAACAGTTTAGTTGTAGAATAAAACTTATGAGTGACATCTGGAAAGTAACCATGCTAAGATGGCAAGCACACTGGAAACAATTAGGCCACTTGGCTTTCTTTTGCTGTATTGTTTTATAAGCCTACTTTACCTCCCAGTCTTGGAAACAAGTTTTAGTTTTTTATTGGTTTGGAGACTAGAGCCAATAGTATAATGTTCTCAAAGGAAACAGACTTGAGTTGTTGGATTAGAGGAACTAACCCAACTTCTATGATTTTTTTTGTTTGTTTGTTTTTGTTTTTGTCGTGTAGTTATGGCACTGTCTTATTTGGAACATTTGCAACTAGGGATAATACAACATTTTTAACTCTTATTTGACAACCTACTGCTAATCACAGACCACAAGGGTAATGACCAAATTTATGTGGTTTTTGCACTCCATAGTTGTCTTAGCCCAATCTTTCTATACTCTTACGATTACTTGGGTTAACGCTTCTGTGAGGACCTTCTGGCTCTTGAGATACCCTAAATATTTAAGATATTTAGATATCTTGAAGATAGTATAGGATATAGAGATTGTACCAAATAGGAATATAAGGAGTATGTTAAAATGACCAGATACCTGTTTGATAGTTTACTGACCTAGCAGATGTGTGGAAAAGGAATCAGATCTTGATTCTTCTGGGTTTATACTGGTTGTAAAACAGAATGATACAGAAAATGTTTTCCTTGTTTAACTGGTAGTTGAACATAGAACTTGGGTATTATAGATCACTTTTCACTTTTTGGAATGTTTTGTATTGAAACTTAATAAAACTTTAACATGGCATCTTTTTTTGTGGCAAGGGGCTCTTCTTTACTTTTTAGAAATTAGGGGTTTATGTTTTTAAATGTTTTTCCCATGTCCTCCTCCCCCAAACACTACCTCTGTTGCATTGATGGCACTTAATCAGTTTTGCATGGGAATATCCAGAGTCATTGAGGCTGTTCCTGTGACTAGGCCTCCTTTATTGAGAGTGAGCTTCAGGGGGAATGTAGATGACTTCATTCAGTCCTCACTCTAAAAGTTAAATGGAAGCACAATCACACACCTAAGAAGCAGAGGCTAAATAAACCAGGAGTCAACTGTAGTGCTTTTATTTAATTCCTGCTTACCTCTTGGGGAAAAACAGGTCAGCAACAACTCAGTTGTGGCTGTGGATTCCAAATACTTTGGGTCAAGCAATGCATATGATAATATGCTTCTGAATTTGCAGTTTTCAGTTTCTCTGCTTTACCTAGTGTCCTGTATATATCTGACTAGTTGATGTTCGTTTGTGTCTAAAACTGGGCATTGCATTTGGGTTATGTAGTCAGTTGAACAGAACTCAGCACATGGAGAAAGAATGCAGCTAAGCATTAAGATGGCAGAGAAAGCCCTAAGTATTGTCATTCTGTAAATAATCTCAGCTCTACACCTGTTTTTTTTGGGGGGTTTATTAATGAGATGGAGTCTCACCATGTCCCCCAGGCTGGAGTGCAGTGGCACCATCTCGGATCGCTGCAACCTCCGCCTCCCGGGTTCAAACAATTGTCCTACCTCAGCCTCCCAAGTAGCTGGGATTACGGGCGTGCGCCACCACACCCAGCTAATTTTTGTGTTTTAGTAGAGATGGGGTTTTCATCATGTTGGCCAGCCTGGTCTTGAACCTCCTGAACTCAAGTGATCTGCCCACCTTGGCCTCCCAAAGTGCTGGGATTACAGATGTGAGCTACAACGCGCAGCCAGTTCTATACCTATTGTTCCAGGAAAACAGCTCTCTACTCATCCCGTCAATACTTTATGTTGCACATGTCAGTATACTTCCTGAAAAGTAACTTGAACTTTTGTATCAATTAGTTCAACTTTAATCAATTTTTAAGATAACATTTAAATCTGAAATACTCAAGGGTACTGTTTTATGAACTGTGAGAAATGTGTACTCTATCAATGATGGATAATTACCATCATCTCAAAGTACTTGAGTTCTAGCCGTGTATACATCAGTAGTTCCATGTTGCGGAGTATGGTATGCTTTCCCATTCATGGAAACCTGGGCCTTTTCTGGTTTTTGGCTTTTATGCATAAAGTTGCTGTAAATGTTCTCACACTAGGTTTTGTTTTTGTAATTACTGAGATGAAAACGGGTGCGGAATTGCTGAATCAGGATAGATGTACATTTTTTGAGAGATGGCTAGGCATTTTTTCCAAAGTAATATTGTGGAAACACTTAGCCAATGATGTGTGAGTTATTCCATGCCTTGTCAGTATCTGGTGTTACAGTTTAGCCCTTATGGTGAATTTGTGGCTTATCCTCTCAGGAATGAGTAGTACTTGAAAAAAAGTATGGTGAAATGCACTGATCTCATGTACAGTTTGATCAGTCTTGAGAAATGCTTAGCACATCAAGACACAGAACTTAGCTCCGGAAAGTTGTGTGTGCCCCTTCTCAGTCAATAGACCACCTCCCAACACCAGCAACAAACACTGACCTGATTTCCATCATAAGATATTTTTTGCAAATTTTGATTATGTAAATTCTGTTGATGTAGTTTATGTCTAGCTGCTTACAGAATGTTTTGAGATTCATCCACATAGTTGCATGTATATTCCTTTTATTGCAGAGTAGAGTTGCAGTGCATGAAGTAACTATTGATGGACATCTGGGCTAGTTCCAAGTTTTGGCTATTACAAATACTGCTATGAGTATTCTTGTAGGAGTCTTGGACGTAACAGTTTATTTTTGGTAAATGTCGAGTGGAATTCATGAAGTGACAGGGTAGATAATACAGTAGATCTTCAACATTGTTGAAGATTTCTTGAAGGGTTCTTGGAAACTTTTATAATGAAACCAGCTTTACCATAGGCTAATTGACAAAAGAATTAAGTTCCTGCAACATATTTGTAGTTAAAAGTGTCAAACTTTTTTTGAGACATTGTACTCTGTTGCCCAGGCTGGAGTGTAGTGCTATTATGACTCACTGCAGCCTTGACCTCCTGGACTCAAGCAATCTTCCCACCTCAGCCTCCCAAGTAGCTGGGACTACAGGCGTGTGCTAGCATGCCTGGCGTTTTTTTTTTTTTTTTTTTTTTTTTTTTTTAAAGAGACGGCGGGGGTCTCCCTTTGTTGCCCAGGCTGGGCTTGAATTTTGCAATCCTTCTTCCGCCTCCCAAAGTTCTGAGATTACAGGTGTGAGCCACTGCGCCTGGCGCCAAATAAAAGCCAAAACACATCTAATACTGAACATTGAAATAAACGTGAGCTGTGCATACGTTTAAGAAAAGTTGAAAAGCTATATAGTTCTTTACCCAGTTACTTAAGAAGAGTTGAAAAGCTATCTAGTTATTTGCCCAGTTATTTCAGTTCAGAGTCTCAGGAAACTAGAACCTATCTAGCCAGCTCAAGGCCAAGGTGGGAACCGATCTTGGCCAGGAGACCATCCCATTGCAGGACATGCTCACACCCACATTCACTCAGATCGGAACCATTCAGACTTGCAAGTTTACCTTTGGGATATGGGAGGAAACAGGAGTACCCAGAGAGAAAGCCAATGCAGACACGGGAAGGATGTATTAACTCTGCACCCTGGTCCCAGCCAGGAGTTGATTTTTTTTTTTTTTCCTCAACAAAATGATGTTCACTAAAATGACGTTTTTTAAAGATCTGCTGTATGTTTAATTTTTAAGAAACTACCAGAGTTTTCCCAGAGTGGTTGTACCATTTTATGCCCTCAGTAGCATTTTTTTTTTTTTTTTTTGAGACGGCCTCTCTGTCGCCTAGGCTGGAGTGCAGTGGCATGATCTTGGCTCACTGCAACCTCTGCCTCCTGGGTTCAAACGATTCTCCTGCTTCAGTCTCCCAAGTAGCTGGGATTACAGGCACCCACCACCACACCCAGCTAATTTTTGTATTTTTAGTAGAGACGAGGTTTCGCCATGTTGGCCAGGTTGGTCTCAAACTGACAGGTGATACACCCTCCTTGGCCTCCCAAGTGCTAGGATTACAGGCATGAGCCACCGTGCCTGGCCTCATTAGCAATTTATGAGAATTCTGGTTCCTCCACAACATCCTTAACAACATGTGCTGCTATTGATCAGTTTCATTTTAACCATTCTGGTGGGTGGGGTAGTATTGATTTTAATTCACATTTCCCTGATGACTAATGATGCTGAGCACTTTTTTAAAAAGGCTTTATTTGGGGATAATTTTAAATTTTCAGAAGTTGCAAAGTAGAGAGTTCTCATACGCATTACCCAATTTCCCCTAATTTTAATATCTTACATTATTATGGTATTTGTCAACTAAGAGATTAACATTGGTATATTACCGTTAACTAAACTCTAGACTAGGTTGGGTGTGATGTCTCATGTTTGTCATCCCAGCATTTTGGGACGCCAAGGTAGACCACTTGAGCCCAGGTAACCAGCCTGGAGAACATAGCAAGACCCACCTCTACAAAAGAATACAAAAATTAGCTGGGTGTGGTGTCAGGAGGCTGAGATGGGAGGATGGCCTGAGCATAGGAAGTTGAGGCTGCAGTGAGCCGTGATGGCACCACTGCACTCCAGCTTGGGTGACAGTGAGACCATGTCTCAAAAAAGACTTTAGATTTCACATATTTTCTACTGTCTTCTCTCCATTGCAGGATCTACTCCAGTATCTCACATTGCACTTCATACTGGGAGTTTTGGTTTTTTTTTCTGAAACGGGGTCTCGCTCTGTCACCCAGACTGGAGTGCAGTGGCGCAGTCTCGGCTCACTGCAAACTTCACCTCCTGGGTTCAGGCAGTTCTGCTGCAGCCTCCCGAGTAGCTGGGATTACAGGCATCCACCACTATGCTGGACTAATTTAATTTAATTAATTAATTTATTTAGAGGCTGAGTCTCGCTCTGTCACCTAGGCTGGAGTGCAGTGGCACGATCTCCGCTCACTGCAAGCTCCGCCTCCTGGGTTCACGCCATTCTCCTGCCTCAGCCTCCTGAGTAGCTGGGACTACAGGCGCCTGCCACCACGCTCGGCTAATTTTTTGTATTTTTAGTAGAGACGGGGTTTCACCGTGTTAGCCAGGATGGTCTTGATCTCCTGACCTTGTGATCCACCCGCCTTGGCCTCCCAAAGTGCTGGGATTACAGGCGTGAGCCCCCGTGCCCAGCCCATATGCCAGGCTAATTTTTGTATTTTTGCTTTTTTTTTTGAGATGGAGTCTTGCTCTGTCGTCCAGGCTGGAGTGCAGTGGCATGCTGTCAGCTCACTGCAACCTCTGCCTCCCGGGTTCAAGCGATTCTCCTGTCTCAGCCTACTGAGTAGCTGGGATTACAGGTATGCGCCACCACGCTCAGCTAATTTTTGTATTTTTAGTAGAGATGGGGTTTCACCATGTTGGTCAGAATGGCCTTGAACTCCTGACCTTGTGATCCACCCACCTCGGCCTCCCAAAGTGCTGGGATTACAGGCGTGAGCCACCTCGCCCGGCAATTTTTGTATTTTTAGTAGAGATGGGGTTTCGCCATGTTGGCCAGGCTGATGGGCAGTTTCTCACGTGCTTAATTAGCCGTGTGTATAACTACTTTCACAAAGTGTCTAAGACTTTTGTCTGTCTTAAAAATTGGGTTGCCTGCTTTTTAAATGTTACAGAATTTCTTTATGTGTTCTGGATACAAATTGTCAGATATGTTACGAATATCTTCTTCCAGTCTGTCTTGCCTATTTTTTATTTTTTTCAATGAGCAAATGAAATCTAATTTAACAAAAATGGTTCTTGGTTTCTGTGACCTAACAAAATTGCCTACTGCCTGGTCATAAATATTTTTTCCTGTCTTCTGGAAGTTTTGTAAGTTTTTTTGTGACTGGGTCTCGAAACCTCATGACAAGGTTTCACCATGTTGCTCAGGCTGGCCTTCAACTCCTGAGCTCAAGGGATCCACGTGCCTAGGCCTCCCAAAGTGCTAAGATTGCATACATGAGACACCATGCCTGGACAAGTTTTGTGGTTTTAACTTTTATATTATGTCTGTAATCCATTTTGAATTTTTTTGGGTATGAGGTAGGTGTTGAAATTGATTTTTTCAAATACAGATAGGCCTTTGAGCATCTTTTTTTGAAAAGACTAGCCTCCAGTACTTCAGTATCTTAATAGGAAACATACATACCTGGGTCCATTACTGTACTTAAAAAAATTGATCGGTAATGTCTATGTCTATCCTTACCTTGATTACTGTAGGGTGTTTTTTTTTTTTAGACACAGTTTTGCTCTTGTCACCCCAGGCTGGAGTGCAATGGCATGAGCTCGGCTCACTGCAACCTCCATCTCCCTGATTCAAGTGATTCTCCTGCCTCAGCCTCCCGAGTAGCTGGGATTACAGGCACCCACCACCACGCCTGGCTAATTTTTGTATTTTTAGTAGAGATGGAGTTTCACCATGTTGGCCAGGCTGGTCTCAAACTCCTGACCTCAGGTGATCCACCAGCCTTGGCTTCCTAAAGTACTGGGATTACAGTCGTGAGCCACTGTGCCTGGCCTGATTACTGTAGTTTCATAGTAAGCTCTCTAAGGATACTAATTTTTTAAAGTCCTAAAGTTTTCTTCCTGCAGAGTGGATTTTTTTTCCTTTGAAGTTACTATTGCTGTTTTTTTCTACTTCAAACTTCTTACTAGGGGCTTTCCTCAAATAATTGGAAAGTTTTGGCTCTGTGTTGATGATTATAAGAAGAGAGGGGATTAACATGTTTGTAATCTCTGAGGGCTTTTTTACTGTGCTTCACTGTGGGTGCTGTTTGTTGGTGAACCCCTGTGCTATGGTTTGAATGTTCCCTCCGAAACCCACGTTGAAACTTTTTTTTTTGAGATGGAGTTTCACTCTTGTGGCCCAGGCTGGAGTGCAATGGCGCTATCTTGGCTCACTGCATCCTCCGCCTCCCAGCTTCAAGCAATTCTCCTGCTGCAGCCTCCCAAGTAGCTGGGATTATAGATGGGTGCCACCATGCCCAGCTAATTTTGATATTTTTAGTAGAGACGAGGTTTCACCATGTTGGCCAGGCTGATCTCGAACTCCTGACCTCAAGTTATCTGCCTGCCTCGGCCACCCAAAGTGCTGGGATTATAGGCATGAGCCACTGTGCCCCGCCCATGTTGAAACTCAATTCTCAGTGATTCATGGATTAATGGGTTAATGGATTATCATGGGACTGGGACTGGTGGCTTCATGAGAAGAGGAAGAGACCAGAGCTAGCACACTCAGCTTCTTCACCATGTGATACCCTGCACTGCTTTGGGACTCTGCAGCGTCCCCACCAGCAAGGAGGCTCTCACCAGATGTGGCCTCTTGACCTTGGACTTCTCAGCAAGCAGAACTGAAAGAAATCAATTCTTTATAAATTACCCAGTCACAGGTACTTAGTTATAACAACAGAAAACAGAATAAGATACCCTGATGTCAATTTCTTCAGGGTTTTTTTTTTTTTTTTTGAAAGAATTCCTCAAGGAACATATGGCCAAATTCTTGCCTTGAAAGTATAAGTTGTATTGACTAGCTGAAGGTGTAGTTTTCAGGGTGGCCTGTGTGCCTGCATATGTAATATGCTCCCCCATCCAACTGGGCTCCAGTGCTGCCTAAATGGAACCCACCTCCAGCTGGCTTGGCGCAGATGTTCTTTGTCTTGCTGTGGTGATGAGGTGGGAGATGATCTTTCTGGTGCAATGTTGGAGGAGAAAGGGCACAATGACACATTTCACCCCTAGCTTCTCCTCTGTCCATGGAGCCCCCTCTTCCTCCGTTTTAGGCTACCCTTCCCTGACTTCCATTCCTACCCCAAACTCACCCTCTCCCTCTCCCTCCTCTAGGTGTTTCTCTGTTCTATCTAGACTGAGTTCAAATCCCAGTTTCAGCATTACCAGCTGTGTGACCTTGGGCAAGTTGCTTAACCTCACTAGTTTTCTCATCTATAAAATGGGAATAATAATTATCTCATAGCATTGGCTGCTAAGATAAATGAGTTAATAGTTCCTGGCATATGGTAAATGCTGCATAAGTGTTAGATTTTATTATTTTCATCAATTTTCTTCTTGTGTGTCATCTTTAGGGGTGGAATGAGGGGAAGGAACCAGCACTTTGTTAGATCAGCATTTTGTCAAGGACAAGATAAGCTGAGTTTCTTCGTCTCCTGAGTTCGTCATACTCCTCAAGTATTTTGGTGTATTCTGATTAGTACACCCAGAGCCGCCCTCATTTTGTTTTTACTTTACTTCCCCATTCCCACTCCCATACATTCATTCACCTACCACTGGCAATCACTTTAATGCATTTAATGTATGTCCTTTTTTTTTTGAGACTAAGTCTTGCTCTTGTTGCCCAGGCTGTAGTGCAGTGGCACGATCTGGTTCACTACAACCTCCGTCTCCAAGGTTCAAGCAATTCTCCTGCCTCAGCCTCGCAAGTAGATAGGATTACAGGCGCCTGCCACCATGCCCGGCTAATTTTTGTATTTTTAGCACAGACGGGGTTTCACCATGTTGGCCAGGCTGGTCTTGAACTCCTTACCACAAGCGATCCGCCCGCCTCAGCCTCCCAAAGTGCTGAGATTACAGGTGTGAACCACTGCACCCTGCCAGGAAACTTTTAATACTGTTTCTTTTTCCCATTTAGAGGCAAAGTTACCAGCTGAAAGTGAGGAGGAGTGAAAAGTAGAGGTTTGAGGAGAGATAATAAATGAGAGTCATTTGAAAAGTTGGAAAGTGAACAAACTGGAGAAGTATTTGGTATTTTTGAGTCCCATTTGAGATTTGTATCATAAATTTATAGAGAAACCAGTTAAGCATGCTTATGTATTTTTCTCTAGCAGTACTTACAGCTTGAATGCAGGTGTTGATCCCACAAAGCAAATATACAATAAGGGAGAAGTAAATGCTCGAAGGTAAATTGATGTACCATGAGAAGGTAGAATGGATATGGGACAGTAAAGTCAACAATAACTATGCACTACACTATGCTGTCCACATACTACCCCAGTTCCTTATTCTCCTTTGTGGCCAAATGTCTTAAAGGAGTCACTTATGCCTGCTGTCTGCAATTCCTCTTCCCACATTCTGTTTAATTCATTTCAGTCAAGTTTTCACTCTCATCATTCCACTGAAACTGCTCTTGTCAAGGTCACCAGTGACCTGCACATTGTTAGATTCAATCCAAATTTTCCTCTTACTTCCATATTCGATTCCATTAGTCACTTTTTCCCTGATAGAATATCTTTATTTGAATTTTATGATACTACACTTTCTTTTCTTTTTTTTTTTTTGAGATGGAGTCTTAACTCTTATTTCCCAGGCTGGAGTGCAGTGGCATGATCTCGGCTCACTGCAACCTCTGCCTACCGGGTTCAAGTGATTCTCCTGCCTGAGCCTCCCAAGTAGCTGGGACTACAGGCGCCCGCCACTACCCCTAGCTAATGTTTTGTAATTTTGGTAGAGATGCGGTTTTGTCACGTTGGCCAGGCTGGTCTCGACCTCCCAACCTCAGGTGATCCAGTAACCTCGGCCTCCCAGAGTGCTGGGATTATAGGCGAGAGACACCGTGCCCAGCCCACTTTCTTTTTCCTTTACCCCACTGATCACTCCTAGTCTCTTACTGATCCTCTTGCCTAACCTCCATTTTTTTTTTTTTTTCTTTGAGACAGAGTCTCACTCTGTCGCCCAGGCAGGAGTGCAGTGGTGTGATCTCTGCTCACAGCAACCTTTGCCTCCCGGGCTGAAGTGATTCTCCTGCCTCAGCCTCCTGAGTAGCTGGTATTACAGGCGCTCACCACCACACTTGGCTAATTTTTCTAGTTTTAGTAGAGACAGGGTTTCACCATGTTGGCCAGGCTGGTTTTGAATTCCTGACTTGAAATGATCTGCCTGTCTCAGCCTCCCAAAGAGCTGGGATTGTAGGCGTGAGCCGCCGCGACCTGCCGGGGTACTTATTTTTAAATACCCATTGTTTCTTTTTGTCTTCTCTTGATAGAATATAATCTCCATAAGATGAGGGATCTTTGCCTGTTTTGTTTATTCCTGTCTCCCCAAAGCCTGAAGTTCAACAAGTATGTGTTAAATGAATATGCTTCACTTCTCATAGTTGTTCTTCCAAAAATATTTCTAACACACTTGAACTGTTTTGCATACATCTACAAGTGTACTGCTTTATGGCCACCCCAAAGAAAGGCAACCTAAAGTTTTATGAATAGTTGCATTCAACTCCAAGTGCAGAATGTCTGCAGTCTTACCTCTAAGTTTTCTAATACATAAACTGAAAATGTTAAGATGTATCCCTAAACATTCTATATAAAATATTGGGAGAAGAGAAAACAAGAGTATGATATAGTAAAAGGAGAAATTCAGGTAGAGACTATAACACTTGCTTAGGTAACTGGTCACAAGGCAATAACTGGTAATTAAAATATTCTTCCTAAAATATCCATTTTGTATTTTTTTTTTTTTTTTACCTTAGTTAATGGTGACATTTTACTTGGTTTACTAAACCTTCAATCCTGAGGGTTCTAAGCCTGTGTGATGTAATACTCTTTCTTTAGCTTTTATGTTTTTTTTTTTTTCTTTTTGAGATGGAGTCTCCCTCTGTCCCTCAGGGCAGAGTGCAGTGGTGCG
Organism: Pan paniscus; assembly: GCF_029289425.2. Lineage (NCBI taxonomy): Eukaryota > Metazoa > Chordata > Mammalia > Primates > Hominidae > Pan > Pan paniscus. The sequence goes on along the minus strand of NC_073272.2, from coordinate 136,277,926 downwards.
ATCTCGGCTCACTGCAACCTCCGCCTCCAAGGGTCAAGTGATTCTCCTCCCTTAGCCTCCTGAATAGATGGGATTACAGGCATCCACCACCACGCCCGGCTAATTTTTGTATTTTTAGTACAGACAGGGTTTCACCATGTTGGCCAGGCTGGTCTCTAACTCCTGACCTCAGGTGATCCAGCTGCCTTGGCCTCCCAAAGTGTTGTGATTACAGGCATGATCCATGTGCCAGGCCCAGATTTTGTTCTGTGTACTTTTCATTAACATATTTGTTCTTCATTGCTGGGCGCGGTGGCTCACACCTGTGATCCCACCACTTTGGGAGGCCAAGGCTGACGGATCACTGGAGGTCAGGTGTTCAAGACCAGCCTGGCCAACATGGCCAGACCCTGTCTCTACTAAAAGTATAAAAATTAGCCGGGCGTGGTGGCGGGCGCCTCTCATCCCAGCTACTCAAGGAGGCTGAGGCACAAGAATCTCTTGAACCCTGGAGAGGTGGAGGTTGCAGTGTGCTGAGATCGCACCATTGCACTGCAGCCTGGGCGACAAGAGCAAGCCTCTGTCTCAAAAAAAAAAAAAAAAAAAAAAAAAAAAAAAAAAAAAAAAAATTTGCTCCTCACAAGAACCTTTAAGGTAAATACTATTATTTTTCTCATTGAAGTTATAAGGAAATTCAGTTACATAGATTAAATAAATTACCCAAGTTACATACCTATATACTGATAGACTTAGATTTCAAGTCATGTTCCAGAAATCATGTTTCTAACTAGTATGCTACACTGCCTGTCATGTATATTAATCCATGTAATACTTTATGAATCGTTAAATTTGAGATGACTACTTGTCATCCAAACAGAAATGTCACATGTAGAACTAGGGGTTAGTAATGAGGTTGCTGGAGTTGTATGGGTTGGAGGTAAATTTGGGAGTCATGAGCATGTAGATGGCACTATAAGGTATCAATATTGAAGTGGATGAGATCATTCAGGAAGAGTGTAACTAGAGAAGTCCAAGGACTGAATCCTGGCATGCTCCAACATTTTAGAGGCCAAGGAGGTGAGAATGTAGCAAGAAATCTGAAAAGGAGTGGGCTCAGAGGTAGGAGGAAAATCAGGATAGTGTGGTTTCTAGGAAGCCAAGAGAAAGTTGCAAGAATGACTGTGTTGAATGCTGCTCAGAGATGAAGGAAAAGGAGTGAGCATTCGACACAACATGCTACATGCGTTGGGCATACTAACATGCAGTTAAGCCATTTCAGGGGGATGGAGGGCGCACAACCTTATTTGAAGTGGGTTGAGGAGAGAATGGCACAGAAACAAGGAAAGACAAGAACTAGAGTGAGCTATTTCGAGAAATGTTGCTGTGGTGAAGGACAGAGAAAAGCAGGAGGATGTGGGGTTAAGGGAGGTATTTTTAATGGGAGATACTAGAATATAGGTTTTTGGGACTGTTCCAGTAAAGGGGCAGAAATTGACACGAGAATGAGGGGATGACTGTATTACTGAAGTCTTAGGATGAGGGAGAATGGAATCCAAAAAAGTCACGGGACGTTAAGAGCAGAAGTATTTCATCCACCACACTATGAGGGAAGGCAGGCAAAGAATGAAGGTGGACAAGCAGAGATTAGTAGATTAGGTTGTGGGACAATAAGGACACTTATTTATGAGATGGATCTCCCTCTGTTGCCTAGGCTGGAGTGAAGTGGCGTGGTCTCAGCTCACTGCATCCTCTTTCTCCCAGGTTCAAGTGATTTTCCTGCCTCAGTCTCCTGAGTAGCTGGGATTACAGGCGCCTGCTACCACGCCCGGCTAATTTTTGTATTTTTTTGTAGAGTCTTGGTTTCACCATGTTGGCCAGGCTGGTCTTAAACTCCTGACCTCAAGTGATCCACCCCCCTCGGCCTCCCAAAGTGCTGAGATTACAGGCGTGAACCACTGCACCCTGCCAGGAAACTTTTAATATTGTTTCTTTTTTCTAGTTTAGAGGCAAAGTTATCAGCTGAAAGTGAGGAGGAGTGAGAAATGGAGGTTTGAGGAGAGATAATAAATGAGACAGTCATTTGAAAAGTTGGAAAGCAAGCAAACTAGAGAAGTATTTGATAGTTTTGAGTCCCATTTCAGATTTGTATCATGAATTTATAGAGAAACCTGTCAAGCATGCTTATATATTTTTCTCTAGCAACACTTACAGTTTGAGTGCAGGTGTTGGTCCCACAAAGCAAATATACAATGAGAGAGAAGTAAATGCTCGAAGGTAAATTGATGTACCATGAGAAGGTAGAATGGATATGGGACAGTAAAATCAACAGTAATGGCCATGCCCAGTGGCTCATGCCTGTAATCCCAGCACTTTGGGAGGCCAAGTCAGGTGGATCACCTGAGATCAGGAGTTTGAGACCAGCCTGGCCAACGTGGTGAAACCCTGTCTCTATCAAAAATACAAAAATTAGCCAGGCATGGTGGTGGGTGCCTGTAATCCCAGCTACTCAGGAGGCTGAGGCAGGAGAATTGCTTCAGCCCGGGAGGCGGATGTTGCAGTGAACCAAGATTGCACCATTGTACTCCGGCTTGGGCGACAGAGCCAGACTCTTGTCTCGAAAAAAAAAATAGTAACTATGCTCTACACTATGCAGTCCACTTACTACCCCAGTTCCTTATTCTCCTTTGCTGCAAAATGTCTTGAAAGAGTTATTTATGCCTGCTGTCTGCAGTTCCTCTTCCCACATTCTGTTTAATTCATTTCAGTCAAGGTTTCACTCTCAGCATTTTACTGAAACTGCTCTTGTCAAGGTCACCGGTGACCTGCACATTGTTAGATTCACTCCAGGTTTTCCTCTTACCTCCATATTTGACTCCATTGATTACTCCTTCCCTGATAATAATTTCTTTATGTTAATTTTAGGATACTACACTTTCTTTTTGTTTTACCCCACTGATCACTACCTCCATTCTCTTGCTGATCTTCTTCCGTGCCTTTTTTTTTTCTTTTTCTTCTTTTTGAGAAGGGGGTCTCACTGTCACCCTGGCAGGAGTGCAGTGGTGTGATCTCTGCTCATTGCAACCTCCGCCTCCTGGGCTCAAGTGATTCTCATGACTCAGCCTCCTGAGTGGCTGGGATTATAGGTGTGTGCCACCACGGCCGACTAATTTTTGTATTTTTAGTACAGATACAGTTTCACCATGTTGGCCAGGCTGGTTTTGAATTCCTGATCTCAAATGATGTTCTCATCTGGGCCTCCCAATGTGCTGGGGTTACAGGCGTGAGCCACCACACCTGGTCAACGTACCAATTTTTTTTTTTTTTTTGGAGATGGAGTCTCGCTCTGTTGCCCAGTGGCACGATCTCAGCTCACTGCAAGCTCCGCCTCCCGGGTTCACGCCATTCTGCCTCAGCCTCCTGAGTAGCTGGGACTACAGGTGCCTGCCACCACGCCTAGCTAATTTTTTGTATTTTTAGTAAAGGCGGGGTTTCAATGTGTTAGCCAGGATGGTCTCGATCTCCTGACCTCGTGATCCGCCTGCCTCGGCCTCCCAAAGTGCTGGGATTACAGGCATGAGTCACTGTGCCCGGCCTAATGTACCAATTTTAAAAAACCCATTGTTTCTTTTTGTCTTCCCTTGATAGAATATAATCTTCCTAAGACGAGGGGTCTTTGCCTGTTTTGTTTATTCCTGCATCCCCAAAGCCTGAGATGATGTCTAGAACATAGTAGGAGTTCAACAAATATGTGTTAAATGAATGAATATGCTTCACTTCTCATAGTTGTTCTTCCAAAAATATCTCTGCCTAACACTATTTTGCATACATCTTCAAGTGTGCTGCTTTATGGCTACCCCAAAGAAAGACAACCAAAAGTTTTGTGACTAGTTGCATTCAACTCTTAAGTACAGAATGTCTGGAATCTAATCTCCAAATTTTCTAATACATAAACTGAAAATGTTAAAATGTATCCGTAAACATTCTGTATAAAATATTGGGAGAAGAGAAAACAAGAGTATGATACAGTAAAAGGAGAAATTCAGGTAGAGACTATAACTCTTGTTTAGGTAACTGGTCACAAGCAATAATTGGTAATTATAATATTCTTCCTAAAATATCCATTTTGTTATTTTTTTTCTACCTCAGTCAGTGGTGGCATTTTACTTGGTTTACTTAACCTTCAATTCTGAGGGGTCTAAGCCTGTATGATGTTGTAATAATCTTCCTTTAGCTTTTATTGTTTTTTGAGACAGCATCTTACTCTGTCGCCCAGGCTGGAGTGCAGTGGTGCGATCTTGGCTCACTGCAATTTCCGCCTCCTGGGTTCAAGTGATTCTCCTGCCTCAGCCTCCCGAAGATCTGGGATTTCAGGTGCCCGCCACCATGCCCAGCAAATTTTTTGTATTTTTAGTAGAGACGGGGTTTCACCATGTTGGCCAGGCTGGTCTTGAACTCCTGACCTCAGGTGATCTACCCATCTCTGCCTCTCAAAGTGCTGGGATTGCAGGCGTGAGCTGCAGCGTCAGGCCCAGACTCTGTTCTAAGTACTTTTCATTAACATATTTGCTCCTCACAGGAACTCATCAGGTAAATACTATTATTTCCCTCATTGAATGTGTGAGGAAATTGTTACATAGATAAATAATGCAAGGTCACATACCTATATACTGATAGACTTAGATTTCAAGTCGTATTGTTCCAGAAATCATGTTTCTAACTAGTATGCTACATTGCCTGTTATGTATGTTAATACATGTAATACTTTATGAATCATTTAAGGTGACTTTTAGTCATCCACACAGAAATGTCACATGTAGAATTAGGTGTAAGTATGAGGTTGCTGGAGTTGTATGGGTTGGAGGTAAATTTGGGAGTCATAAGCATGTGGATGGCACTATAAGGTACGAATATCGAAGTGGATGAGATCACTCAGGAAGAGTGTAACTAGAGAAGTCCAAGGACTGAATGCTGGCATGCTCTAACGTTTTAGAGGCCCACGAGGTGAGAATGTAGCATGAAATCTAAAAAGGAATGGGCTCAGAGGTAGGAGGAAAATCAGGATAGTGTGGTTTCTAGGAAGCCAAGAGAAAGTTGCAAGAATGTGTTGAATGCTGCTCAGAGGTGAAGAAAAAGGAGTGAGCATTCGACACAACATGCTACATGCGTTGGGCATACTAACACACAGTTAACAAAAGCCATTTCAGGGGGATGGAGGGCGCACAGCCCTATTTGAAGTGGGTTGAGGAGAGAATGGCACAGAAGGAAAGACAAGAACTAGAGTGAGCTATTTCGAGAAATGTTGCTGTGGTGAAGGACAGAAGAGTAGGAGGATGTGGGGTCAAGGGAGGTATTTTTTAAAAATGGGAGATACTAGAATGTCTTATTTATTTATTTATTTTGAGATGGAGTTTCGCTCTTGTTGCCCAGGCTGGAGTGCAATGGCGTGATCTCGGCTCACTGCAATCTCTGCCTCCCGGGTTCAAGTGATTCTCCTGCCTCAGCCTCCCGTAGCTGGGATTACAGGTGCACGCCACCACGCCCAGCTAATTTTGTATTTTTAGTATAGCCAGTGTTTCTCCGTGTTGATCAGGCTGGTCTCGAACTCCTGACCTCATGTGATCTGCCCACCTTGGCCTCCCAAAGTGCAGGGATTACAGGCATGAGCCACCGCGCCCGGCACTAGAATATAGGTTTGTGAGACTGTTCCAGTAAAGGGGGAGAAATTGACACATGAGAATGAGGGGATGACAGTATTAATGAAGTCTTCGGATAAGGGAAGATGGAAGCCAAAAAAGTCACAGGACGACGTTAAGAGCAGAAGTATTTCATCCACCACACTATAAGGGAAGGAAGGCAAAGAATGGGGGTGGACAAGCAGGAGATTAGTAGATTAGGTTATGGGAAAATAAGGAAATTTACTTACTTATTTATGTATTTATTTATTAATGAGATGGATCACCTTCTGCTCCCCAGGCTGGAGTGCAGTGGTGCGATCTCGGCTCACTGCAATGTCTGTCTCTTGGGTTCAAGGGATTCTCCTGCCTCAGCCTCCCGAGTGGATGGGATTACAGGCGCCTGCAACCACGCTTAGCAAATTTTTGTATTTTTAGTAGAGACAGGGTTTCACCATGTTGGCCAGGCTGGTCTTGAACTCCTGACCTCGTGTGATCCGCCCGCCTTGGCCTCCCAAAGTGCTGAGATTACAGGCGTGAGCCACTGCACCCTGCCAGGAAGCTTTTAATATTGTTTCTTTTTTCTAGTTATTTAGAGGCAATGTTATCTGCTGAAAGTGAGGAGGAGTGAGAAGTGGAAGTTTGAGGAGAGATAATAAATGAGACAGTCATCTGAAAAGTTGGAAAGTGAACAAACTAGAGAAGTATTTGGTAGTTTTGAGTCCCATTTGAGATTTGTATCATGAATTTATAGAGAAACCAGTTAAGCATGCTTATATATTTTTCTCTAGCAACACTTACAGCTTGAGTGCAGGTGGTGGTCCCACAAAGCAAGTATACAATGAGGGAGAAGTAACTCCTGAAGATAAATTGATGTACCATGAGAAGGTAGAATCGATATGGGACAGTAAAATCAACAATAACTATGCACTATACTATGCTGTCCACATACTACCCCAGTTCCTTATTCTTTGTGGCCAAATGTCTTAAAAGAGTCACTTATGCCTGCTGTCTGCAATTCCTCCTCCCACATTCTGTTTAATTCATTTCAGTCAAGTTTTCACTCTCATCATTCCACTGAAACTGCTCTTGTCAAGGTCACCAGTGACCTGCGCATTGTTAGATTCAATCCAAATTTTCCTCTTCCATATTTGACTCCATTAGTCACTCCTTCCCTGATAGTATCCTAATTTTAGGATACTTCACTTTTTCTTTTACTCCATTGATCACTACTTCAGTCGTTTGCTGATCCTCTTCCCTAACCTTTTTTTTTTTTTTTTTGAGACGGAGTTTCGCTCTTATTCCCCAGGCTGGAGTGCAATGGCACGATCTCAGCTCACCACAACCTCCGCCTCCCGGGTTCAAGCAATGCTCCCACCTCAGCCTCCCAAGTAGCTGAGATTACAGGTGCACACCACCACGCCCAGCTAATTTTTGTATTTTTAGTAGAGACAGGGTTTCACCATGTTGGTCAGGCTAGTCTTGAACTCCTGATCTCGTGATCTGCCCGCCTTGGCCTCCCAAAGTGCTGGGATTACAGGCATGAGCCGCCATGCCCGGCCTTTTTTTTTTTTTTTTTTTTTTTGATACAGGGTCTCACTGTGTCACCCAGGCTGGAGTGCAGTGGTATGATCTCTGCTCACTGCAACCTCTGCCTCCTGGGCTTGAGGGATTCTCTTCCCTCAGCCTCCTGAGTAGCTGGGATTACAGGTGCCCACCACCATGGCTGGCCAATTTTTGTATTTTTAGTAGAGACGGGGTTTCATCATGTTGTCCAGGCTGGTTTCGAACTCCTGGCTTCAAATGATCTGCCCGACTCGGCCTCCCAAACTGTTGTGATTATGGGCGTGAGCCACTGTGCCGGGCTGACTTACCAATTTTTAAAAACCCATTCTTTTTGTCTTCTCTTGATAGAATTATAATCTCCATAAGATCAGGGATCTTTGCCTGTTTTGTTTATTCCTGTATCCCCAAAGCCTGAGATGATGCCTAGAATATAGTAGTAGTTCAGCAAGTATGTGTTAATTGAATGAATATGCTTCACTTCTCATTTGCTCTTCTAAAAATAACACTGTCTAACATACTTTAACTATTTGGCATACATCTTCAAGTGTACTGCTTTATGGCTACCCCAAAGAAAGACAACCTAAAGTTTTGTGAATAGTTGCATTCAACTCCAAGTGTAGAATGTCTGCAATCTTATTTTTCCAATACATAAACTGAAAATGTTAAAATGTATCCCTAAACATTCTATATAAAATATTGGGAGAAGAGAAAACAAGAGTATGATACAGTAAAAGGAGAAATTCAGGTAGAGACTATGACTCTTGCTTAGGTAACTGGTCACAAGGCAATAATTGGTAATCATAATATTCTTCCTAAAATATCCATTTTGTATACATATATATATATATGTATATATATTTTTTTACCTCAGTTAATGGTGGTATTTTACTTGGTTTACTAAACCTTCAATCCTGAGGGGTCTAAGCCTGTGTGATGTTGTAATAATCTTCCTTTAGCTTTTAAAAAACATTTTGGCTGGGTGTGATGGCTCACACCCATAATCTCAGCACTTTGGGAGGCCAGTCTTAGCACTTTGGGAGGATAGCTTGAGGCCTAGGCAACATAGTGAGACCCTGTTTCTATGAAAAATAAAATTAGCTGGTCGTGATGGCACTTGCCTATAGTCCTAGCTACTCAGGAGACTGAGGCCGGAGGATTGCTTGAGCCTATTAAGCCTGCAGTAAGCTATGATCACACCACTGTACTCCAGCCTGGGTGACAGAGCGAGACCCTGTCTCATAAAACAAATAAAACCATTTTTTTTCCACCACAAAAATGAGCATGAAAAAGATTTTAAAAATTGAACTGTAACACACAGAAAAGTAAACAAAGCAACTTCCATTTCTGGAAATGATGGAATAATCGATACTGCACCTACTCTCTCCCCATAAACAACTGTAAAACTAACCAACATATAATGAGGCAACTATTTTGAGACATTGCACAATAAGTACTCTAGGAGAACAATCCTTGAGAAAAGAAAGCCACACGAGGAGAGCCCCATGTTCACTCAGTTCTCTGACTAGGGGCAGTTTTCGTATTGTAGCACAGGAAGGTGAAGTTCAAACACAGCACACTGTTCTCACTGGACAAAGGAAGCAAAGATCACAGTTTGGGTTTTGAAGAGGAAGGACATAGACAGTGTCCCCCGGATGTTGGTGTGGGTGTTCCCTGTGGGTCTTTTTAAAAGATTTTATTTTTGAGATGGAGTCTCACTCTGTTGTCCAGGCTGGAGTGCAGTGTTGTGATCTCGGCTCATTGCAACCTCTGCCTCCCAGGTTCAAGTGATTCTCCTGCCTCAGCCTTTCAAGTAGCTGGGACTACAGGCGTCCGCCACCATGCCCAGCTAATTTTTGTATTTTTAGTAGAGATGGGGTTTTGCCATGTTGGCCAGGCTGGTCTTGAATTCCTGACCTCAGGTGATCCACCCACCTCGGCCTCCCAAAGTATCGAGATTACAGGCATGAGCCACCATGCCCGGCCCCTGTGGGTCTTTTCAGAAAATTTAAATTTGTGAGAGAAAAACATCTGAACATCAGGTACAGTCTGATCTACAAAGATTCAACAGTATTTCACTGCCCAGGTGTGGTAGCTCACATCTATACTACCAGCACTTTGGGAGGCCAAGGCAGAAGGATCACTTGAGGCCAAGAGTTTGAGACCAGCCCTTGAAACATAGTGAGATCCCATCTCTACAAAAAAATTTAAAAATTAGCTGGTGTGGAGGTACATGCCTGTAGTTCCAGCTACTTGGGAGGCTGAGGTGGGAGGATTGCCTGAGCCTGGGAGTTCGAGGCTGCAGTGAGTGTGGTTGTGGCTCTGCACTCCAGCCTGGGTGACAGAGGGAGACCCTGTCTCAAAAACAAAAAACCCGAAAAAATAAAAAAACAAACCCACCACCACAACAGACAGACCCCCAAAACAAAAAAAACCTGTCATAACTCATTCCTGGACTACTCTTACGTAGTTTGCAGGAGAAATTCCAGGTGGAGCATCAGCTGAACATTTATCTAAATTCATAAAGTCATGTAAACTGAGTATTACACAATACATCATGACTACAAACTACAAAATAGGCAATTTAGGCCCCTTTTTATTTATTCATTTATTTATTTATTTTGAGACGGAATTTTGCTCGTCACCCAGACTAGAATGCAATGGCACAATCTCAGCTCACTGCAACCTCCACCTCCCGGGTTCAAGCCATTCTCCTGCCTCAGCCTCCTGAATAGCTGGGATTACGGGCGTCTGCCACTATGCCCGGCTAATTTTTTTGTATTTTTAGTAGAGACAGGGTTTCACCATGTTGGCCAGACTGGTCTCGAACTTCTGACCTCAGGTGATCCACCTGCCTCAGCCTCCCAATATGCTGGGATTACAGATGTGAGCCACTGTGCCCGGCCAGGCTCCTTTTTAAAAATGAAAAAAAATTTCTATTACAGGCTTATTTTGAGCATTTTCAGTTAGATGATAGCTTTATTTTTACTCGCCATTGATAGCAACAGAAAACCTTCTCAAGTATCTATAGGCAAAATATGTTACTTATGTGAGTTCACATGAGATAATGAAACCACTGTGACAAGATCCTGGCTGATGATCAAGACTTGGATACTTTTCATATTTAAAACATTTACAGCAGGGAGCCGGGCGTGGTGGCTCACGCCTGTAGTCCCAGCACTTTGGGAGGCTGAGGCGGGCGGATCACAATGTCAGGAGATCAAGACCATCCTGGCTAATACGGTGAAACCCCGTCTCTACTAAAAATACAAAAATTAGCTGGGCGTGGTGGCGGGTGCCTGTAGCCCAGCTACTCGGGAGGCTGAGGCAGGAGAATGGCGTGAACCCGGGAGGCGGAGCTTGCAGTAAGCCGAGATCGCGCCACTGCACTCCAGCCTGGGCGACAGAGCGAGACTCCGTCTCAAAAAAAAAAAAAAAAAAAAAAAAAATTTACATCAGGGAGAAAAGCAAGAACATACAGAGAAGCAACACCATTTTTTTTCTTTTCTTTTTTTTTTTTTTCCAGATGGAGTTTCACTCTTGTTGCCCAGGCTGGAGTGCAATGGCGTGATCTCGGCTGGCTGCAACCTTCACCTCCCGGGTTCAAGCGATTCTCCTGCCTCAGCCTCCCGAGTAGCTGGGATTACAGGTGTGCGCTACCATGCCCGGCTAATTTTTTGTATTTTTAGTAGAGACGGGGTTTCACCATATTGGTCAGGCTGGTCTCAAACTCCTGACCTCAGGTTATCCCCCCACCTCGGCCTCCCAAAGTGCTGGGATTACAGGCATGAGCCACCGCGCCCGGCCGGACACCATTCTTTTTCAGTGAAACAGTCTGATTCCAGAGAATGAGACTTCCAGTTTGAATGCAAAGTGTGTGGTCCCAAAGTTGAATTCTTTTGAACCCAAGTACATGCCTGCGGTTGGGAGGAACACTTAAAGATGAAGCAAGTTCGGAGGAAAGTGTTAACTGAACTACAGAGATGGTCACTGATAAAACAAGTTCTTAGAAGTTCTCAGACACACCCAGAGGTGAAGGGCAGCCAAAACCATCAACACAATGGAAAAATGAGCTCACCCAACTGCACACACAGAGCTTCTAGAAGGGTTAACAGCTCTTGCCATAGGTTCCTGGTTGTAGTTTACAATATCTGCCTTTACCACCCTCTGTGACTGTTCTATTTCTGCTTTGTTTAATTTGATTCCAAGGATTTCAGCAACAACTTTTTGAAAACACAGGAAGACAGAGTCTCTTGCCTTGGCTGAAACAAAGTGGCTATTAAAACCATTTTCCTGGCAAAACCGTAAGTGTTTTTCAGGTTTTACTGTTCGATTATGCTCCAAATCAATTTTATTGCCCACTAAGGTAACCAGTGGCTGAGTTTCTGACTCTTCACTCACTTTCTTCACTAATCTTCTAAAAATTCTCAAAGCTTTGATAACTCATAATACCATATACCAAGATGATTTCCTGTGCTCCATAGATGGATCTGTCCAACATTTTGCTTCCTATTGTCTGGCCTCCTGTATCCCAAACTAGAGAGTAACATTCAAGTTTCCTGGCAATGTTATCCTTCTCAAAAGAAATCCAGTCCTATAGTTTGTACTGGTTCCTGAAAGTTTTTTGAGCAAAATCTGTAGCTAAGGAGGTCTTCCGGGAGGTGCTGTTCCCTAGCACGATGATTTTCAGTGCTGGTCCTGGCTCTCTTCGTTAGAGTCCTACATGATGTCCCAGGAACCATGCCCGCCCCGCTCCCCCAGGTGGAGGGAGGAGGGGAAGGAGAAGGTCTCCAGGGGTGAGGGAGGAAGAAGGGAGGGTAGTGGGGACAGTACCTCACTTGTCTGCTCGATGTCAGCAGTGGCTGGAGAATCTCTCGCCAGGTGCCATCTTGCCAATCTCTTCTCCCTCTGCCCTCTGTGGGTCTTTTGTTGAGGGCTGGGCTGTACATGCATAGTATGAGATTCTGTGAGGCCTAGAAAAGAGCAGCTGCTATGAGGTTGAAAGAAGAATGGAGAAGGCCGGGTGCAGTGGCTCATGCCTGTAATCCCAGCATTTTGGGAGGCCGAGGTGGGTGGATCAGTTGAAGTCAGGAGTTTGAGACCAGCCTGGCCAACATGGTGAAACCCCATCTCTACTGAAAATACAGAAATTAGCTGGGTATGGTGGCACATGCCTGTAGTAAAAGCTACTTGAGAGGCTGAGGCAGGAGAATGGTTTGAACCTGGGAGGTAGAGGTTGCAGTGAGCCAACATTGCATCATTGCACTCCAGCCTGGGTGACAGAGCAAGACTCTGTCTCAAAAAAAAAAAAAAAAAAAAAAAGAATGGAGATACTAGAGGTTGCACAGTGCTGAGAAATATGAGGTTCTGACCTAGCCAGAGTGGAGAGAACTTTTTAACATCATAGGCATTCAATTGAAAAACCACACCTTAGGGGAAAGAACCACCTCCTAGAGTAAAGACTACTCTAGGCAGGGTGTGGTGGCTCACACCTGTAATCCCAGAACTTTGGGAGGCCAAGGTGGGCGAATCACGAGGTCAGGAGTTTGAGACTGGCCTGGCCAATATGGTGAAACCCCGTCTCTACCAAAAATATAAAAATTAGCTGGGTGTGGTGGCAGGTGCCTGTAATCCCAGCTACTCATGAGGCTGAGGCGGGAGAATGGCTTGAACCTGGGAGGCAGAGGTTGCAGTGAGCCAAGATCACGCCACTGCACTCCAGCCTGGGTGACAGAGTGAGACTCCATCTCAAAAAAAAAAAAAAAAAAAGATGAGAAGAGAACAGATGGAAAATTGGAGAAGGGGAGGCCAATGAAAGGTAGAGAAAGGAAAGAAAGGGAAGAGGTGCACAGAAAAAAAAAGGTGGGGCTGGGCGTGGTGGCTCCCACCTGTAATCCCAGCACTTTGGGAGGCCGAGGTGGGCGGATCATGAGGTCAGGAGATCGAGACCATCCTGGCTAACATGGTGAAACCCCATCTCTACAAAAAATACAAAAAAATTAGCCGGGTGTGGTGGTGGGCACCTGTAGTCCCAGCTACTAGGGAGGCTGAGGCAGGAGAATGGCGTGAACCTGGGAGGCAGAGCTTGCAGTGAGCCGAGATCACGCCACTGAATAGAGCCCCAGAGACCTGTGGGACAATAACAAAAGAAGTAAATAACACATATCGCAAGAGTTACAGAATAAGAAGTGAGAGAAAATGTGGGGTTGAAAATATATTGGTTGAAGTAAGGCTGAAATTTTCCTAAATTTCGTGAAAGGTATAAACTTACAGATTCAAGAAGTTGCAAATGAATGCCAAAGAGGATAAACTCAAAGAAATACATGCTAAGATACTTTTTTTTTTTTTTTTTTTAAGAGGAGTCTCACTCTGTCGCCCAGGCTGGAGTGCAGTGGCGTAATCTCGGCTCACTGCAACCTCCGCCTCCCGGTTTCAAGTGATTCTCCTGCCTCAGCCTCCCGAGTAGCTGGGATTACAGGCACCTACCATCACACCCAGCTAATTTTTGTATTTTTAGTAGAGATGGGGATTCACCGTGCTGGCCAGGCTGGTCTTGAACTCCTGACCTCAGGTAATCCCCCCGCCTCGGCCTCCCAAAGTGCTGGGATTACAGGCATGAGCCACCGTGCCTGACCTGCTAAGACACATCTTAATGAAACTTTTGAAAACTAAAAGGAAAAGTCTTGAAAGTGGCTACAGAGAAATGATGTGTTGTATATAGGGGAACACCAATTTGAATGGCAGCAAATTTTTCACCTGAAACAATGGAGGTCAGAAGGCAGTGGCACAATATTTTTCAAGTTATCTCAAGAAGATAACTATCAATTACAAATTCTATCTCTGGTGACGATATCCTTGAGGAATGAAGGAGAAATAAAGACATTTTTACACAAAGAAAACAGAGAATTTGATGCTAGCAGACCTACCCTCAAAGAATGGCTGATGGAAGTTCTCCAAACAAAGGAAATTATAACAGAAGACATGGAACTTCAAAAAGAAAAAAGAACAATGGAATAGGTAAAAGTAGGAATAAGAATAATAGACTATCTTCAACAGTTTTAGAAATATGTGGTGGTTGAACCAAAGTCATATCATCTGATATGGTACTCAGTGTTTGTAGAGGAAATGTACATTGTCACTACATACACTTTGCATATAATTATATTTTTAAATAGATGTAATACATAAATATGTTTTAGGAGTGGGGAGGGTAAAGAGACCTAAATGGAAGCAAAGTTTCTGCACTTCATTCAAAATATAAATTGTATAAATTGTTGATATCACTAGACTGTGACTAGTTATATATTTATATTGTGATAGAGTGACCACTAAGCCTATACAAAGTGATATGTTCAAAAATACTATAGCTAATTCAAGATATAATTCTACAGAATGTTTAAGAAACTCACATGAGGCCGGGCGCGGTGGCTCACGCCTGTAATCCCAGCACTTTGGGAGGCTGAGGCGGGCGAATCACCTGAGGTCAGGAGTTCGAGACCAGCCTGGCCAGTATGGTGAAACCCCATCTGTACTAAAACTACAAAAATTAGCCGGGCATGGTAGCTCATGCCTGTAATCCCAGCTACTCGGGAGGCTGAGGCAGGAGATTCAGTTGAACCTGGGAGGTGGAGGTTGCAGTGAGCCGAGATGGCGCCATTGCACTCCAGTCTGGGCAACACAGCAAGACTCTGTCTCAAAAAAAAAAAAAAAAAAATGAAAGAAAGTAAAGAAAAACAGGAATGAGAAACTGAGAAACAGAAGGGACAGAAAAAAAAATAAATGGCAAACATAAGCCCTAACACATCAATAATTATTATGAATTTTAATGATCTGAATACACTAATTATAATACAAATTGGAAGAGTAAATACAGAATGTAATCCAACTATGTGCTATGTACAGTAAGCTGACTTCAAAACATGGTTGACATAGGTAAGTTGAAAGTAAAAGGATAGAAAAAGATGTGTCATAGAAGTATTAATATACTAATGAAATAATCAGGAGTGTATTAATATCAGATGCAGTAGACTTCAAAGCAAAGAAAATTACTAGGGATAAAGAGGGGCATTATTTATTGATGAAAGGATCAATCTAAAGAAGACATAATGATCCTTACTTTTGTATGCACCAAACAACAAAGCTTAAGCTACATAAATAAAAACTGATAGAATTAAGAAGAAATTTAAAAATCCATAATTGTAGATGGGGATTTCAGTATCCACACCCAGTATTGACAGACTACTGTAAATATAATCAGCAAAGATATAGAAGAACTGAAGAATGTCATCAACTAAGAGGATCCAATTGACATTTATGGAACACTTTACCCAACAACAGAATACACGTTACTTTCAAGTGTCCATAAACTATTCACCAAGATAGAACCATATCCTGGGTCATAAAACTCAATTAAAGAAAAATTCAACTCAGAGCATATTCATTTTCTGTTGCTGCTATAACAAATTACCACATATTTAGTGGTTTAGATAATTACAAATATCTTACATTTCTGTAAGTCAGGTGTCTGACATGGGTCTCAGGTTAAAATCAAGGCACCAGAAGAGCTGCATTCCTTTCTCTTTTTTTTGAGATGGAGTTTTGCTCTTCTTGCCCAGACTGGAGTGCAATGGTGCGATCTCGGCTCACCACAACCTCTGCCTCCCGGGTTCAAGCGATTCTCCTGCCTCAGCCTCCGGAGTAGCTGGGATTATGGGCATGCCCCACCATGCCCAGCTAATTTTGTATTTTTAGTAGAGATGGGGTTTCTCCATGTTGGTCAGGCTGGTCTCGAACTCCTAACCTCAGGTGATCCACCTGCCTCAGTCTCCCAAAGTTCTGGGATTACAGGCATGAGCTACTGTGCCTGGCCGGCTGCATTCCTTTCTATAGGCTCTAAGGGAGAATCCATTTCCTTACTCAGTTGTTGACATACTTCAATTCCTTGTGGTTGTAGGAATGAAGTCCATATTTACTTGTAGACTATAAACTGAAGATGTTCCCAGCTTTTAGAGGCTAACAGATTCCTTGGCTTGTGTCTCGCTTCCTTCATCTTCAAAGTCAGCAATGGCAGATTAAATCCTTGTCATGCTGCAACTCTTTTTTTTGCTTCCCTCTTCCACTTTTTTTTTTTTTAGACCCAGTTTCGCTCCTGTTGCCCAGGCTGGGGTGCAGTGGCGTGATCTTGGCTCATTGCAACCTCCACCTCCCGGGTTCAAGCGATTCTCCTGTCTCAGCCTCCCAAGTAGCTCTGATTACAGGCATGCGCCACCACGCCCTGCTAATTTTGTATTTTTAGTAGAGATGGGGTTTCGCCATGTTGCTCAGGCTGGTCTCAAACTCCTGACCTCAGGTAATCCACCCACCTTGGCCTCCCAAAGTGCTGGGATTACAGGCGTGAGCCACCTTGCCTGGCACCTCTTCCACTTTTATGATTAGATTGGGCCCATGTGGATAAACCAGGGCAATCTCCTATTTTTAGTAAACTGATTAGCATCGTTAATTTCATCTGCAATCTTAATTCCTCTTTGCCATGTATCATAAGATATATACAGGTTCCAAAGATTAAGATGTAGACATCTTTGGGTGGCCATTATTCTGCCTACCACACACAATATGTCCTCTGACTGTAATGGAACCAAACTGGAAATCAGTAATAGAAATACATACCACCACGCCTGGCTAATTTTATTTTTGTAGAGATGGGGTCTCGCTGCTCAGGCCAGTCTGGAGCTCCTGGGCTTATGTGATCCTCTTGCCTTGGCATCCCAAAGTGGTGGGATTATAGGCATGAACCACTGCACCCGGCTTAATTTACGTTTTATAGTGTGCAATTCAATGTTTTGGGTTTTTTTTTCTTTTTAAAGCATATTTACAGAGTTGTGCAACCGTCACCACTATCTAACTTAAGATATTTTAGCCAGGCATGGTAGGTAGCACGTGCCTGTAGTCCATGCTACTTGGGAGGCTGAGGCAAGAGGATTGCTCGAGCCCAGGAGGTTAAGGCTGCAGTGAGCTATGATCACACCCACTGTACGTCAGTCTGCTTGACAGTGAGACCTTGTTTCAAAAAAAAAAAAAATTTCTATCACCCTAAAAAGAAACCCCATACTTACTCTTAGTCACTTTCTATTCCTTTCTGTCCCTGGGCCCAGAAATAACTACTTTCTGTTTCTATGAATTTTCCTATTCTGTACTTGCATATAAATTGAATCATACAATATTTAGTCTTTCATGACTGGCTTCTTAGAATGTTTTCGAAGTTCATGCACATTGAGGTACACATCAGTACTTCATCTCTTGGTCAAATAATATTACATTGTATGAATGTATCACATTTGCTTTGTCCATTCATCAGTTGATAGATATTTGGGAGTTATACTTTTTGTCTATGATGAATAATGCTGCTGTGAACATTCCTGAGCAGGTTTTGGTAAGAACCCCTGTGTTTTCAGTTCTTCGGGGTATATACCTCAGAGTAGAATTGCTGGGTCCTAAGGTAACTAACTCATTGTTTACCATTTTGAGGAAATACAAAACTATTTTCCAAAGTGGCTATACCATTTTACAATTTCATGAAAGAGAAATTTATAATACTAAATGATGCTTATATTAGAAAAAAGGAAAGATCTCAAATTAATAATCTAAATTAATAATCTAAGTTCCTGATTCAAGCAACTAGAAAAAGAAAAGCAAATGAAACCAAAGGACTGGACGCAATGGCTTATGCCTGTAATCCCAGCACTTGGGGAGGCTGGGGCGGGAGGATTGCTTGATCCCAGGAGTTCAAGACCAGCCCAGACAACTAGTGGGACCCTATCTCTACTAAAAAAAAGTTAAAAAATAAACCAAAGAAAGCAGAAGAAACAGTGCAAGAAGAGAAATCACTGAGGCCGAGCGTGGTGGCTCATGCCTGTAATCCCAGCACTTTGGGAGGCCGAGGTGGGAGGATCACTTGAGGTCGGGAGTTTGAGACTAGCCTGGCCTACATGGTGAAACACCGTCTCTACTAAAAATACAAAAATTAGCTGGGCGTGGTGGCACATGCCTGTAATCCCAGCTATTTGGGAGGCCGAGGCAGGAGAATAGCTCGAACCCGGGAGCCGGAGATTGCAGTGAGCCGAGATTGAGCCACTGCATTCCAGCCTGGGCCACAGAGTGAGACTCCATCTCAAAAAAAAAAAAAAAAAAAAAAATCACTTGAAAACAGGAAAACAATAGAGAAACCAATAAAACAAAAATTTGTTCTTCTAAAATGTGGTACATATACACAATGAAATTCATCCATAAATAAAGAAGAAAATCTTGTCATTTGTAACAGCATGGATGGAGCTGGAAGATATTATGTTAAGCAAGATAAGCCAGGTACAGAAAGACAAATATTGCATGTTATTACTCATATTTGAGAGCTAAAAAAAAAACATTGAACTCGTGAAGATAGAGAGTAGAATGATGGTTACCAGAGGCTGGGAAGAGTAGTGGGAGGAGAGGATAAAAAGTGATGGTTAATGGTAGAAATACAGTTAGATACAAGGAATAAGATCTAATGTTCACTAGCATGATAGGGCAACTATAGTTATCTCTAATTTATTGTATATTTTGAAATAACTGAAAGAGTGGAATTTGGAAAGTTCAAAGGCTTGAGCTGATGGATACCTCAATTACCCTGATATGATTATCATACATTGTACACATATAAAAATATCACATGTATCCAATAAATAAGTACAACTATTATGTATCAATAACAAAATTAAAAATGTTAAAATCTATGTTGCAAAAAACCTGGTTATTCTTTTTTTTTTTTTTTTTTTTTGAGACAGAGTCTTGCTCTGTCATCAAGCTGGAGTGCAGTGGTGCGATCTCGGCTCACTACAACCTCCGCCTCCCTAAAACTAGTTATTCTTAAAAAATGAAAATAAAATTGATAAACCTGTAGCAAGACTGACAAAGATAAAAGGAGAGACAACGTAAGTACCACTATCAGGATTCAAACAGTGATATCACTACAGAGTCTATAGTTGTTAAAAAAATGAAAAAGAAAATATTAGGACCAACTTGACACTCATAAACTTGACAACTTAGAAGAAACTGGTCAGTTTTTCCAAAACCATGCAGATACCCAAACTAAATCAAGATAAAACAAATGAGCCAGGCGCAGTGGCTCATGCCTGTAATTCCAACACTTTGGGAGGCTGAGGGGAGGATCACTTGAGCACAGTAGTTTGAAAACAACAACGGCTGGGCGCGGTGGCTCGTGCCTGTAATCCCAGCACTTTGGAAGGCTGAGGCGGGCAGATCACCTGAGGTCGGGAGTTCGAGACCATCCATGACCAACATGGAGAAACCCCATCTCTACCTACCTAAAATACAAAATTAGCCGGGCGTGGTGGTGCATGCCTGTAATCCCAGCTACTCGGGAGGCTGAGGCAGGAGAATCGCTTGAACCCGGAAGGCGGAGGTTGCAGTGAGCCGAGATGGCGCCATTGCACTCCAGCCTGGGGAACAAGAGTGAAACTCCATCTCAAAAAAAAAAAAAAAAGAAAAAAAGCAACAACAACAACAAAAAACCCCAAATCATCAGAATAGTCCTTTAACCATTAAAGAAAATGAATTCATAACTAAAAGGCTTCTAAAAAAGAAATCTGTGTGCTTATATCACTTTGTTCACTGAAGAATCATCCCAAACATTTAAAGAATTAACATCAGTATTACACAATCTCCCCCCAGAAATAGAAGAGGATGGAACACTTCCTAGCTCATTTTATGAGGCCACTATTACTGTGATCCCAAAACTGAAGAGAGCACAAAAGCAAAAACTATAAACTAATGTCTCTCATAATAAATGTGGAAACAAAAATCCTTAATAAAATATTAGCAAATCAGGCTGGGCCCAGTGGCTCACACCTGTAACCCCAGCACTTTGGGAGGCCAAGGCAGCCAAATTGCTTGAGGCTGGGAGTTCGAGACCAGCCTGGCCAACATGGGGAAACTCTGTCTCTACTAAAAATACAAAAGTTAGCTGGGAGTGGTGGTGCACGCCTGTAATCCCAGCTACTTAGTAGGCTGAGGCAGGAGAATCGCTTAAACCTGGGAGGTGGAGGTTACAGTGAGCCGTGATCATGCCACTGTACTCCAGCCTGGGTGACAAAGCCAGACTGTCTCAAATATATATATATGTGTGTGTGTGTGTGTGTGTGTGTGTGTGTGTGTGTGTGTGTGTGTGTGTATCTCAAATGCAGCAACACACAAATTATATACCACAACTGTGATGATTGATTTTGGGTGTCGACTGGTTAAGGAATTCTGGAAAACTGGTAAATAATTCATTATTCTTAATGTTTCATTAAGCACCGAGCCCATCCCTCTTCTGCTTAAAGGGAAACTCAGGTAGTTTGGCATTTGATTAGAATGATTTGGCTGCTCCAGGTGTGTCTGTGACGGTGTTTCCAGAGGAGATTGGCATTTGAGTTGGTGAACTGAATGGACAAGATTTGCCCTCATGTTGGTGAGCACCGTTCAGTCAGCTGTGAGCCTGGGTGTAACACAAGGTTGGGGGAAGAAAAAAATTCTTGCTCTTTCTTCTGGAGCCAGGTCACCCTTCTTCTCCTGCCCTTAGATTTAAGAAATCCAGTTGTTTCTCTGGCCTTTGGGACTCACACCAGCAGCCCCCTGGGCTCTGGGGCCTTGAGCCTCAGGCTGAGCATTACACCATCAGCTTCCCTGGGTTGGAGGTCTTTGAACTGGAACTGAGCCATGCCACTGGCTTTCCTGGTTCTCAGACTTACAGATGGCCTATTGTAGGACTTCTCAGCTTCCATAATTGAGTGAGCCAATTCCCCTAATAAATCCCTTCTCATATATCTCTTTCTATGTATATTCCATTGGTTCTTTCTGGGGAACCTTGACTAAAACAGGTTAAGAGATTTAAACCAGTAATGCAAGACTGGCTCAATATTCAAAGATCAATTAATGTAGTCCACCATATCAATAGACTAAGGAAGAAAATAGGCTGGATGCGATGGCTTACACCTGTAATCCCAGCACTTTGGGAGGCCGAGGTGGGCAGATCATTTGAGGTCAGGAGTTTGAGACCAGCCTGGCCAACATGGTGAAACCCTGTCTCTACCAAAAACACAAAAATTGGCCGGGCATGGTGGCACACACCTATAGTCCCAGCTACTTGGGAGGCTGACATGGGAGGATCGCTTGAGCCTAGGAGGCGGAGGTTGCAGTGAGCCAAGATTGCGCCACTGCACTCCAACCTGGGCGACAGAGTGAGACCCTGTTCCCCAAGCCCTCCCATCAGCCCCCCACCAAAAAGAAAATAATATTATATTGATTAATGCAGAAAGCATATACAAGATTATTCAGAATTTTTCATGAAAAGGAACAGTCTCTAAAATACTTAAAACAAATTTGAGAAAGAATAAAGTAGGAGAAATTACTCTACTTGATGTTAAAGGCTAATACATAAATCCTATAATCTGGACAATGTGGTATTGGTTGAGGGGTAGCCAGCCATAAAGATTAACAGGACAGAATAGACAACCCAGAAATAGACCCACACAAATATGCCTAAGACATTTGTTGTTTTTTGTTTTTGAGGCAGAGTTTTTCGCTCTTGTTGCCTAGGATGGAGCGCAATGGCATGATCTTGGCTCACTGCAACCTCCGCCTCCCGGGTTCAAGTGATTCTTCTGCCTCAGCCCCCCGAGTAGCTGGGACTACAGGCATGCACCACCACACCTGGCTTGTTTTTTAGTAGAGATGGGGTTTTGCCATGTGGGCCAGGCTGGTCTTGGACTCCTGACCTCAAGGGATCCGCCTGCCTCAGCCTCCCAAAGTGCTGGGATTACAGGCATGAGCCACCACGCCTAGCTGCCTAAAAGATTTTTGACAATGGCATAAAAGTAACTCAAGGGAGGAAGAATAGCATTTTTAACAAACAGTGCTAGAACAATTGGACATCTAGGTTAAAAATAAAAAAAGCTAATCTTAACCTAAACCTCATGACTTATACAAAATTAATTCCAAATGGATCTCATATTTAAATATTAAGTGTAAAATTACAAAACTTTTGGGAAAAAAAGTATGACAAAATCTGTTGGACCTAAAGACAGGTGAAGAGTTTTTGGATTTGACACCAAAGTGCAATCCACAAAGGAAACAAAATGGATAAATTGAACTTCATCAAAATAAAAAAATTTTGATCTGCAAAAGACCCTGTTAAGAGGATAAAAAGACTAGGCCAAGACTGAGAAAATATTTGCAAACCACATATCTGACAAAAGCCCTGGATCTATAATATATAAAGAGCTCTCAAAATTCAACAGTTAAAAAAACAAGCATTTCAATTAGAAATTGAGCTAAAGAGGGCTGGGTGTGGTGGCTCACACCTGTAATCCCAGTACTTTGGGAGGCCGAGGTGGGTGAATCACCTGAGGTCAGGAGTTCGAGACCAGTCTGGCCAACATGGTGAAACCCTGTCTCTATTAAAAATACAAAAATCAGCCGGACGTGGTGGCAGGTACCCGTAATCTCAGCTACTCGGGAGGCTGAGGCAGGAGAATCGCTTGAACCTGGGAGGTGGAGGTTGCAGTGAGCCGAGATCTTGCCACTGCATTCCAGCCTGGGCGACAGAGCGAGACTTGGTCTCAAAAAAAAAAAAAAAAGAAAAGAAATTGAGCTAAAGATATGAACAGACATTCACTGAAAAGGACAACGGATGGTAAGTAAGCACATAATAAGATGGCCAACATCATTAGCCATTACAGAAATGAAAATTAAAACTGTAGTGAGATATCACTATATAACTATCAGGTTGGCTAACATTAAAAAAAAGTGACAACCTGTATTATTCCATTCTCACACTGCTATAAAGATACTATCTGAGACTGGGTAATTTATAAAGGAAAGGGGTTTAGTTGACTCACAGTTCTGCATGGCTCCGGAGTCCGCAGGAAACTTACAATCATGGTGTAAGGGGAAGCAGGCACATTTTACGTGGTGGCAGGTGAGACAGTATGTGAGAAGGAACTGTCAAACACTTATAAAACCATCAGATCTCATGAGAACTCACTATTGTGAGAACAGCATGGGGGAAATGCCCCCATGATCCAATCACCTCCCACCAGGTCCCTCCCTCAACACGTGGGGATTATGTAGATTACAATTCGAGATGAGATTTGGGTGAGACACAGAGCCAAACCATATCAACACCATATGCTGGTAAGGACTTACCAAGCTGGATCACTCATACATTGCTGGTAACAATGTAAAAGTGGTATAGCCACTCTGGAGAATATTTTTGTAGTTTCTTAAAAAATTATACCTCACTTACTGTATGATACGGCAAGTGCACTCTTGGGCACTTATCCTAGAGAAATGAAAACTTAGGTTCATAAACCTGTATGTGAATGTTGAAAGCAGCTTCCTTCCTTCCTTCCTTCCTTCCTTCCTTCCTTCCTCCCTCCCTCCCTCAAGCAGCTTCCTTCCTTCCTTCCTTCCTTCCTTCCTTCCTTCCTTCCTTCCTTCCTTCCTTCCTTCCTTCCTTCCTTCCTTCCTTCCTCCCTCCCTCCCTCCCTCCCTCCCTCCCTCCCTCCCTCCCTCCCTCCCTCCCTCCCTCCCTCCCTCCCTCCCTCCCTCCCTCCCTCCCTCCCTTCCTTGACAGAGTGTAGCTCTGTCACCCAGGAGGCTGGAGTGCAGTGGCGCGATCTTGACTCACTGCAACCTCTGCTGCCACCACCCCTGGCTAATTTTTGTATTTTTTGTAGAGACAGGGTTTTGCCATATTGGCCAGGCTGGTCTCACTCCTGACCTCAAATCGATCTGCCCACCTTGGCTTTCAAAAGTGCTGGGAGTACAGGCATGAGCCTCTGTGCCTGGCTGAAAGCAGCTTTCTTTATACTAGCCCAAACTGCAAATAACCCCAACATACTTCAATGGGTGAATGGTTAAACAAAATGTGCTATATCCATATCATGAAATACTACACAGCAAAAAAGAATGTACTATCAATACATGCAAATACCTAGATAAATCTCCAGAGAATTATGCTGAGTGAAAAAGTCAACCTCAAAAGGTTGCATAATGTATGATTTCATTTAAATAACATTCTTAAAATAACAAGATTATAGAGATGGGGAACAGATCAATAGTTGCCAAGGAGTGGGGCATGGAGGGGCTGAATGTGGCTATAGAGACTGAATGAAGGAGCATTATCATGATGGAACAATTCTACATTTTGATTGTGGTGATGATTCCATGAATCTACACATGTAAGAAACATGTAGATTAACACCTGGCCTCTCATCAGAAACAATGGATGCCAGCAGGCAGTAAGATGATATATTCCAAGTGCTTAAAGAAAAATCTTTCAAGCAGGAATCTATATGCAGCAAAAGTATTCTTCAAAACTGAAGGCAAAATAAATTCCCAAACAAATGATAAAATATGTTGCTAGCATAACTGCCTTACAAGAAATTAGAAGAATAAACCCAAAAGAAATGCCAAAAGAAGTTCTTTAGGGAGAAAATAATGAACACTAGAGATTAAATCTAATCCACAGAAACAAATGAAAAGCACAAGTAAAAGTAATTATGTAGGCAATTATAAACCTTGTAAGGTGTATGTATCTCCACACACACACACACACACGGAGTTTTCTAAAAGTTCATGGAATTGCAATATTATGAAAAAACTATACATGGATTCCAAAAATTTTAGCATCCAAATAAACTTGCACTAACTTGTTATACCTTAACAACCTCTAGTTTGAGGTATGAAAAGGATAAGACATCAGTTTGGAAATAGCCTCTATCAGAGCAACATGACTTCTGCCAAATTTGAAGTTAGAACAAACATTATGGTGAAGCTTGGGTGGAAGAATGGTGAAATCATTGATGCATTAGAAAAGTTTGTGGGGACAAAGCTCCAAAGAAATCAGCAGTTTACAAATGGATAACTCATTTCCTTTTTATTTTTTGAGACAGGGTCTTGCTCTGTCACCTAGACTGGAGTACAGTGGCATGTTCATGGCTCACTGAAGCCTCAACCTCCCAGGCTCAAGTGATCCTCCTACCTCAGCCTCCCTATTAGCTGGGACTACAGGTGTGCACCACTATGCCCAGCTAATTTTTGTATTTTTTGTAGAGATAGAGTTTCACCATAATGCCCAGGCTGGTCTTGAACTTCTGCAAGTGATCTGCCTGCCTCGGCCTGCCAAAGTGTTGGGATTGCAGGCGTCAGCCACTGTGCCCAGCACGGATAACTCATTTTAAGAAGGGATGAGACAATGTTGAAGATGAAGCCCACAGTGGCAGACCATCCACATCAGTTTGTGAGGAGAAAAGTTGCTCCTTCAGTTGGTGCTCTTTCAATTAAGGCATGAGTTCATCTTGCTCACGCCCTAATTGAAGGAGTACCTAATAATCACCAATGATCAGCGACAGAACCAATAGCCAACATCATAGACCCTTCAGTTGGTTCCGCTCACCCAATTCTGACTGAAAAACTAAAGTTGAGCAAATTTTCTACTTGATGGGTGCCAATACCATTGTAGCCAGATCAGCTTCAGACAAGAACAGAGCTTTCAAAGGAAATCTTAAATAAGCGGGATCAAGATTTTGAAGCACTTCTTTGAAGACTTGTAGCAGGATATGAAACGTTGCCTTACCAGTACAATCCTGAAGGCAAAGCACAAAGCAATGGCTACCCACAGTTGGAGTGGTTCAGTCAAAGCAAAAGCACAGTAGTCAAGAACAAAGGTCATGGCAACAGTGTTTCCAGATGCTCAAGGCATTTTGCTTGTTGACTTTCTGGAAGGCCAAAGAACAATAAAATTTGCTTATTATGAGAATGTCTTGAGAATGTTAGCCGAAGTTTTAGCAGAAAAACACCTGGGAAAGCTTCACCAGAGAGTCCTTCTTTACAATAACAATGTTCCTGCTCATCATTGTCATCAAATAAGGGCAATTTCGTGAGAATTTTGACGAAAAATAATTAGGCATCTGCCTTATAGTCCTGATTTGGTTCCTTCTGACTTCTTTTTGTTTCCTAATCTTAAGAATCTGTAAAGGGCACCCATTTTTCTTCAGCTAGTAATATAAAAAAGACAACATAGACATGGTTAAATTCCCAGAACCCTCAGTTCTTTAGGGATGGACTAAATGACTGGTATCATCCCTTACCAAAGTGTCTTGAACTTGATGGAGCTTATGTTGAGAAATAAAGTTTATATTTACTTTTTTTTTTTTTTTTGAGATGGAGTTTTACTCTTACTGCCCAGGCTGGAGTGCAATGGCACGATCTTGGCTCACTGCAACCTCCGCCTCCCGGGTTCAAGCGATTCTCCTGCCTCAGCCTCCCAAGTAGCTGGGATTACAGGTACCCGCCACCACACCCAGCTAATTTTTACATTTTTAGTAGAGACGGAGTTTCACCATGTTGGCCAGGTTGGTTTCGAACTCCTGACCTCAGGTGATGCATCTGCCTCGGCCTCCCACACTGCTGGGATTACAGGCATGAGCCTCCACGTCTGACCTTACATTTTTGTTTTTAATTCCATTTTTCCCACAAACTTTTTGAATTTCCTTATATGTGTATGTGTACAATTAATCTTTTCTTCTCTTAATATGTTTAAAATGATTCCATAAAACTGCAATTATAAAATCATATTCTTAGACTTTTAACATATAAAGATGTGATATATACGATTTTTAAAATTTTTTAATTTTTTACTTTTTGAGACGGAGTCTCACTCTGTTGCCCAGGCTGGAGTGCAGTGGCACGATCTCAGCTGACTGCAACCTCTGCCTCCCGAGTTCAAGCAATCCTCCTGCCTCAGCCTCCTGAATAGCTGAGTAGCTGGGATTACAGGTGTGCACCATCACGCCCGGCTGATTTTTGTATTTTTAGTAGAGGTGGGTTTCATCATGTTAGTCAGGCTGGTCTCAAACTCCTGACCTCAAGTGATCCACCTGCCTCGG
The DNA here is from genome assembly GCF_029289425.2 of Pan paniscus. NCBI lineage: Eukaryota > Metazoa > Chordata > Mammalia > Primates > Hominidae > Pan > Pan paniscus. The sequence goes on along the minus strand of NC_073272.2, from coordinate 136,250,727 downwards.
CTTCCCAAAATACTGGGATTACATGCGTGAGCCACCGCGCCCAGCCAAGATGTGATATATATGATGATAATAGCATAAAGAAGGAGATAGGGATGAAACTACATTACAGTAAGTAAATGACACCAAAAAGAATTTGAAGCTACAGAAAAAATTGAAGAGTACCACAAATGGTAAATATGTACGTTAGTACAAAAGAATTGAGCAACCACTAAAAAAACAAACCCTCAAAATAGAGAAATCATTCAACAAAGGAATTAAAAAGGTACAGTAGAAAATATATGTTTAATACAAAAGAAGAAAGTAAAAGAGGAACAAATGAACATAAAAGATGAGACATATAGAAACAATTATCAAAATGGCCAACATAAATCCAGTCATACCAATAATAAATGTGAATGGATTAAACAACTGAATCAAAGGAAGATATTGTCAGAGTGGGAAAAATATCCCAAGATCCAACTATATGCTGTCTACATGAGATGTACTTTAATTTCAAAGACACAAGTAGGTTGAAATTAAGAGGATGAAAAACGATGGCCGGGCATGTTGGCTCATACTTGTAATCCCAGCACTTTGGGAGGCTGAGGAAGGCAGATCACTTGAGGTCAGGAGTTCGAGCCTAGCCTGACCAGCATGGTGAAACCCCGTCTAAAAATACAAAAATTAGCCAGGTGTGGTGGCAGGTGCCTGTAATACCAGCTACTCAGGAGGCTGAGGCAGGAGAATCACTTGAACCCAGGAGACAGAACTTGCAGTGAGCCAAGATCACGCTCTTGCACTCCAGCCTGGGTGACAGAGTGAGACTCTGTCTCAAAAAAACAGACAAACAACTAAAAACAAGAAAAAAGATGTACCATGCAAACAGTAAACATAAGACTACTGGTATGGTTATATTAATATCAGATAAAGTAGACTAATACACAAGGAAATGTAACTAGAGAGAAATTAGAACATTATATAATGACTAAAGGTCAATTCATTAGAGACATGAATTATAACGATAATTATAAACATGTACACATACTCACCACAGGGCCCCAAAATACAAGAAGAAAAATAGAATTGAAGACAGAAATGAAACAGTTCAAGACTTCATTATTGCTCTCAGTAATGGATAGAACAAACATTCTGAAGACTTGAGCAGTGCTATAAACTGACATTTTGTTTTTGTTTTGTTTGTTTTTTTTTCAGAGTCTCACTTTGTCACCTAGGCTGGAGTGTAGTCGCACAATCTCAGTTCACTGCAACCTCCACTTCCCGAGCTCAAGCGATTCTCGTGTTTTAGCCACCCGAGTAGCTGAGACTACAGGTGTGTGCCACCGTGCCTGGCTAATTTTTGTATTTTTAGTAGAGATGGGGTTTAACCATGTTGGCCAGGCTGGTCTTGAACTCCTGACTGCAAGTGATCCACCCTCCTCGGCCTCACAAAGTGCTGGGATTACAGGCATGAGCCACCACTCCTGGCCAGTATTATATTAAATGTCCAGAACAGACAAATGTGTATAGATAGAAAATAGATTAGTTGTTCCTTAGGCTTAAGGGAGTGGAGATTAACTGCAAATGAACATTAGGGATCTCCTCTGGTTGATGGAAACTTTGTGGTAGATTGTGGTGATGGTTGTACATACAACCCTGGAAATTTACTAAAAATTGTTGAATTGAGCAATTACACCAGTGAATTTTAAGGTATGTAAATTATGCCTCAAGAAAGCTGTTTTTAAAACATTGAACATGAAAATATGATCAATATCATTAGTTATGGAAATGCAAATTAAAACTACAATGAGATATCATTGCATACCCACTAGAATTGCAGAAATAAAAAAAAAAGCACACAGTAAAGAATTGTTGACAAAGATACAGAGAAATGGTAATCCTCATAAATTCCTGATGGGCACGTACATGGTATACTCACTTTGGAAAACAGTTTGGCAATTTCTTAAAAAGTTAAATATAAATTTACCATATGACCCAGTAATTCCTCTTCAAGGTGTATACCCAAAGGGAATGAAAGCACTTGTACACACAAAGACTAGTGCAAGAATTTTCAGAGCAGAATTATTCATGATAGCCAAAAAGTGGAAACAACCCAAATGTCCATCAACTAAGGGCTGGATAAACAAAATGTGGTATATTCAAACAATGAAATATTATTCAGCCATAACAAGCAAGGAAGTGCTGATAAATGCTCCAACCTAGATGGACCTTGAAAACATAATATTAAGTGAAAGAAGCCAGTCACAAAATTCTACAAATGGTATGATTCCATAGAGACAAGAAAGTAGTTGCTTGGTCCTCATGATGGAGAAAAGGAGTAACAATAAATGGGATCTTATTGGGGTTATAAAAATATTCTAAAGTGGATTTATGATGATAGTTACACAACCTGGTAAATTTACTAAAAATCAGTGAATTGTACACTTGAAATGGGTGAATTATATGATATGTAAAATATGTATAAAGACAGTTGAAAAGAAAAAAAAACTACTGTTAAATGTTAGGAGGTTGTACTGATTACTGTTGTTCTGCCCAGATCCTCTCAGATTCCTTTAACAATTTCTTGAACTCCTTCCCTGGCTTTTGTGTTTATTTACTTCCTTTTCTTTTTAGACAAAGTCTTGCTTTGTCACCCAGGCTGGAGTGCCGTGACACAATCTCGGCTCACTGCAACCTCTGCCTTCCGGATTTAAGTGATTCTCCTGCCTCAGCCTCTCAAGTAGCTGGGATTACAGGCACACGCCACCACGCCTGGCTAATTATTGTATTTTTAGTAGAGACAGGGTTTCACTCTGTGTTGGCCAGGCTGGTCTCAAACTCCTGACCTCAGGTGATCTGGCTGCCTCAGCCTCTCAAAGCGCTGGGATTACAGGCATGAGCCCCCACGCCCAGCTGTGTATATTTACTTCTAAAGGCCTGTACCTTTGCCTCTCTGGCTCTCTTGGAAGCCTGTTTTAAGGAGCTGCTTTGCTTGTATGTGCAGAGAACTGACAATGCCTGAGAATTTACATTCATATTTTTGCAACCCCACCCCTTTCCACTTGCAAGTTCTGGATAGTCTTTACCAAATGAAGGTTATTGAGGGAAAGTATGAAAGTTTAATTCCTCTGTCTTGAGTAGGGACAAACCCTGTGACATAATTTACACTTGGCATTCTCCTGTGGGATCATGTGGAAGCAACCCTCCATAGGATGTTGCCTGAAATTACACATTTGCTTAGCTACTTCCGCTTTCCTGTCCTGCTTCCTCCATTTCCTTATTGAGGTCTCCTGGGAGCACTTCCTTAAATTAACTGCATGTACTTGAATCCTCATCTCAGAGCCTGCTTCTGGGGAGCCAACCCAAGACAAGGGGGATTACTTATTCCTAATTTACCCAGTTTTCAGGTGAAGGGACACATATTCAGGTAACACTCCAGGCTTTTCTATGCCCTTCGCTGCTCCTCATGGGAGGAGGAGTGACATGCTAAATTGTGATTTGGGATTAAGAATTTGGCATCTGTGACTTATCCCCTTTCTTTGGGGTATTCCTGCCTGCAGGGAGCATGTGCTGTGGTCAGTAGGCTTAAGGAAAATGGCTCTGCCTTTGCATGAAAGGCCCAGAAGCAGAGCCTGAGGCAGGCATTTAGGTGTATGTGATTTATTGAGGGAGGGCTCTTTAGGAAAAACCTGTAAAAGAATGAGAGTAGGAAGATACAGGGGAGGAATGTGTGTGGTCATGGCCTGTAATGTGTCAGGAGTTGTTTCATGCAGCAATGAGGAACTTGAGGAGTTCTTCCATTAGGAGGCAAGGGAGTTAGGCCTATCAGTCAGTCATTGGTCATTATTGGCGGTGGTGGTGAGGGGTGGGGGTGGGAGGTGTTTGGATTTCCCAGTTGTCTTCAGAAGAGGTGGCTCCCCTTAGCAAAGGGTAATTATTTGGACATGTTTAAAGGTGTAAACTGTTAGCCACAGCACTCAATGTAGCTGGGGGATGGATGCACCAGTTAATGAAGGTGATCAATGAAAGGCACCAACAGTGTCTACTATAGTTCATTCCTTGGACCAATCAGATCCACTTGCTACTTCCTATTAAATTCACTCTATTTGGGCATGGTTTTTCCAGGATTCTAGTTGGTGGGAATTCCTTTGGGAAACTTGCAAGAGGAGATTTAAACAAACCACAGCCTTGACTGCTCTGATTGGTCCTGAGACTTTAACTGATATTCTTTTTTCCTTCTTTCATCACCCATTCTAGATTTCCCTAACTTGTTTTGTTCCTCTGCTGGTCTAGGTGGCTTTCCTGATGGGGTGACCTATACCCTCATTGCTGTGGGTCTGAGCCCGTTTTCATGCCCTTATCAAGTCTGTGGTTGCTTCACTTGCCCATTCATGGCTAAAACTGGGCATTACAGTAGCAAGAGATGCCCCAGTTGGTCACATGAATGCCAAACATACTCTTCCCTGCTCATATTATATAGCAGCAACTTTACGTCCTCATGATAATCTAGGGCCAATTCCCACTGTCAGTATGGTAACTCTTTTTCATACCTGTTGATCTATTGGCAGAAGGAGCCCAAGTGACCAGCCAATACGTGTAGCTTTAGGTGTAGTCAGACTCTTACTACGTCTCTTTGTGGAAGTGATCCCCATCTGGGAACTGGGTCTTCTAGATGCATAGATCCTAAGGTTGTAGAGACAGGAAGCATAAATCCCTCAAGTAGTTCATTAGGAGTGATGGTGAGAGGGTCACTCTTACTTCCATGTCTTGGTTCTTACACCCATGTATTTTTACCTGTTGGGGCCAGAGCACTATATAATGATCTCTGAGTTAGAGGTAGAGTCAGTGAGCTTTTTCTATAAAGGGCCAGACAGTAAATATTTTAGACTTTGCAGTCCATATGGTCTCTGTTGCTACTACTCAACTCTGATGTTGTAACATGAAAGCAGCCAAAGACAGTATGTAAACAAATGAGCATGGCTATGTTCCAATAAAGTCATATTTATCAAAACAGGCAGTGGGCTGGATTTGGCACGTTGTCCATAATTTGCTGATCCCTGGTTTAGAGTACAGATGCTCCTCAACTTTGTTAGTCAAAAATGCATTAAATACACCTAGCCTAGTGAACATTATCGCTTAGCCTAGCCTATCTTAAACATGCTCAGAACACTTATATTAGCTTACGGTTGTGCAAACTCATCTGGCAACATTGTACACTGTAGAGGATTGGTTGTTTACCCTCGTGATTGCCTGGCTGAGTAGGAGCTGCAGCTTGCTGCCCCTGCCCAACATCACAAGAGAGTATCATATTACATATCACTTCCCCAGGAAAAGATCAAAATTTAATATTCAAAGTGTAGTTTCTACTGAATGTGTATCACTTTTGCACCTTTATAAAGTCAAAAAATTCTAAGTGGAGCCATCATAAGTCAGGGACTGTCTGCATATACTGCATCTTGAAGGATAGTGCCCCATCCTCACAGGGATTGTTTCAAAGCTGGTGCTTCATCTGTGCCTTTAAAGTGCCTTTTTTTTTTTGAGACAGAGTTTTGCTCTTGTAGCCCAGGCTGGAGTGTAATGGCACGATCTTGGCTCACTGCAACCTCTGCCTCCCGGGTTCAAGAGATTCTCCTGCCTCAACTTCCTGAGTAGCTGGGATTACAGACGCCCGCCACCATGCCCGGCTAATTTTTATATTTTTAGTGGAGACAGGGTTTCACCATGTTGGCCAGGCTGGTCTCGAACTCTTGACCTCACGTGATCCGCCGGCCTCAGCCTCCCAAAGTGCTGGGATTGATTACAGGTGTGAGCCACTGCAACCGGCCCTAAAGTGCCCTTCTATCACTCTATTACACCAGCAGCCTCTGAATGGTGCACAATGTTGTAGGGCCAATGAATTTCATTGTTGTGTGTTCACTGCTGCATCACAGTTTTCATAAAGTGGATCTCTTGGTCTGAGGTGACATTAGGAGAGATCCTATGTTGGTAGATCAGATACATCATGATCTCAGGTAGTGGTGCTGACTGAGTCCTTGCAGGCAGTGAAGGCAAAATTTGTATGTAGCATATGTGGTAATCTCTGTCATAATGAACCACTGACCTTTTTAGAGGGAAGGGGTTGAATGTAATCATTTTGACCCCACATGACTGGTTGATATCCTCAAGGGATGGTGCCATATTGGGGACTTGGTGTGGTTTTTGTTGCTAGAAAATTAGACATTCAGCCACAGCCATCTCTACATTAGTCTTGGTGAGAGGAAGCCAATGTTGTTGGGCATGCATAACTTCCGTCTTTGCCACCGTGGCTACTCTATTGTGCAAGCACTGGGATGGCAGAGGACAGACTGGCTGACATCTACTGGCCAGATCATCCTGTCCTCTTGGTCATTTAGTGCTTCTTCTGCAGCGAACGCATTCTGATTAATGTTAAAATGAAGAGACAAAACCCTTCACACTTTGTACCCATTCCCATAGTTCCACCCATATGCGTTTTCCCCAGACCTCCTTGATCCCAATCTTTCCATCTTTCCCTTCCAATCCCCTGACCAACCAGCCAAGCCATTCACTGTTTCCCATGAATCAATATATATATTATAAGTTTGGGCCACTTCTTCCACACAAAGTGGATGACCAAGTGTACCACCAAAAGCTCTGCTGACTGTCTTTCAGAGACACCCTTGAGTGGGGTTGTAGGGCAGTAGCTACATATTTTCAGCTGGTACACAAATACTGAGCCGATCTATCAATGAGCTAAATTTGAGATTTTTCCTTCTATGCCAGCTGATCATAAGGAATACTTCCCCTTCCATGTGCCCATTGGTGTCAGTTAAGGAAGAAGCACCAGTGCATCAGTTGTGGATGACATAGGTGTCTGGACCACCTGTTTCTGTAGCTTACTTGGGTCTTTTGGCCTGCTAGCACCCAATCCTGCTGGATGTACCACTTTATCTTACAATAAATTGCTGCTGGGGCCTGCCCAACCTTATGATGGGGTGGGTCTGACAGACCCAAGCTCATGATAAGCAATACTGGGAACACGGTTATTTGATATCCAAAGGGCAAGTACTCAAAAAAAAAAAAAAAAAAAAGAATCTGGGCCAGGTGCGGTGGCTCACGCCTGCAACCCCAGCACTTTGGGAGGCTGAGGTGGGTGTATCACCTGAGGTCAGGAGTTCGAGAACAGCCTGGCCAACATGGCAAAACCCCATCTCTACTAAAAATACAAAAATTAGCTGGGTGTGGTGGCCCATGCCTGTAATCCCAGCTACTGGGGAGGCTGAAGCAGGAGAATCACTGGAACCCGGGAGGCGGAGGTTGCAGTGAGCTGAGATCGCACCATTGCACTTCAGCCTGGGTGACAGAGTGAGACTCAGGTTCAAAAAAAAAAAAAAAAAAGTCTGAAGAGCAAGTGCTCAATCTCTACCAGGGCCCAGGAGCATACCAGGAGCTCCTTTCAAATGGTATATAGCTTTCTGCTTCTAGATGGCATGGCCTTGCTCCAGAACCTTAAGGGTCTGCACCGCATGGTTCCTATTTGGGCTTCTTAGGGAGTCCACATTTTTCTTCTACCACAGATACGTCTCATATCAAGGAATCTTTTGGAGCGTATAACCCAAGTGGTGCGATTGCATTTACTGCAGCTTGGACTTGCTACAGAGGCCTTTCTTGTCCAGGGCTCCACTCACAACTAGTAGCCTTCTATGTCACTCAATAAATGGGTTATTACAGTATTTCTAAGTGTAGAACATATTGCTTCCCTACCCAGAGTCCCACCTTTGGACTCTTTCTTAAAGGTGGGAGGTTAAAGGTGCAATAATTTGTCCATCACTTTGGAGTGAATGTCCCAGCATTCCCTAGACCCTAGACCACTGGATCCCTAAAAACTTCACTCATGTAGCTCATCCCTGTATCTTTGCAGTGTTTATCTTTTACTTTCTAGAATGTACATCTTATTAGGACACCCAGGGTACTTCTGCTTCTTGCTCATCAGGTCCGGTTAACATGATACCATCAATAGAGTGGACCGATATGATGTTCTATAAAGTATTTAGTTGCTTCAGGTCCCGTTAAGTTATAAGAGAGAGCAGGAAAAAGAACAGCCTTGGGGTAAGACTGGGAATATATACTTCTGTCTGTTCCATGTGAATAGAACCAGTTTCTGATTTTCCTTCCTGACACGTATGAAAGAAATGCATTGGTCCAAATCAATAGCCATATACCATCTACCAGAGGTGTGTTAATTTGCTTTAGTTAAGATACTACATCAAGTTCAGTAGATACAATTGGGACTATTACGTTTACTGGGCAGGTGGCAGACTGATATATATATATATATATTTTTTTTTTGAGACAGAGTCTTGCTCTGTTGCCCAGGCTGGAGTGCAGCGGTGTGATCTTGGCTCACTGCAACCTCTACCTCCCGAGTTCAAGTGATTCTCCTGCCTCAGCCTCCTGACTAGCTGGAACTACAGGCATGCACCACCATGCCTGGCTAATTTTTGTATTTTTAGTAGAGGCAGGATTTCATTATGTTGGCCAGACTGGTTTCAAACTCCTGGCCTCAAGTGATTGGCCCACCTTGGGCTCCCAAAATGCTGGGATTACAGGTGTGAGCCACCGTGCCCGGCCCCCAGACTGATTAATTAAAGAAAGATATGACGAGGACCATGCCTCCTGCATTATTTAATATTTTGAGGGTGACACTAATCTTTGCTATTTCTCCCTTCCCCCAGATGTAATATTGGTTTTTATTTACTGTTTTGGCCATTGAAAGGTTTTTCTTTGGGGGTGGTGGTGACTTTCAGGGGCTTTCATAGGCCTTTTCCTATTACAGTAGCTCTCACTCTATAGAGCAAAGAACTGAGGTAAGGATTCTGCTAACTGCTAATGTATTCATTCCGATGATTCATTTGGGAGTCATGGAGATGACTATTGGACTCATTGTGAGACAAACCTGGGCCAATATCCCAATTATTTCCTGACCCCCATAAGCCTCTCCCTAACAAGTGGGCCACAGTAACACTTTGGCTCCTGGGTATCAGTGTCTATTTATTTCCTGGGTCCAGTAGACTTGAAAGAGTCTCTGTATTCCCCTTTCCCCAGCTATCTGAGTAAATGGTCATAGACACTTTTGGAGAAGGCCTGGAGAACGCTACTAAATATACTTACCATGTTGTTATAGGGCCCTTTCTCATGGGAACCTGACCTCTTTTTCATTTTATGGGCTTGGGGTCTGAGAACTGGCTTAGGTCTGGAAGTTAGAAAAGGAGCTGTGACTTTCCATTGGGGCAACTGACTTCAGACTTCTGCTTATCTATATATTTATATGTAGTAATACCCTTGCTGGCTGTTTTTCTGAATTGCCCCTAGGAACACAATGTTCTGTGGGCCATCTCATTAAATCCCTGTGAGTCAGGAGGCATCCCTTGGTGTCATTCCAACCTTGCTGCCTATACTTATAACCAATTCACTTTTGACGGTTAAGTGTTGTCACCTAGTTTCCCCTATTTCAGAATCCTATCACCTCTATTAGCACTAGGGAGCCCAGTTCTGTATGAGCATCTCCTATCATCAGCCCTGGTTTACAGAGGACAGCTACTACTATGGAGCTTTTCTTTTTTTTTTCTTTTTTCTTTTTTTCTTCTTTTTGTAGAGATGGGATCTCCCTATGTTTCCCAGGCTGGTCTTGAACTCCTGGGCTCAAAGGATCCACCCATCTTGGCCTCTCAAAATGCTGGGATTACAAGCATGAGTCACCATGCCCAGCCGACTATGAAGCTTTTATTTATTTATTTATTTATTTATTTATTTATGACGGCATCTCACTGTTGCCCAGGCTGGAGTGCAGTGGTGCAATCTCAGCTCCCTGCAACCTCTGCCTCCCAGATTCAAGTGATTCTCCTGCCTCAGCCTCACAAGTAGCTGGGACTATAGGCATGTGCCACCATGCCCGGCTAATTTTTCTATTTGTTGTAGAGACAGGGTTTCACCATGTTGGCCAGGCTGGTCTCCAACTCCTGACTTCAAATAATCTGCCCTCCTTGGCCTTCCAAAGTGCTGGGATTAGAGGCGTGAGCCACCGCGCCCGGCTGAAGCTTTTCAATAATGCTGGTGTCCCTTCACTATCACATTCCTTATTGTTTTGGTAAGTGAACTATACTCTGGGCCCCTCCAATGAACATAGTCAACTGGTCGGTCTTCTTCTCTCATGTAATAAATCCATCCTAACATGTTCACTTCTCTAAGCTTTTTGATCTATTCCTCTATAGTCTACCACTAAGTTCTAGTATTGATGCTTCATTTAGTGTGGACCACTGCTTTATTCTACCTTCCTAAAACCATTTCAAAACTGGCCTCTGGGGCACTTGCCAGTGTGCTGAATCCTGTGTCACAGGAGAGTACCTCCATATTAACACACTTTTCTCTATTCAGTTTTGTAATCTGTCCTGTAGATCCAGCATCCTCAGATATACTCTTCCAGTTTTTGCTGGTAAACGTCAGCCAAGTTCTGCAGCTCCTTTTGTGTATATAATGACTCTCTTTTTGTGTATAATTCCTCTCCTCCCTCAGCAGGTCAAGCACTTCTCCCGTTATCCCATGTTGAAATTTGACCATAGTTATTGTTCTAATTGCTGGGAAGGGAGGGGGCAGATCCTGAGAAGGGTAGGCATTGTCCCAGACAATGCCTCATTTGAGTTCCTTTCATGATCTTCAATTGGGGCAGGGTGCGGTGGGGGACTGCTGTCCTCTAAAAGGAGGATTGCAGCACTTCTGCATGTCCAGAAGTTTCTGGAGGATCTTGGGGTTCAAGGTTCCCAAATGCATCTACTCAGTAATCTCTCTTCCAAGTCTTAGGGTCCCACTCTTTACTGGGACCCTGGTTTTGGTGTAGGAGACTCACTGGAACTGAGGAATTCAACCTTCTCTGAATTTTAGCTTCTCTTATGATTTGCTCCTGAGCCTGGTGACATGGTTTGTATTTGTGTCCCCAACCAAATCTCACATTCAATTGTTATCCCCAATGTTGGAGATGGGGCCCTGTGGCAGGGGACTAGATTATCGAGTTGAATTTCTCATGAATAGTTTAGTACCATCCCCTTGGTACTGTTCTCACAATAGTGAGTGAGTGCTCTCAAGATCTGGTCGTTTAAAAGTGTGGCATCTCACATGTACACACAAACATATACCATATATAGCAACATTTGCAGTCCAAAAGAAATATAAACAACAGTAGAGATGCAATGTTAAATCATAACTGCATAAAATTAACTGTAGTATATACTGTACTACTGTAACAATTTTGTAGCCGCCTCCTGTTGCTATTGTTGTGAGCCCAGGTGTTGTGGGCATCTGCTTAGAACTGCATGGGACACTAATCATCTCTGCATGAGTAGTTTGTCTCTCCAGTAAATTGCATATCACAATAAAAAGTGATCTCTTGCAATTTTCATGTGTTTTTCATTGTGTTCAGTGCAATACCATCAACCTTGAATAACACCGTGGGACCTATGGTGGGACAAACCTTGAATAACGCCATGGGATGAAGTGCCACTAGTGATGCTGGAAGTGCTCCTAAGAAGCAGATAAAAATCATGACATTAGAAGAAAAAAGGTGAATTGCTTGATATGTACCATAGATTGAGATTTGCACCCGTGGTTGCCCACCATTTCTTTTTCTTTTTCTTTTTTGAGACAGAGACTCGCTCTGTCGCCCAGGCTGGAGTGCAGTGGCGCAATCTCGGCTCACTGAAAGCTCCGCCTCCCGGGTTCATGCCATTCTCCTGCTTCAGCCTCCCAAGTAGCTGGGACAACAGGTGCCCACCACCGCGCCTGGCTAATTTTTTGTGTTTTTAGTAGAGATGGTGTTTCACCGTGTTAGCCAGGATGGTCTCGATCTCCTGACCTCATGATCTGCCTGCCTTGGCCTCCCAAAGTGCTGAGATTACAGGTGTGAGCCACCACGCCCAACATTTGGTTGCCCACCATTTCAGTGGTAACCACTGATAAATGAATCCAGTGTAAGGACTATTATGAAAAAGAAAAGGAAATTAAATTAATGAAGTTGTTGCTGCAGCTGTGCCAGTAGGTATGAAAACCTTGAACATTTTGCAAAATACCTTTTTATGTTGTATTGAAAATGCAGCTTTTGGCCAGGTGCAGTGGCTCACACCTATAATCCCAGGACTTTGGGAGGCTGAGGCGGGTGGATCACTTGAGGTCAGGAGTTTCAGACCAGCCTGGCCAACATGGCGAAACCCTGTCTTTACTAAAAATACAAAAATCAGCTATGCGTGATGGTGCATGCCTGTAATCCCAGTTAGTCAGGAGGCTGAAGTTGAACTTGGGAGGTGGAGGTTGCAGTGAGCCGAGATCTCGTCACTGCATTCCAGCCTGGGTGACAGAGCGAGACTCTGTCTCATTAAAAAAAAAAAAAAAAAAAAAAAAAAAATAGCCAAGATAGGCCAGGCACGGTGGCTCATGCCTGTAATCCCAGCATTTTGGGAGGCTGAGGCAGGCGGATCACTTGAGGCCAGGAGTTTGAGACCAGCCTGGCCAGCATGGTGAAACCCCATCTCTACTACAGATACAAAAATTAGATGGGCCTGGTGGTGTATGCCTGTAATCCCAGCTACTCAGGAGCCTGAGACAGGAGAATTGCTTGAACCCAGGAGGTGGTTGCAGTGAGCTGACATCACGCCACTGCACTCCAGCTTGGGTGACAGAGCAAGACTGCATCTCAAAAAAAAAAAAAAAAAAAAAGTCAAGATAACAGGAGAAGCAGCTTCTGCTGATCAAGAGGCAGCAGACAAGTTTCTAGATGTCATTAAGACAATCATCGTGGAGAAAAGATATCTGCCTGAACAGGTTTTAATGCAGATTAAAGTGCCCTATTCTGGAAAAGAATGCCAGAAAGGACATTTGTTAGGAAGAGAAGCAAGCAAGCACCAAGATTTTTCGCAGGAAGGGACAGGCTAATTCTACTGTTTTGTGCAAATGCAGTTGGTTTTATGATAAGAACTACTCTTATCTATAAAACAGCTAACCCCTGAGCCTTGAAGAGAAAACATAAACACCAGCTGCCAGTCTTCCGGTTGTATAACTAGAAGGCTTGGACAACAAGAGCCCTGTTTCTGGATTGGTTCCATAGATGCTCTGTCCCTGAAGTCAGGAAGTACCTTGCCAGTAAGGGACTGCCTTTTATTGAATGATGCCCCTGGCCATCCAGATCCCTATGAGTTCAACACCAAAGGCTTTGAATTGGTCTCCTTGTTCTCAAACACAATGTCTCTAATCCAGCCTCTAGATCAGGTAGCCATAAGGACCTTTAAGGCTCATTACACATGGTACACTGTGGAAAAGATTGTCAGTGCTATGGAAGAGAACTCTGATAGACAGAACATCATGAAAGTCTGGAAGGATTACATCATTGAAGAAGCCATCGTTGTTATGGAAAAAGCCATGAAAACCATCAAGCCCAAAACAATAAATTCCTGCTGGAGAAAACTGTGTCCAGGTGTGTATGACTTCACAGGATTTACAACAGAGCCAATCAAGGAAATCATGAAAGAGATTGTGGAGGTGGAAAAAAAAGGTGGTGGTGGGTGGGGGGAAGGGTTTCAAGATATGGATCTTGGAGAAATTAAAGAGCTAATCAGCACCACACCAGAGGAATGAACAGAAGACAACCTGATAGAGATGAGCGTTTCTGAACCTGTGCCAGACAATGAAGAAGAAGATGTAGAAGAAGCGGTGCGAGAAAACACATTGACATTAGGCAATTTAGCAGAAGGGTTCTGATTATTCAAGATTGCTCTTGATTTCTTTTATGACATGTACCCTTCTACGATGCATGCACTGAAACTAAAGCAAACTGTGGAAGAATTGGTACTGTATAGGCACATTTTTAGAGAAATTAAATAGCAAAAAAGACAGAAATTACCACGTATTTAATCTCCATAAAGTTACACTAAGTGTGCCTGTGTCTCCTGACTACCCTTCCACCTCTTCCACCTCAGCCACCCCGAGACAGCAAGACCAACCTCTCCTCTTCAGCCTACTCAACCTGAAGACGAGGACAAAGACTTTTATTTTATTTCATTTATTTATTTATTTTTGAGATGGAGTCTCGATCCTGTTGCACAGGCTGGAGTGCAGAGGCACGATCTCGGCTTACTGTAACCTCCACCTCCTGGTTCAAGCGATTCTCTTTCCTCAGCCTCCCAAGTAGCTGGGATTACGGGCACGCTCCACTACGCCCAGCTAATTTTTGTATTTTTAGTAGAGACGGGTTTTCGCCATGTTGGCCAGGCTAGTTTTGAACTCCTGACCTCAGGTGATCCACCTGCCTCGGCCTCCCAAAGTGCTAGGATCACAGGCATGAGCCACCGTGCCTGGCCAAAGACTTTTATGATGATCCACTTAATCAATAGCAAATACATTTTTTATCATGATTTTCTTCATAACATTTTCTTTTCTCCAGCTTGCTTTGTTGTAAGAATATAGTATATTATACATTTGGCATACAAAATATGTGTTAATCGACTGAGTTATCAGTAAGGCTTCTGGTCAACAGTAGGCTATTAGTGATTACGTTTTTGAAGAGTCAAAAGTTATATGCAGATTTTCAACTGCACAGGGAGCGCCTCTAGCCCCCACATTGTTCAAGGGTCAACTATATTTTCTTCGTATATGTATATATATTTCATTGAAATTTCAATGAAGACTTCTGAAGACTACATAGACCTTTTATCAGCTTCATGACCCAGAAATGTCTTTCTCAAGGACCTGGGAGCCATTTTTTAAAAATGTAAACATCAAATGAGGTAGCACCCCATCTCCCAGTTTTTGTGGGAGTGTAGAAACCTAACTTTGGTGGGCACCTTGCTCCAAATTGCAAAACTATTTCCTGTTATAAAGATATGATAATTTTTTTCCTCTAGATAAAACCAATTAACTAGCACAGATGGTCACCTCAATTACTAGGTAAAGTTTGGGTGAAATATGTGTGACAAAATATGCTGCCAAGTCTTCTTACTTGAGGACTGGTCATTATTTATTTACTTGAAAACATGTAAATAATGGTATCTGCTTGGCTATATTAGGGGGTGAGATTCCTTTCTGTTTTTGCAATCTCTTAGTGAGTTACTTGGAATGTGCATCATGCTCTGATTTAATGCTGACTCAATAATAAAACGTTCTTTCTCTACTACCATTGTGGAGAGGAATTCTGGGTTAGGAGAAGATTTTGTTTTTAATTATATTTCCCCAACAATTTTGGTGATGAGAACATGGAAATATATGGTAGCTCCTGACATGAGCAGACAACTGACAGTCTGTAACCATAAAACAATCAGGTAGGAGACTCGGAATTATAAAAAGTCTTCCCTCTAGCGCTCTCTTTTTTGGGACTACTACCTAGACAATCCAACCTGTCCAAATTCAATATGTTACTATTAAATAAACATGGGTAATGTAGACTCTAAAATTCAATCAGGGTCATCATATGGTTGGAAAATATGGGAAGACAGGAATGTTGCCTTCAAGTCTCTCTCTCAAATAGTTAATATCTCTCTGTCACATTTGTGATGGTTATGCACATGAGAATCCAGTTCTGTAGTGGTGGGAGGATGGGTCTTTTGATTTGGATAGATTAACACATCCTTGGAGGGGTTTCATCCTGAATGAATGAGTTCCTGGTGTTATGGGATAAATATTGTTCTAAGAGGAGAGTTAAAAATGATTTAGGGCTGGTCAAAGTACAGTGGTGTTTACAACTAATTGATCACAACTGGTTATTTCTTTGTGTCTTCTCCACTCCCACTGTTTTACTTGACTAGCTTAAAAGATTCAGATAGGCTGGACATGGTGGCTCACGCCTGTAATCCCAGCACTTTATGAGGCCCAGGCAGGCAGTTCACCTGAGGGTGGGAGTTCGAGACCAGCCTGACCAACATGGAGAAACCCCATCTCTACTAAAAATACAAAATTAGCCAGGCATGGTGGCGCAGGCCTGTAGCTCGTGGTGAGCCGAGATAGCGCCATTGCACTCCAGCTTGGGCAACAAGAGCGAAACTCCATCCAAAAAAAAAAAAAAAGAAAGATTTGGATAGCCAGATGAAAAGAAAAAAGAGGGGAAATGCAAAAATTAAAGGCACTTTCTCTTTCATGGAAACCTTCTCCTCCTTTCTCTGCTGTTCCTGCTCCCTCTGCTTCCCCTGCATGTCCTTATGCTTCTTTGCTTCTAACTGACTGTAGTGGCTCCCAGGCAAGGGGGAGGTGATGATCTTTTAGAGAGGTGGCTCCCTTCATGAATAGATTTCCCTGTAAAGGGAGATGAAGGTACAACTTTCTACCGCTACCTGCTGTATTTGAGGATACAAGTTTGTGTGCCTGGTGGCCTAGCTCTGAGTCTACTTTATGTTTTAGACCAGATTCCACCTCCAGGAGGTCTTATCATCTACACACCACACAACACACAACTAGAAAGGCAGAAATAATAAAGAGACAGGATCATGGGATGATTGAGAACTTGGATAAAAGACTGCTTTGGTTTGAATGTGTCCTCCAAATTTCATGTGTTGGAAACTTAATCCCCAAATTCATATTTGATAGTATTTGGAGGTGGGGCCTTTGGGAGGTAGTTAGGATTAGATAATTTCATTAGGGTGGGGCCCCCATGATGGGACGGGTGGCTTTATAAGAAGAGGAAGAGAGACCTGAACTGACATGCTCTTACTCTCTTGCCATGTGATACCTTCTAGCACGTTATGTCACAGCAAGAAGGCCCTCACCAGATGCTGGCACCTTGATATTGTACTTCCCAGCCTCCAGAAATAAACCTCTATTCTTTATAGATTACTCAGTCTGTGGTATTCAATTATAGCAACAAAAAATTGGCTAAGACAGACTGTGTTCCCATGAGGCAACAGAATGGAGAGTAGCTGCACTTGTCACTTGGAAAAAGACAGGCAACCAAGGTATTAAACTTATGAATGTCAAAACTGGAACTGAAGTGTTGTGTAATTTACATTTTTATTGTCTCAATGTGAGGAAAACCAGACCTTCCTATTTGGATAGCCAGCAAAACTGATGCCATTGAGTAGCTACCCAGGACTCTTGGGTGGTTCAGATCCTTTTCTCACTCATTTAAAGGCTTCTCTTCCCTGTGCCCCAGAAATTTGCAGTACTACTATGCAGCATGTTTTCAGTTTACAGCTCCATGTGTGGAGATGTGCACCAGCTACTGCATGGAATTTTGCAATGAGCAGACTTTGATCCTTTGATGGAGCAAGGATGTTAGTGTCCAGAAGATTACCGCATCAGGGGTGTGGTGGTCAAGAGAAGCTGACTATCCACCATCCCTCACAAATATGGATAATCTGAGGATAGAGGTTCCTTGAAACCTTTCTTGTAAAGAGAAACTGGAAGATATTGCAGCTGTTTACTCATAAGACAGGTGAGTACCTCATTGATTTCCATCAGTGACTTCTTCAGGCATTCTAAAAGTTTATTGGCATGGATCCAAGGTCATATAAAAATTGCCCTCTGGCTCTAACCACCTTTATTTTAGCTCTCTCACTGACTATCCAAACCCAAGTTAAGGAAAAGGTAGTAGGATGGCAAAGGCAAACTATTACCCAAATCTTAGCAGCAGCTACTCAGTTTTGGGATAATCTAAGAACAAAAAAAGAAAAGAAGAGATTAAAGTTTGCTGTGTTCTCTGCTTAGTTAGAACTCTTTACTGAAGGGAATAATCCTACAATGACCAATCCAGAAGGGGAAGAAAGAAAGATGGGAGGCTGTATGTTGTTATTGCAAGAAGCCAGGGTGTTGGAAGAGGGATTGCAGAAGGACACTCTGGATGATGCAGAGACTGCAAAGATAAGAGAATTAGGAGAGCCTAGAACAAAACTTTCAGCTAGGAAATACTTGGCAAGTGGTTCAAAATTGACAAATTGAGGGAATCACAAAGGTGAGAACTAGTGGACTGTAATGTGTCAGTAACTTTTCCCATCTGGTGACAGGTTAATTCAGGTTATGGATATTTTGGGTCAGCCTTCTACTTGTCCCCTTTCCTCTGTAATTCCCATAGAGATAGGTCCTTTGACTGAGGAACATGTGTTCTTCATTTCTCCTGAATCTCCTATAAACCTACTGGTGAGAGACCTGCTGTGCAACTTAATAGCTACTATATTCTGTACTGTGGATGAAGTGTCTGTGGAGCCTTTTGGGAAAAGGCATCTGATTTGGATACTATATACTTCTGAAAGAAAAGAGGTATGGCAGAGAGTGGCAGTCTCATACTGTGCTGGAAAAGTCCCCACAAGCTCAAACAAGTCACTTAAATGTGAAGTAAAAAACTATAAATCTTTTAGAATAAAACATAGGAGAAAATATTCATGACCTTGGGTTAGGCAAAGATTCTTAGATACAACACCAAAAGCATGACCCATAATAGAAAAAAATGAATAAACTGAACTTCATAAAAAATGAAAAAAATTTGCATTTCAAATTATTCCATTGAGGAAATGAGAAGACAAGCCACAGACTGGGAGAAAATATTTGCAAATCATATATCTGATAAAGGACTTGTATCCAGAATACATTGAGAACTCTTACAACTCAATCATAATAATGATAATAATAATCAGACAACTGAATTTAAAAGTAAGCAAAAGACTTGAAGGAGCATTTAATCAAAGGGAATGACAATACCGGATTAATTTGAGATATAAAAAATAGCTTACCAAAAAGATGAGCCATGGCCATGTGTCAACAATATCCTTTTTTGAGAGCTCAATTAAACATAATAAAACCAGTTATAAAAGAATTAGAAAAACATGTAATCCCCATGCTTTGGAAGGCCAAGTTAGGAGGATCAGTTGAGGTTAGGAGTTTGAGACCAGTCTGGGCAACATAGTGAGACCTCATCTCTACAAAAAATTAAACAAAAATTAGCTGGATGTGATGGCAGGTGCCTGTGGTCCTAGCTACTTGGGAGGCTGAGATGGGAGGATCACCTGAATCCTGGAGTTTGAGGTTACAGTGAGCCGTGATCACACCACTGCACTCAAGCCTGGGTAACAGAGTGAGACCCTGTCTCTAAAAAAAAAAAAAAAAAAAAAAAAAAGAAAGAAAGAAAGAAAAAGGATAATTAAAAAGGGGCACTTACCCTGTAGTAATCCCACATTTCCAGTAAAGAAGAAAGGTAAATTTCATAAAGATGGGTAAGCTCTATATAGATTTGTACTGATTTTAGAGAAGTAAATTAATTTGTTGTCCATTAACACCTGTAGTTTCTAATCCTGCAACTATTCTGATCTCAGTATCATTGTCTGAAAAAAATTTTTTTGTTGTTCTATGTTCTATGTTCTGCGCTCCCTTCCTCTCTCCCTCCCTCCCTCATTCCCTTCCTCCCTTCCTCTCTTCCTCCCTTCCTCCCTTCTTCCCTTCTTTCCTTCCTTCCCTCCTTTCCTCCTTCCCTTTTTTCCTTCCTTATTTTTTTCCTTCCCCCTCTTTCTTTTCTTATAAGTGGACAAGTCTAAATTCTTACTTGCTCATAAAGGAGTCTGATACTTATAGCAGACAATTCCTCAAGGGTTTTGAGACTCCCCTAATGTTTTCTCTAGTCATTTACAGAAACACTTAGATAAATTTGTTTCACCAGAAGGATCTATAATTTTTCAAAATATAGGTGATTTTGCTGGTAGCCTCAGAAACTAAAGAGCAATGCAAAACTAACACTTTGGCTTTGTTACAATTCTTTGCTTCACAAGGGCATAAGGCCTCACTAGATAAATTGCAACATTGCTTTTCTGAGTAAACTATTTAAGGCATCTGTGTTCAGCTGTGGGCCTTAGAGTGGTATAATCTAGGGGTCATCTCATTTTGCAGATCTAACAGCCAAATGTAGTGCTATGGTTAGAATGTTTATGTCCCATTCTCTCCCCAATTCGTATGTTGAACTCTAATCTCCAATGTGATGGTATTAGAAATGGGGCCTTTGGAGGTGATCAGGGTGTTGCCCTAATGAATGGGATGAATGCCATTATAAAAGAGGCCTCAGAGAGCTTCCTGGCTCCTTCCACCATGTGAGGATGCAACCAGAAGGCACCATCTATGAGGAAGTGAATCCTTACCAGACACTGAATTTGCCAGCATCTTGATCTTGTACTTTCTAGCCTCCCAAAAAGTGATTAATAAATGCCTGTTGTTTGTAAGCTACCCAGTTTATGGCATTTTGTTATAACAGCCCAAATGGACTTAGACACAATTTTGGTACTAATGCAGTACCAAAGAGAGTAGATTCCAGGTTTTGCAGAGTGGGCAAAACCTCTGATGGAGCAACTACATGATAATCCTTCAGATCTTCTCGTTTGGTCCCTAGAATCTGAAGAGACTTTTGAACAAGGGAAATTGGGGATAGCCTCTCTCTTAGCTTTGAAATGTCCAAAGTTTGAAAAATCTGACGTGATTTATGTAATATTCCTGTTCAAAATGATGATATAATAATGTTTATCAATTGGTTATGTAGTATGGCTAAAAGTGGCCACTCAAAAAGCTTCCTAGCTGCAGTGACTTATCACGCAGCTTCGGAAGCTTATGCTTTATCTGCAATTAAGTCTGCATAAGCAGATGAGTTAATACCAGTTAGTAGAACTGCAATTCTTAGTTCTGGACTAAAAATAAACATAAAAATATATACATAATAAATATATGTTTGATGTCTGTCATGCAACGATAACTTTTTTTAAACAGAGGATTTTTTACTTCAATAACAACTAAAAAAATCACATGGAAAGTTGATAGCTGATTTGTTAGGGACTTTGCACCTGCTTTCTCAGATACCAGTAATTCATTTTGCTGATAGAGCTGTAAAAGCTGCTTTTATTTATTATTTATTTTTATTTTTTAGATGAAGTCTCTCTGTGACACCCAGGCTAGAGTGCAATGACACGATCTTGGCTCACTGCAACCTCCGCCTCCTGGGTTCAAGCGATTCTTCTGCCTCAGCCTTCCGAGTAGCTGGGACTACAGGCATATGCCATCACACCCAGCTAATTTTTGTATTTTTAGTAGAGACAGGGTTTCGCCATGTTGGCCAGGCTGGTCTCGAACTCCTGACCTCAGGTGATCCGCCTGTCTCAGCCTCCCAAAGTGCTGGGATTATAGACGTGAGCCACTGTGCCCTGCCAAAAGCTGCTTCTAAAACATGGCTGGCTCCAAACTTAGAAGCTCTATTTTTAATACAACAAGAAGCTTTTGTTCATTTTTTAAAATGTGCTTCACAAAAATAAATGAGCAAATGAATTGAAAAAGGAGCTAAAAGAAATTTGATTGGACTGTGGGAATTACCCAACAGTAATTCCTATACTTCAGTCCCAATTTGCTTGGTTAGTGGTGTTGTGTCATTGACAAAATTATCTGAACAAAAGAGGAATTTTAAAGGCATTAGACCCCTACTAGGCCTACCAAAAAGATAAAATTATTCACAACATATTAAAGAGTTAGGCTATGTAATGTATGCTATTGATGTGCTATTGTTTACGGGCCACTCCAAATATAAGCACAGGAAGTTCTGTCTAACCAGCTTTACCAGGAACGTGGTGGCAGTTAGATTTCGGTAAGAGATATTGTCTAGTTGTGGTATGTGTGACATTTGGATGGCCTGAAATCTTTCTGTCTTCAAAAGCTGATCTTCAGTTAAGCAAGATGAATAAACTCTAAAGGTCTACCATACAACATTGTGCCTATAACCAGTAATACTATATTGTACTCTCAAAAATTTGTTAAGAGGGTAGATCTCTTGTTAAATGTTCTTACCACAATCAAATAAAATTTAAAAAGCTGATGTTTGGAACAGAAAACCAAACACTGCATGTTCTCACTCATAAGTGGGAGTTGAACAATGAGAACACATGGACACAGGGAGGGGAACATCACACAGTGGGATCTGTTGGGGGGTGGGGGGCAAGGGGAGAGAGAGCATTAGGACAAATACCTAATGCATTCAGGGCTTAAAACCTAGATGATGCGTTGATAGGTGCAGCAAACCACCATGGCACGTGTATACCTATGTAACAAACCTGCACGTTCTGCATATGTATCCCAGAACTTAAAATAAAAATAAAAATAAAAAGCTGTTGTTCAGACAGTGGTAAAGCTTCTCTTAAAACTCACAATTTCCACTTCTGGGATACCAGAGCACATTGACTAGGACAGAGGAAGTCATTTTACTTCTACTGTTGCCCAGGAATTATGCCAAATGTGTGCAGATTCCTATAAGCCTCAGTCCTTTGGACAAGTAGAGTGAATAAATCAAACTCTAAAAAGCTATTTGGCCAAGATTTAGTAATCTAACATGTTAAAATGGCTTAGAGCTTTGCCACTAACCTTATCAAAAATTAGAGTGACCCCTGCAAGCAAGCATAGTATCTCTCCCTTTGAACTTATGGTTGGCAGGCCTATGAACTTGGGTCTGAGACCATGTTCTGTTCCCAATTTAACTGAATCCTGTCATAATCATGTTCAATAGTTAAAAGGCCTTCTCTTTTCCCTAGAAACCCTGAGACTTACAGTCATAAGGACTTGCCTGAGTCAGTCTGCCACCCTTATAGAATAGGAGACTTCATCCACATAAAGGTATTTCAAAGGAAAGACAGGTTGTCACTCTATTGGGAGAGACCCTTTCAGGTGCTGCTGATCACTCATACTGCTATCAAAGTGAAGGAGAACCATAGCTGGATTCATGCTTTCTATGTGAAACCAGCACCGCAGGAGGACTAGACAGTTGTTCCCACAAAGAACTTCACTAGAGTAATGGATATTGGTACTGAACTCAACTGAAAAGAGGTATTCTTTATTTTAAAAAAAAATTTTTTGAGACTCGGTATCACTCTGTCCCCCAGACTGGAGTGTTGGAGTGCAATAGCGTGATCTCGGTCACTGCAACCTCTGCCTCCCAGATTCTAATGATTCTCTTGCCTCAAAAAGATGTGTTCTAAAAAATTGATCGCTATTCTCATAGTACTACTCAGACAGAGGTTATTTGAATCACCACAATAAAGAATCACATTTATTGGAAAGCAAACATTATTACACCAAATTTCTGCATTCCCAGTAATGGTTCCTCCAAACACGTATTTCCAATGAGCTCTAAATTGTACTCCCATTGTGGATATGCTCTGGATTACTGGCCGAGTACAAGTGAGATCATCCTCATTAGTAATTTTTGATAATAACAAAGTAATTAGTATGCATCCAGGTACTCAAGTTCTAACTTTAACACAAAAATGTTTTATCAACTGGCTTGATTGAAAGAATGACATAGAAAAGAAAAATATCTAATTAACAGATGAACAGAAATCTGGTACCTACAGATTACTAGCAACTACAAAAGACAGATATAGTGTCACTACTAACATTGGGAGGCAGGTTTTCTCCAGTATGGGTGGATAAACAAAGGTGGATGCCTGTTATTTATAGAGATTTAGCTGACTGCTTTAATTATATAACTATTTAGACCAATGGAAAAAATGGCCCATAAGATGGATTTTTCCTTAAGGCTTAAAACACTAAAGTTGGCTGGACATGGTGGCTCACACCTGTAATGCCAGCCCTTTGGGAGGCCAAGGCAGGTGGATCGCTTGAGCCCAGGAGTTTAAGACCAGCCTGGGCAACACAGCGAGGCCTCATCCCTACAAAAATACAAAAATTAGCTGGGTGTGGTGGTGTGTGCCTATAGTCCCAGCTACTTGGGAGGTTGAGGTGGGAGAATTGCTTGAACCCAGGAGTTTGAGGTTTCAGTGAGCTATGATCATGCCACTGCACTCCAGCCTGGGCGACAGAGTGAGAACTTGTCTCAAAAAAAAGACAAAACAAACAAACAAACAAACAAACAAAAAAACACGAACAAAAAACCAAAAACCAAACACAAAGCAAATTAAAGTTGTGCACATTAAACACTAGAAGTTCAATCCGTACTCTAAAATCAGTGCCTCGTAAGACTTTTAACTAGATGATGGCCATGGATTTCTTTCTACTTCTCATCTTAAAATTATTTAGGAAGTGGAGCAATCACTGAACGGCCTAAATTACCATGTAAATGTGATGTTACTCATGTAATTGATGGAAACTCAGGAGAAATTTATTGGGGCATCAGAGAAAAACTGTTAATTAAAATTTGAAATTAGCAGGGTCCTGAGTTAAGCTACTCTATAGGCCTGGATTGGGCAAGACTTCATGAGGAACTACAAAATAATGCTCCATAGTTAATCATTTGAAAGTACAAGCAATAAAGACATCACAACACTTTATAAAATTAATGTATGGCTAAAACATTTTTTCATTGCTAATCAAGACTCTGGGCTTCTGCCATCTTTTCAGCCTCAGCTGGATAAGCACAGAGACACTTCTGGAAGGAACATAATGGTGGCTGCCCAAGGAGAGCCCCAAGTCCAGTTCAAATTGGTATTGGTTGGTGATGGTGGTACTGGAAAAGCTGCATTCATGAAATGTCATTTGACCAGTGAATTTGAGAAGTGTGTAGCCACCTTAGGTGTTGAGGTTTATCACCTTGTGTTCCACACCAACAGAGGATCTATTAAGTTCACTGTATGAGATACAGCTGGCCAGGAGAAATTTGGTATACTGAGAAATGGCTATTATATTCAAGCCCAGTGTGCCGTTATAATGTTTGATGTAACATCTTGAGTTATTTACAAGAATGTGCCTAACTGGCATAGAGATCTGGTATGAATATGTGAAAACATCCTCATGTTGTATGGCAACAAAATGGATATTAAGTATGGGAAAGTGAAGGAAAAATCTACTGTCTTCTACTGAAAGAAGAATCTTCAGTATTATGACATTTCTGCCATAAATGCCAAAAAGTAACTACAACTTTGAAAAGCCCTTCCTCTGGCTTGCTAGACAGCTCATTGGAGACCCTAACTTGGAATTTGTTGCCATGCCTGCTCTTGCCTCACCAGAGGTTGTCATGGACCCAAATTTGGCAGTTTAGTATGAGCATGATTTAGAGGTTGCTTAGACAACTGCTCTCCCAGATGAGGATGATGACCTGTGAGAATGAAGCTGGAGCCCAGTGTCAAAAGTCTAGTTTTATAGGCAGCTGTTCTGTGATGTCAAGTGGTGCACTGTGTGTGCCGCTTTATTATCTAGCTAAAGGCAACATGTGCTCCATCTGTGGGATGCTGAAGGAGATGAATGGGCTTTGGAGTGAATGTGACAGTTTAAAAAATACCTTCATTGTTTGGACCTGCATATTTAGTTGTTTGGGAATGCAATTGATTTCTTCTTGAGTTTCAAATGTAAGACTGCTACTGTCACATCACAATATTCAGTTGTGCCTAACTGGCATAGAGATTTGGTATGAGTATGTGAAACATCCTTATGTTGTTCAGTGGAGAAATTTTGTTACTATCATTGCCATTCCTTTTTGTTTAGAATCAGAATAAAAGTGTATTTCAAATATCTTTTAAAAATCAGATTTAACTATTCAGCATTAGTATAATATATTCAAAGGTTATTTCCCCAAGGCAGATAAAAATTTCTAAAAAATTCACTTTCTACAAATTTAGTAATTCTGATGTTCTATCATGCTTCTAATAATTGTTTTGCTTTGTATTTTACTACAGATTTGCTGATTTTAGATGGCTACAACTGCCCAGAGAAAGGGAAAAAAACCACAATAAAGATAACTAAAAAAATGTTCACGTTACTATTTTATAGTAACACAGGCAGGAGATTGTAAGGACAGATACAAATTAACAATAAGAGGCTTAATTACTCCCATTGAAAATAAGGTATGAGATTTCTCTCCCCTCCTTTTTTTCCAGAACATTTACTTGAGAAAACTTATAATTGTAAGTACTTTCTCCTCTCTTTTAAATGTACATAAATCCTTTTGCAGACTAAGTAGGTCTTTTGCCATCTTTGTGACCCACAAATGTCTTTCTCAAGAATGGACCTAAGAGTCATCTCTTTGAAATGTAAACATCAAGGGAGAAAGCACCCTCATTTCCCAGTTCCTGTGGGAGGGTAGCAGCCTAACTTTGGTCGCCATCTTACTCCAAGTGTCAGAATCACCTCCTGTCGTAAAGATATGAGAAGTTTATTTTTCCCCTGGATAAAGCCAATTAGCTAACACAATGGTAATGGTAACTTGGTGTCTTAGTCTGTGCTGTTATAATGAAATACCACAGACTAGGTAATTTATAAACAACAGAGATTTATTTCTCATGGTTCCAGAATCTGGAAAATCCAAGATCAAGGAATGGACAGGTTTGGTGTCTGGTTGTTACTGGGAATGAGTCCCGATCCAGACCCCAAGAGAGGGTTCTTGGATCTCGTGCAAGAAAGAATTCGAGGCAAGTCCATAGGGCAAAGTGAAAGTAAGTTTATGAAGAAAGTAAAGGAATAAAAGAATGGCTACTTCATAGGCAGGGCAGCCCCGAGGGCACTGCCCATTTTTATGGTTATTTCTTGATTATATGCTAAACAAGGGGGTAAATTATTCATGCCTCCCGTTTTTAGACCATAGAGGGTAACTTCCCGATGTTGCTTTGGCATTTGTAAACTGTCATGGTGTTGGTGGGTGTGTAGCAGTGAGGATGACCGGAGGTCAGTTTCATTGCCATCTTGGTTGTGGTGGGTTTTAGCCAGCTTCTTTACTGCAAACTGTTTTATCAGGAAGGTCTTTATGACCTGTATCTTGTGCCAACCTCTTATCTCATCCTGTGACTAAGAATGCCTTAACCTCTTGGGAATGCAGCCCAGTAGGTCTCAGCCTTATTTTACCCTGCTCCTATTCAAGATGGAGTTGCTCTGATTCAAACGCCTCTGACATGGTGAGGGCTTGATCTCTGCTTCCAAGATGGCACCTAGTTGCTTTATCCTCTGTCTTAATTTTAGCCCAGAAAGACCCATGTTGGACTTCTACAGAAATGTAAGATAATACATGTGTTTTTTTTTTTAAGTCACTAAGATTGTAGCAATTTGTTACTGCATCAATAGAAAACTAATAGAACAAGGTATTTCCCAACAGCTGAGTGCAAGTTTATGGAGAAGGTTGCATTTATAAGCTGTTAGCAGCAGCACTCCCAGAAATTGGAGGATGGGTGCACTCGTCATTAAAGGGTTGGCAGTGTTCACTTTAGTAAATCTGCCTAATTCTGGGATGCAATTTAAGGAAGCCTACTGTTTGTGATTTTGGTTGCTTTTTTGTTTGTTTGTTTTGGTTCTTTTTAGAGAGCTATTCCTTACCTCAAGGTAAAAAACATATTCTCTTACAGTTCTTTAAATACAATTTTAATTGGGTTTTATACATATAAATATTTAATCCATCCCTTCCGAAATTTGTGTATGTGTGTGGTAGGAAGTAGAAATTTACCTTTTTCCAGATAGATAGCAAATTGTCTCAGTCTCATTTATTGAGGAGTCAGTCTTCTTTCCCTATTGATTTGAAATATTATAACCCAAATTTCCACAAATGCATGGGTTAGTTTCTGGGCACTAGTGATTTGCTCACCTAATCCCAAATCAGCACCACGCTTATTTAATTATTATAGCTTTACAGTATGACTTCATATCTTATGAGTAAAATTTGTTCTCTTAAAAAATTGTCTTGGCTATATGAGGGTATTGGTGATGTTGACTCCATCTCTTATTTAAATATATATATGTAAATATATATGTAAACAGCTTTATTGAGATATAATTTATACATCATACAATTAACCCACTTAAAGTGTACAATTCAGATTTTTAGTATACTCACAGACATGTGCCAGCATCGCTGCAATCAACTTTAGAAAGCCTTTACCAAATAACATCCTATGAAGAAACCCTGAAAGAAATCCCTCATTCTCCCCTCCCCCTGAGCCCCTGGCAACCACTAATGTACTTTCTATCTGTATGGATTTGCCTGTTCCAGATAATAAATAAAAATGGAGTCATACAGTGTGTGATCTTTTGTGTCTGTCTGTTTAACATAATGCTTTAAAGGTTCATTCATGATGTAGCCTGTATTGGTACTTCATTCGTTTTTATGACTAAGTAATATTCCATTATAATGATAGTGACTGGAGGCAGCCAAATGCCTAGGCAGATAGGGGCGGGTCCCTGGTGAAACCCCACCTTCAAACCCAAAACAGCCTGAAACCCGGGGCCCAGAGTGAGAACTTCTATTCCTGTTTGCCTGCTCTCTCCTGATTGGTTCTTTCTGAATAATGCCTTTTAACCAATTGAATGTTGCCTTTTCCAATACTACCTATGGCCCGCTCTGCCCACATCCTGTACCTATAAAGACCCCAGACTCAGTCAGTAGAGAGAGAGAGATGGCCTGACTTCAGGGAAGAGACCTCCTGACTTCGGGGAAGATGACCTGCCCTTCCCATTCCCTTTCCAGCTCTCCTCTCTGCTGAGAGCTATTTTAATTGCTCAGTAAAATTCTCTACTTTCACCATCCTTCAGTTGTCAGAATGACCTCAGACGTGCACCACCACACCTGGCTATTTTTTTGTATTTTTAATAGAGACATGGTTTCACTATGTTGGTCAGGCTGGTCTCGAACTCCTGACCTCAAGTGATCCGCCCTTCTCAGCCTCCCAAAGTGCTGGGATTACAGGTGTCAGCCACCGTGCCCAGCTGACATTTGATTTTTGACAAAAGTACCAGAACGATTCAATGAGAAAAGATAGCCTTTTCAACAAATGGCAATGGAACAATTGAAGATCCATATACAAAAAAGGAACCTCAAACTAAACTTCACATCTTATGCAAAAATTGATTCAAAATGTATCACTGACCTAAATGTAAAACATAAAAAGCATAGGAGAGAATTCTTAGGATTTAGGACAAGGCAGTTTTAGACTAGACACCAAACATATGGTCAATAAAAGGAAAAATTGACAAATTGGACCTCATAAAAGTTAAAAACTTCCTCAGCAAAAGCCTGTGTGGAGAGGATGAAAAGACAAGCTACAGACTGGCAGACTGGGAGAAAATATTTGCAAACCCCATATCTGACAAAGGACTAGTATCAAAATTCCATGAAGAACTTTCAAAACTCAACAGTAAGAAAACAATCCAATTAGAAAATGAGCAAAATATATAAACAGACATTTTACTGAAGAGGATATCCAGATGTCAAATAAGCACAAGAAAAGATGTTCAATATCATTAGCCATCAGGTAAATGGAAGTTAGAATTATAATGAGATATCACACATGTATCAAAATGGCTTAAGTAAAAAATAGTGAGAACACCAAATGCTGGCCAGAATTTGGAAAAACTGATCACTTGTATGTTGTTGATGGGAATGTAAAATTATACAGTCACATTGGAAATAAATTTGACGGTTTCTTACAAACCTAAACATGCAACTATCACACAGCCTACCAATTTCACATCTGGGCATTTATCTCAGAGAAAGAGAAACTTATGCTTACACAAAAACCCATACACAAATGTTTGTACCTACTTATTCATAATAACCAAAAGCTGAAAGCAACCCATATATCCTTTCATGGGCGAATAATTCAATCAACTGTGGTACATCCATATGATGCAATACTACTAACCAATAAAAATGAGTGAACTCTTGACACATGCCTTTTCAACAATCCTGTGACCTCAATATCCAGTTAATGTACTTGCTTTGTAATTAACCATCCAGAGTCATCTCCTCTTGCTTGCAGCTAAGAAAACTGATTGATACAAAGAGAAATAAATGTAAGAGGAAACTACAAGAAACGAGAAGTAGAAGTCAGTGAATGCCTTGTTAAGGTTTATAGTTGCCTAAATAGCCAAAGCCAAAAAATGATACCATAGATAATACTAACAGTCAGGTGACAGGCTGAGAGAAGATCTTTTCAATGTATAAAATTGACAAAAACTAATATTCAAAATTTTAAAGGAATTCTTTGAAAACTACCTGAAAAGACTGGCAACACCATAGAAAAATGGGCAAAAGGCCAGGCGCAGTGGCTCATGCCTATAATCTCAGCATTTTGGGAGTCTGAGGCAGGTGGATCGCTTGAGATCAGGAGTTTGAGACCAGCCTGGCCAACATGGCAAAAACTCGTCTCTACTAAAAATACAAAAATTAGCTGGGTGTGGTGGTGGGTGCTTGTAATCCCAGCTACTCAGGAGCTGAGACCAGGAGAATCGCGTGAACCTGGGAGGCAGAGGTTACAGTGAGCTGAGATCATGCCACTGCACTCCAGCCTGTGTCACAGAGCGAGACTTTGTCCCAATAAAAAGAAAGAAAAATGGGCAAAGCACTTGAATAAGCAAATCACATAAGGGGAAACCAAAATGACTAAACGTGTACGAAGAGATGCTCTACCTCACAAGTAATCAGACAAACGCAAATGAAAACAACAATGAGATATAAGTCTGGACCCATCACATTGTCAAAAGTAAGTTCAATGATAAAGTGGTTGTGAAAATATGATAGGATGAGAGCAAATCCTTGGATTCTGCTAGTGTGAGGTTAAACCTGTGCAGCCATTCTGATGAGCAATCTGGCAGTGCCTAGTGAAATTAAGAATGTGTGCAACCCAAAGCAATTCGACAGGGGAAAGGAAAGTCATTTCAATGGAGGGTAGTTGAAAAACTGAATATTTATATGGAAGTTAAAATACTAGATCTTTAACCTCCCTACTCAGTACAATACACAAAATAAATTTGAGAGGGATTACACACTTAAAGGTAAAAATGAAAGCTATAATGCTCTGGAAGAAAACAGGAGAAAAAACAGGAGAATTTCCCTTCCTTCCTTCCTTCCTTCCTTCCTTCCTTCCTTCCTTCCTTCCTTCCTTTTTTTTTTTTTTTCTTGAGACAGAGTCTCACTCTGTTGCCCAGGCTGGAGTGCAGTGGCAAGATCTCGGCTCACTGCAACCTCCACCTACTGGGTTTAAGCGATGCTCCTGCCTCAGCCTCCCACATAGCTGGGATTACAGGTACGTGCCACCACACCTGGCTATTTTTTATATTTTGGATAGAGACGAGGTTTCACCATGTTGGCCAGACTGTTCTCGAACTCCAGACCTCAAGTGATCCACCCAGCTCGGCCTCCCAAAGTGTTGGGATTACAGGCGTGAGCCACCGCACAAGGCCGAAAACAGAAGAATTTCTGTGTGACCTTGAAATAGTCAATGACTACTTAGGACACACAATATACTAATTGCAGAGAAAAATAATTGATAAATTGGACTTCATCAAAATGGAAAAACGAATGCTCATCAAAAGATACCTTAAATAAGCAAGCCAAACACTGGGAGAAATATGTATTTTTTAATTTTTGTTTTTAATTTTTGTGGGTACATAGTTGGTATATATGTGGGTTACCTGAGATTTTGATACAGGCATGCAACACATATTAATCACATCAGGGTAAACAGGGTATTCATCACCTCAAATATTTATCATTTGTGTTTCAAATAATCCAATTATACTTTTTAAGTTATTATTTTGAGGCAGGATCTCACTCTGTCACCCAGGCTGGAGTGCAGTGGTGTGATCATGGTTCACGGCAGCCTTGACCTCCTGGGCCCAAGCGATCCTCCCACCTCAGCCTCTCAAGTAGCTGAGACTGCAGTTGTCTGCTACTACGCCTAGCCAAATTTTATTTTTGTAAAGACAGGGTCTCCCTATGCCCAGACTGGTCTTGAACTCCTGGGCTCAAGCAATCCTCCCACCTTGGCCTCCCAACGTGCTGAGATTACAGGCATAACCCACTGCACCCAGCCTCTTTTAGTTATTTTAAAGTGAACTATTAAATTATTTTTTACTATAGTCATTCTGTTGTGCTAGCAAATACTAGGTCTTATTCATTCTTTCAAACTATTTTTTTGTACTCATTAACCATCTCCCCTTCCCCCTCCAACTCCTGTCCTAGCCTTTGGTAACTATCCTTCTACTCTCTATCTCCATGAGTTCAATTATCTTAATATTTAGCTCACTGGGAGAAATATCTACACTACATGCACCTGACAAAAGTTTTGTATTCAAAATGCATGAAGAACTCCTGTAACTCAATAATATAAACAGAAACCAACTTTTAAAAAAGGGCAAAGCATTTAAACGCATTTCTGAAAGAAGATGTGAGTGGCCAATAAACACATGAAAAGGTGCTCAACGTTGTTAGCCAACAGAGAGATTAAAATTAAAACTATGAAATATCACTACACACAAGAATAGCTAAAATCAAAAAGAATGATAACACCAAATGTTGGCAAAGATGTAAAACAACTGAAATTTTCATATATGCCAATAGGAGTATAAAATGATATAATCACTTTGGAAAACTGCTTGACAGTTTCTTAAAAAGTTAAACATGTACATATTTTACAGCACAGCAATCCTACTTCTAGGTATGTATTCCATAGAAATGAAAGCTTAAGTTTACAAAAAGTCTTGTATAAGGACAATCATAGCAGCTTTATTCATAAGGGCCCCAAGCTAGAAACAGAGCAGATTCCCTCACCAGAAGAATAGATAAACTATGGTATATTCATACAATCAAATACTATTCACTGATAAAAATGAATTAACTACTGATGTATGCAACATGGATGAATTTCAAAAATATCATGTTGAATGAAAGAAGTCAGGTAAAAAGAAATACATACTATAAATTCCCATTTATCTGATGTTATGGAATAGGAAAGACTAATCTATCATGATAGAAATCAGATCAGTGGTTACTTCAGTGGGGAGGACATGGGATTAACTGGGACAGGGCATGAAGGAACTCTCTGGGGTGATGGAAAAGTTCATCTCTTGATTTGAGTTACCTGAGTGAGTGCATTTGTAAAAACTGGTTGAACTGTACTTTCAGATCTGTGGATTTTGCTATATGTAAATTATATTTCATTTTTTTCAAATACAAATATAAAACCTACTGTTAGAAAACACCTCAACCTCACAGTAGTGGTTACCTGAATAAAGGAAGAAAGTAGAAGGAGCTAAAGTGAATGCCTTACGTGTACTCATAACTTGAAATGAAGAGAGAGAGAGTGTGTGTGAAAGGGAAAACGAACGCATGTCCCGTGAACTTGCTCTAGTATTCCTTCTAATTTTTTTTTTTTTTGAGACAGAGTCTTGGTATGTCGTCCAGGCTGGAGTGCAGTGGCGTGATCTCAGCTTACTGCAACCTCTGCCTCCTAAGCTCAAGCAATCCTTCCACCACAGTCTCCCAAGTAGCTGGGACCACAGGCGCATGCCACCATGCTTGACTAATTTTTGTATTTTTTGTAGAGATGGGTTTTTACCATGTTGCCCAGGCTGATCTTGAACTCCTGAGCTCAAGCGATCTGCTCACCTCAGCCCCACAAAATGCTGGGATTACACGCCTGAGCCACCGCACCTGGCCTCTCCTACCTGCTTTGTCATTCCATCTCATTCTGCTCTCTGGCTCATTTTACTCAAGCTTCCCACTGAATGTTGATGTTCATCATCATTTTAGCTTTTATTTTTTGTCATCTGAAAATACCAATGTTGCTTAAAGTGGATCATAATCTCTTGGGCTGCTTGCTAAAAATGCAGATTGTACCTACCTCATAGGACTACTTGGGCAACTGCATGAGATAATGGTTATATGATGCTTAAAATGGTGCCTATGACAAAGTAAGGACTCCTCCAAAAATTCTGTATTATTATTATTAGTTATTGTTGTTGTATTATTGAAACAGAATATTGGAAGTTGGTGGTGGATAATTTTCTTTTTTTTATTTTACCTTAAGTTCTGGGATACCTATGCAGAACATGCAGGTTTGTTATGTAGGTATGTGTGCCATGGTGGTTTGCTGTACCTATCAATCCATCATCTAGGTTTTAAGCCCTGCATGCGTTAGGTATTTGTCCTAATGCTCACCCTCCCCTTGCCTCCCACCCCCAGAGAATTTTCATTTTTATTAAAATCTTCAGGTGATTCTGATGCATATTAAGTTTTGGAACCACAGAAGAACACACTCCCTAAGGAATTTCATTCATATACATGACCTCAACTACTACTTGTATGGAAATGACTCACGGAACACATTTCCAGATATTTCTCCTGAGTACCAGATTCTAATGTATCCAGTTTCTTCTGGATACCTCCATTTGATAGCCCATAGATACCCTACAATTGACAGATTTGAAAACATACTCAGAGTCTTTCCCTGGACCCCTTTCCCTTCTTTCCCAGGCCTACTGAATGGTAGTTCTGCATTTCATTCAGCTGAACCAGAAAGTAAAGAATCATCTAGACTCTTCCTTCTCTCTTCCCATTCAACATCCGTTTGCTGACAACATTCACTTTCTTTGATACCCATTTCCTGTCAAGCCTACCCCCTTTATCAGTCTGGGTTTTTGTTTCCTCATTTGCATCTCACGGCTGCAGCCCAGGTCCTCTTCTCCCTTGCCTGGATTGTGGCAATGGCAGTCAAATTGGTCTTCCTCTTCCCAGAATATCACCAATTCTAGGAGTGCATGAATTAAAGCTATATATCCTATGAGTCTCAAAGTACTTCATTCTTGCGCAAACACCATGGCATTTCTTTTCCCTGCTTACAAAAGTAACACTTTCTTATGACAAGCAATAGGCAACAAAGAAAGATATAAAGAATAGAATAATAACATGTGTAACAAACCTGCATGTTGTGCACATGTACCCTAGAACCTTAAGTATAATAAAAAAGTTTTATATATGTGTGTGTGTGTGTGTGTATATATATATATGTATGTATGTATAAAGAATAGAATAATACAGTTAGCTGGGCATGGTGGCACACACCTGCAATCCCGGCTACTTGGGAGGTGGAGGCTGGAGAATTACTGGAACCCAGAAGGTGGAGGTTGCAGTGAGCCAAGATCATGCCACTGCAATCCAGTCTAGGTGACAGAGTGAGACCCTGTTTCAAACAAACAAACAAACAAAACACAACAACAACAAAATAGAATAATGAGCAATCATAATACCACCACACAGAGATGAGTATTACTAACATTTTTTTTGTATTTATTTATTTATTTATTTTAGAGACATACTCCCACTGTTGTTTTCCAAGCTGGAGTGCAGTAGCACAATCATAGCTCACTGCAGTGTTTTTATTTTTATTTTTTTTTTGAGATGGAGTCTCACTGTGCCACCCAGGCTACAGTGCAGTGGCATGATCTCGGCTCACTGCAACCTCCGCCTCCCAGGTTCAAGAGAATCTCCTGCCTCAGCCTCCTGAGTAGCTGGGATTACAGGTGTACACCATCATGCCCGGCTAATTTTTTTGTAATTTTAGTACAGATGTGTTTCACCATGTTGGCCAGGATGGTCTCGATCTCCTGACCTCGTGATCCACCCACCTCAGCCTCCCAAAGTGCTGGGATTACAGGCGTGAGCCACTGTGCCTGGCTTTTATTTTTTTATTAAAGGATAACTTGCATACTGTAAATCCTAATGAATTTTTACATATAAATAGACTTGTGTACTCATCACCCAGAATACTGCCATCAACACAGACAGTGCCCTCGTGCCCCTCCACAGTCTATACCATTCACCAGAAAGAACCACTATTCTGATTTGTATCATTGTAGATTAGTTTTACCAGTTTTTGAACTTTATCTGCATGGAATTATACAGTATTTACTCTTTTATGTCTGTCCTCTTTTGTTCAAAGTTACATCCATGAGATTAATCCATGTTGTTGGGCATATCAGTAGTTCATAACTGTTAACATTTTGATGTATGTCTTTTCAGAAGTTTTTCTATACACACTCAGACACTAAAATAGTGTCTATGTTATGACCTTTTTCTCCTTTTCATGTCATACAGGAATGTATCATCTTACAATTGTTTTGTTCTGGTTAAAAAGGCAATACATTCTTACTGTATAAAATGAAATGCTACTGAAATACATAATTTAAAAAGAAAAAGTCTCCCACAATTTCCCAATACACCCACAATAGCACTAACATAGAGGAGGTCATGGACATTTTGACTGGCATTTATCATTCATTCAACAAGCTTTTATTGAATGCCTTTTATGTGCTAGGCATTTTTTTGACACTGAGGGTATAGCAGTAAACAAAACAAAACCTTAGCTATCATGAAACTTACTTTATAGTGGGAGCTACTAACAAATAAACAATTAAATATGTAATGTAATATCAGGTTAGTGATAAATGCTATAATGATAAGTAAAAAAAAGAGAGAGAGTGATGGTGGATTTTCAATAGTATGGTCAAAAAGAAGGCTTTTGGAAGAAATAATATTTTATGAACAGAAAGAAAAGCAAGTGCAGGCCAGGTGTGGTGGCTCACGCCTGTAATCCCAGCTGTTTGGGAGGCCGAGGCAGGCAGATTACCTGAGGTTGGGAGTTCGAGACCAGTCTGGCCAACATGGTGAAATCCTGTCTCTACTAAAAATACAAAAAAATTAGCCGGGCATGGTGGTTATAACCTGTAATCCCAGCTACTCGGGAGGCTGAGGCAGAATTGCTTGAGCCCGGGAGACAGAGGTTGTAGTGAGCCGAAATTGTGCCACTGCACTCCACACTCCAGCCTAGGCGACAGAGCAAGACTCTGTCTAAAAAAAAAAAAAAAAAAAAAAAAAAAAAGAAAGTGCAAAGGCCCTGAGGTTGGGACCTGCACGCATGCAAGGAGGCCAGTGGGTCTGGAACAGACCAACCAAAGAGAAGTGTAGTAGAAAATAGGGTTTGACATTCTGGACATAGGAAGAGGCAAAGATTTCATGACAAAGATACCAAAAGCAATTGCAACAAAGCAAAAACTGACAAATGGGATCTAATTAAACTAAAGAGCTTCTGCACAGCAAAAGGAACTATCAACAGAGTAAACAGACAACCTACAGAATGGGAGAAAATTTTTGCAAACTATACATCTGTCAAAGGTCTAATATCCAGCATCTATAAAAAATTTAAACAAATTTACAAGGAAAAAACGACCTCATTTAAAAGTGGGCAAAGTACATGAACAGACACTTTTCAAAAGAAGACATACATGCAGCCAAGAAACACATGAAAAAAACTTCAACATCACTGATGATTAGGGAAATGCAAATGAACACCACAATGAGATATCATCTCACACCAGTTAGAATGGCTATTATTAAAAAGCCAAAAATAGTAGATGCTGATGAGGTTGCAGAGAAAAGGGAGTGCTTATACACTGTTGGTGGGAGTGTAAATTAGTTCAGCCATTATGGAAAGCAGTGTGATAATTCCTCAAAGAGCTAAAAACAGAACTACCATTCGACCCAGCAAACCCATTACTGATATATACCCGAAGGAAGAGAAATCATTCTGTCATACAGACACATGCCCGTGTATGTTCATTGTAGCACTGTTCACAATAGCAAAGACATGGAATCAACCTAAAAGTCCATGAATGACAGACTGGATAAAGAAAATGTGGTACATAGACACCATGGAATACTACGCAGCCATAAAAAGGAACAAGATCATGTCCTTTGCAGGAATATGGATGGAGCTGGATGCCATCATCTTATGAAACTAATGCAGAAACAGAAAACCAATACTGCATGTTTACACTTATAAGTGGGCGCTAAATGGTGAGAACACATGGAGACATAGAGGGGAACAACAGATACTGGGAGGCCTAGTGGAGGATGGAGAGCAGGAGGAGGGAGAGGATCAGAAAAAAATAACTAATAGGCACTAAGCTTAATATCAGGGTGATGAAATAATCTGTACAACAAACCGCCATGACACGAGCTTACCTATATAACAAACCTGCACATGTACCCTTGAACTTAAAATAAAGGTTAAAAAAAAAGAAAATAAAGCTTGAAAGTAGGCAAGGGTCAGATATTGTAGGGCCTAGTAGTCTATCTAAGTCCTTTGAATTTTATTCTAACTATGATGGAAAGCCATTGGAGAGTTGAGAGCAGGTGAAGGAGATTATCTCATTTGTGTTTTAAAAGAATTACTCTGGCTCCTTTGTAGAGAATAGACTGCATAAAGGAAAGAATAGAAGTGGATACCCCAGGTGAGGAGCTATTGGCAGTGATCCCGGTGAGAGACAATGTGGCTTAGGCCAGGGTAGCAGCAGGGGAGGAGGTGAGAGGAGCATTGGTTCTGGACTTGTGTAGAACTGACAGGACTTGTTGGTTGCCCTTATACAAAATGTAAGAGAAGGAGAGGAAGTAAAGCACAACTCCAAGGTTTTTAGACTTGATGATTTCAGTATTCACATAGATCAATCAAACCTCCTTGCCTCTCAGTTCCTTTAGGAAGAACTGGCTTGATGCGTGCATTGGGAGAAAAGATTAGGTGCCCAATTTGGGTCATATTGAGTTTGAGATTAGATCATCCAAATGGAGATAGTGAGTAGGCAATGGAAATATGAGTCTAGAGTTCAAAGCAGAGGTCAGGGCTGGGGATTTACTGCCATGAAGCTGGATGAAATCACCTAGGGAGTGAATGCAGATAGAAAAGTGAAGCTGCCCAGGGCCTGAGTCCTAAAGCACTCCCATATTTCATAACCTGAAAGATGAGGAGAAACTGGCAAAAGAGACAAACAGAAACCAAGGAGGCCAAAGGAAAACTGTGTGGAGTCATGGAAGCCAAATGAAAAATCTGTTTCAAACAGAGCCACTGCTAGGCCATATTATTCCTGTGTGAAAATAAAACAATACAAACAAAAAGCCCTGTTTCTTCCTCAAGTAGAAGACAACAATTAATATTCTATTTATTTTCCAATAAGAATGGTTACAAAACCCATATACTCATTTTGAATAAATTGTACAAATCAAATATTGAACACAAAGGTATAGACAATCCCAAAATTTAATCACAATTAGGAACTCAAAGCCACCAGGATATAATAATTTATTATAAAATAGTTTCACATTTTGCTTTTATCAAAACAAAATTCTTTACGGCAGTTTCAATGCTTGCTTGCTTGCTTGTCACTATATATGACAGTCTTTTAACATTGTACATATTAAGTAGTTCTTAATAAATTTTAATTTTGGGAAGATACATTCTTTAATGGTGGCCATTGTTGACAAAATTAATATGTCCTGAGAGCTCATGAGCTATTTGCAAATGTACCTGATAAATTATTGCTGCAAATACGTTGCAGCACTTGAACAAGAGTCTTAATAGTTTTTTTTATTTTTTATTTTTTGAGACAGAGTCTTGCCGTGTCACCAGGCTGGAGTGCAGTGGCACGAACAGGGCTCACCGCAGCCTCGACCTCCTGGGCTCAAGCAATCCTCCCACCCCAGCCCCCCAAGTAGCTGAGACCACAGGAATGTGCCATCACGTCTGGCTAATTTTTAAATTTTTTGTTTGTAGAGGCAGGGTCTCCCTATGTTGCCCAGGCTTGTGTCAAACTCCTGGGTTTAAGTTAGCCTCCTGCCTCGGCCTCGCAAAGTGCTGGGATTACAGGCATAAGCCACGTCTGGCCTAGACTCTCACTAGATTTTAGTAATCAACTTTTTAGTTCCAGATTTTAGTTCCTCACACATTAAAAATCATCAATATCACACTCCATATATATTTTCATCAGTCATTTCAGTTGTAAAATTTTTGTAGATGTATTTGTTAATTTTATTATTAGTTTATATTATTATTTTATAATACTTAAGTTATATATGTTTTTTAGAACACTGTAAAGGCAATTATACTTGGCTGAATAATGGTCCCCCAAAGATATCAGTTCCTAATTCCTGGAACCTATAAATGTAACTTTATTTGGAAAGCAGATTTTTTTGCAGATGTAATTAAGTTGAGGATTTTTTTTTTCCGAGAGAGGGTCTTGCTCTGTTGCCCAGGCTGGAGTGCAGTGGCACAATCTTGGCTCACTGCAACCTCCACCTCCTGGGCTCAGGTGATTCTCCCACCTCAACCTCCCGAGTAGCTGGGACCACAGGTGCCTGACACCTTGCCTGGCTAATTTTTTGTATTTTTGGTAGAGACGGGGTTTCACCATGTTGCCCAGGCTGGTTTTGAAATCCTGGGCTCAATCAGTCTGCCTGCC
Source organism: Pan paniscus (assembly GCF_029289425.2). Lineage (NCBI taxonomy): Eukaryota > Metazoa > Chordata > Mammalia > Primates > Hominidae > Pan > Pan paniscus. The sequence continues at coordinate 136,210,725 of NC_073272.2, read as the reverse complement.
TTCACCTCCCAAAGTGCTAGGATTACAAGCATGAAGCACCATGCCCAGCCCAAGTTGAGGATCTTGAGCTTAGGAGGTTATCCTGGATTGTCCAAGTGGGACATAATGCCATCACAAGTGTCTTTATAGGAAAGAGGCAGTGGGGAGACTACAGACACACAGAGGAGGTACTGTGAAGACAGACAGATTGTGGCTGCAAGCCGAGGAATGCCAGCAGCCACCAGAAGCTGGAAGAAGCAAGGAATGGATTATCTCCTGAAATCTCTGAAGGAAGCATGGCCCTACTGACAGCTTGATTTCAGACTTCTGGCTTCCAGGAGACTGTGAGCGAATACATTTCTGTTGTTTTAAGCCACTAAATTTGTGGTAACTTGTTATAGCAGCCATAGGAAATGAATACAGCCATTATAATCTTTATTATAAATTTTTCCTTTAAATATGATATTTTATTTACTCATCTATTTCAATTTGAAATCACGTACTGTTTATTAACTGACCAGATTAGAAAAATAATCACAGTAGACACCTTAGTTCATTCTTCTAAGAAGGCTGTTGATCTGGTCCTCCCTGTTGCCAGCATCTCCACCTTCTACAAAATGGGTGGTCTTTTTCTTCATCCCACCTCTTGGAGAGGATAATTTGAAGGGCCACATGAAGTTATTTGTTTCTTTGAAGTGTTTTCCAACAGTATAGATCTCATTAACAAGATCCTCCCTGCAGATGATACTGTATTTACCAAGAGATCAAGCAATCAAAGTGTTATCTCTCAAGGCAACTCACTTCTCATTGATTTTGCCATAACCACGCTTGTAGATTAGCTCATTTACTGACTTCAGCTTTGGGTACCCCCATGCAATATATGGTTTTACAATCATCAGCATGTTAATTGAATCCTTGTTGAGCTTTGCAAAGGTTCCATTGAAGATTTGACGAAGGCGAAGAAGCTGCAACACCTTTCGGACCTTTGGGCTCAGAGCATTGCTACCTCTGATCCTGATGACAAATGCCAATTTGAGTTTGTGGGTACATAGAAAGTTGCCAGCTTTTCTTGCCATCCTAGCTATTTTAATCTCAGCTCTGTACATTTGTCTATATTCGTTGTGCTAGTGCTTCATTTTTTTCCTACAAAAGCTTCCTCCTTGCCTTTCAAAGCATCTTTTGGGCAAACTTCTCTCTTGGGCTCTGCGAAATTCCTCCACTTTTTCTTAAGGGTTTCTGGAACAGCAGGAAACTTCTTCTCTTTGACACCCTGTATGGTTTCAGCCAGAAAAGAGCTAAATATGATATTTTATACAATGATTTTTTTTTCTTTTGAGACAGAGCCTTGCTCTGCAACCTCTGCCTCAGCCTCCCAAGTAGCTGGGATTACAGGCGTGGGCCACCATACCCAGATAAGTTTTGTATTTCTAATAGAGATGGGGTTTCACCATGTTGGCCAGTCTGGTCTCGAACTCCTGACCTCAGGTGATCTACCTGCCTTGGCCTCCCAAAGTGCTGGGATTACAGGCGTGAGACACCGCGACTGGCCAAAATGCCCATTGACCCCGACGTGATAGGAACGATTTTTTTCTTTTTCCAACTTTTATTTTGATAATAGGTTCAGGAGTGCATGGGTAGGTTTGTTACATGGGTAAATTGCATGTCACAGGGGTTTGGTATACAGATTATTGCCCCAGGTGATGAAGATAGTACCCAACAGAATACCATTCTCAACATAGGCCCTGGGAAAAATTTCATGGTGAAGACTTCAAAAGTAATTGCAACAAAAACAAAAATTCATAAGTGAGATCTAATTAAACTAAAGAACCTCTGCACAGCAAAAGAAACTATCAACAGGGTAAACAGACAACCTACAGAATGGGAGAACATATTTGCAAACTATGCACCTGTCAAAAGTCTAATATCCAGAATTTATAAGGAATTTATATAATATTTTAAAAAGTTGAATTTGAAATTGATCATAGATTGGCTCTGTGGGGTTATATAGATCATATATGGGCTCAGATATACAGTTGAAATGAATTGTATTTTGCCTTTTTCTAGTGTTTCTATACTGGAGAAGTTGGTGTCAATTTTAAGAGACCATACAATTCGTTTAGCATTATTAATAAATTTTTCTTAAATAGTACTGTTCAGTTTTTGTCAAATAATTTCTAACTTCTTTCAATGCTTTAAGGAGAACCTGTACTTGGATGACAAATAGCCTTTTCAATTGTTATGACATGCCAAAAACAGCTCCTGATACTCACCAAACTCGCTTTTCCTCAAAGAACTGAGAAAACAGGATGTTGAATTGGTCGTGTATGGTCATATTGAAATCACCAATCTGAAATCCCTGAGTTCTTAAACTTAGAGTCTTTGAATTGTAAAAAAAAAAAAAATCACAGATATTAAGATATCTGTGATTGTGAATAGCACTGCTTTGTAAGGCTCTTGTGCAATGGACAACCTGAACCTCTTTTCTGCACAGAAAAACGCATTACATACAGTGTGAGAGAACATGGATATTTAATGACATTTATTTTGCATATTAGAATGGCATCAGTGAGGGGAATAGTGTTTGTGAATGAAGGAAAAAAATAGGAGGAGAGTTTTTATATGTATGATAAACTGAGTAGTATGATCAATTTAACCTTCTGCATCTGAAGTTGAGGAAACATTTAATGAATATTCAGTAAAAAGAGCTGCGTGTCTAGTCCTTTTTTTTTTTGAGACAGGGTCTCACTCTGTCGCCTGGACTGGTTTTGACTTACTGCAACTTCCGCCTCCCGGGTTCAAGAGATTCTCCTGCCTCAGCCTCCCCAGTAGCTGGGATTATGGGCGTGAGCCGCTGTGCCTGACCATCGTGTTTTTTTAAATAAGTACAATTAAGCATCTATTTTTACAAAGGGGATCAGACCATATGTGCTATTTTGCAATTTGCTTTTTAAACTTAGCATATTTTGGATATCTTTCCATGTCAGTACATGATTTATATCATTCTTTCTAGAAGCTGCTTAAGTATTTGATTTGATAGGTGCATTATAATTTAAGTCAATGCTCCATTGATATTTGATTTAAAAAAAGAGTATTTTGCATATTTATTATTTTATGGCAGAATGCCCAACATAGAGCAATATTGCAAATATTCAACTGTGCAAAAATAGTATGTGGTGGTTTAGTACAAATGGGACTGCTTTAAAAAAATACTGAAACAAAACTTGACGGTACTATAAGAAACATTTAAACTAAGTGGTTTCTAGATCTGCTTAGCTTGAGATCTGTCCTCTGTAGACCTATAATGATGGTTGCTACTTCCGACCATGATCAATATACAGAATAATCAGTTCCAATGATCAAATGTGATCACAGCAGGTCTCCTTCTCAGTATCTTTCTACAGACATGTCTACAGACATGATCTGGCCTGGATAAAAAGACAATGGAAATTTCTCAGTGGTTGAAAATAATAAGTATGGTACATATTCTCATGATTCTCTTGGTTCTCATTTCTAGTTAGATTGCGCTTAGATGGTTTCTTCAGTTTGTCATACAGAATGAGCATTCCACCAATGCCCCTGAGAACGTTGGACTATGCATCTTTGTTAAAGGCTTTTCCACATTCATCTTTAAAATCTTCACCCCACAATATATGAAGTTTCCGTTATATGTGATGTCAGTTCTTTGTGACCAGACTGCATCATCACCTACCCCATCGCAGTATGGAGTAGGGAAGAGAACACACTGGCCATCCAATTTAGTGATTTTACACACAGTCTTCTATGCCTTTGAATTTTTTTCCCTTGACAGGTTTCCCAATATTCGTTGCCCAGTGGGTTCTTGCAAAACCTAAGGAGTAGAAAAAGCTGAAAATGACTCCTGATGTACCACCAGAGGCCAGATTGTCAGCAAAATACCTCCAGAACCCAAGCTGCCCCTCCAGAAGAAGAGTATTCACTTCTCCTTGGGAAAACAGACTATATAATCCTCTATGCCTTTGTACTGTTTGTCAGAGGCAATATTTTTACACACACACTGTACCTCTGGCACTGTGAGACCCCTGGGGATCTTTCATTTCAAGAATATTATATAAATGAAGTCATACAGCATATAACTTTTTGAGACTGGCTTTTTTTACTCAGCATAATTCCCTTGTGATCCATCTGAGTTGTTGCATATATCAATAGTTTATTCCTTTTTAGTCCTGAGTAGTATGCTGTGATATGCATGTACCACAGTTTGTTTAACCATTTAACTATTGAAAAACTATTGTACATTATTTAAAGTGTACAATTCAATGGCTTTACGTATATTCATAGAATTGTCCAACCATCACCAAATCAATTTTAGAACATTCTTGTTATTGCTCCCCTTCCCCCTTAAAACCCTCATACCCATGAGTGATAACTTATCATTTCCTCTCAACACTCACCCCAGCCCTAGGCAACTGCTGTTCTATTTTATGTCTTTAGGGGTTTGTCTATTCTGAATATTTCGTATAAGTGGAATCATACAATATATTGTCTTTTGTGTCTGGCTTCCTTCATGTAGCATAATGTTTTCAAGGTTCGTTCAAGATGTAGCATGTATCAGTACTTCATTAATTTTTTATGACTAATATTCCATTATAACATTTTATTTATCAATTTATCAGGTGATGGACATTCGAGTTGTTTTCAATTTTTGCTATTATGAATAATGCTGCTGTGAGTACTTGTATATAAGTTTTTGCATGGATATATGTTTTCATTTCCCTTGGAGTGGAATAACTGGGCCATATGGTAACTATGTTTAACATTTTGAGGAACTGCAAAACTGTTTTCCACAGCAGCCCCATCACTTTACACTCTCACTAGCATTGTATGAGGATTTCAGTTTCTCCACATTCTTGCCAACACTAGTTATTGTCTGTCTTTTTTATTATTGCCATCCTAATGGGTATGAAATGGAATCCCATTGTGGTTTTGATTTGCATTTCTCTGATTGCTAATGATGTTGAGCATCTTTCCACATGCTTATTGGCCATTTGTACATCTTCTTTGTAGAAATGTTTACTCAGGCCGAGGCGGGCGGATCACAAGGTCAGGAGACCAAGACTATCCTGGCTAACATGGTGAAACTCCATCTCTACTAAAAATACAAAAAAAAAAAAAAATTAGCCGGGCGTGGTGGTGGGTGCCTGTAGTCCCAGCTACTCGGGAGGCTGAGGCAGGAGAATGGAGGTGGAGTTTGCAGTGAGCAGAGATAGTGCCACTGCACTCCAGCCTGGGAGACAGAGTGAGACTCCGTCTCAGAAAAAAAAAAAAAAAAAACAAGAATTGTCTACTCAATTTTTATCCATTATACTTATTTGTCTTTTTATTATTTAGTTATGAGTTCGTTATATATTCTAGATACAATTTCCTTATCAGATATATGATTTGCAAATATTTTCCTCCCATTCTGTGGGTTGTCTTTTCGCTTTCTTGATGGTGTCCTTTTGATATGGTTTGGCTGTGTCCCCACCCAAATCTCATCTTGAATTGTAGTTCTCATAATCCCCACATATCATGGGAGGGACCTGGTGGGAGGTAACTGAATCATGGGGGCGGTTACTCCCGTGCTGTGTTCTCGTGATAGTGAGTGAGTTCTCAAGAGATCTGATGGTTTTATAAGGGGCTTTTCACCCTTTTGTTTGGCACTTCTCCTTGCTGCCACCATATGAAGAAGGACATGTTCGCTTCCCCTTCTGCCACGATTGTCAGTTTCCTGAGGCCTCCCCAACCATGCTGAACTGTGAGGCAATTAAACCTTTCCTTTATAAGTTACTCAGTGTTGGATATGTCTTTATTAGCAGCATGAGAATGGATTAATACACCTTTGAAGCACAAAAATTTTAATTTTAGTGAAGACCAATTTATCAATTTTTTTCCTTCTGTTGCTTGTTGTGTTGGTGTTATATCTAAGAAACCATTGCCTAAGCCAAGTTTACATAAATAGTCATTCTGAACTATGAGGTGACAAACTAATTATGGCAGAAGAGTAGAATCCTGGGTCTCTGATGATTACGAAGCTGCATATTAGGCTTGGAAACCCAAATTCTACATTTATTTTACGCAACGGTGAGATAAAGTATTTTATTTTTAAAAATCAAGACCCTCTGTTCTTTAAAATACACATAAAATGAAAAACAAAGATATAAGAAGATATTTGCAAACACATATAAATGACATAAATTTTGTATCTATAATATATAACAAACTTTCACAAACCAATAACAAAAAGACAAACAACCCAATAGAAAAATGGGCAGTAGGAAGGAGTATCTCACAGAAGAGGAAACATATATGGCCAATAAGCATATTAAATGCTCAACCTCATTAGTAATCATAGAAATATAAATTTCATACCCATGAAATAACAAAATTTTAAGTCTGAAATATCAAGTCTTACCTATGACATGGAGCAATGGGAAATCATACCCTGCTTGTGGGAATGTAAATTTGTATAATCATTTTAGAAAAAAAATGATTTGGAGATACCTATGAGGTCAAGGAATTGTAGTGGGAGTAACAAGCAAGTTGGAAAGATGGTAGGTTGTTTAGAAAATATAATGTTGGGTCGGGCACAGTGGCTCATGCCTGTGGTCCCAGCACTTTGGGAGGCTGAGTCGGGTGGATCACAAAGTCAGGAGTTCGAGACCAGCTTGACCAACATGGTGAAACCCCGTCTCTACCAAAAAGGCAAAAAAAATTGGCCAGGCCTGGTGGTGCGTGCCTGTGGTCCCAGCTGCTCAGGAGGCTGGGGCAGGAGAATTGCTTGAACCTGGGAGGTGGAGGTTGCAGTGAGCCAAGATGGCGCCACTGCACTCCAGCCTGGGTGACAGAGCGAGACTCTGTCTCGAAAAAAAAAAAAAAAAAGTAATGTTGGAATTCATGACTTAGGAGACAGAGAAATTTGTGTGATAAAAAAGTACAAGGTGTAACCTTCCAAGAGGTTAGCTAAAGTGGAGAGGAAGTATACATTTAAGATAACAAGGTGTATCAGTTGGTGTCCAATCAGAACATAGACACTACATAGTATTTTTTTTTTTTCTTGAGATGGAGTCTGGCTCTTGTCGCCCAGGCTGGAGTGCAATGGCACGATCTCAGCTCACTGCAAACTCTGACTCCCAGGTTCAAGCGATTCTCCTGCCTCAGCCTCCAGAGTAGCTGGGATTACAGATGCCCGCCACCATGCCTGGCTAATTTTTGTATTTTTATTAGAGACTGGGTTTCACCATGTTGGCCAGACTGGTCTCAAACTCCTGACCTCAGGTGATTTGCCCACCTTGGCCTCCCAAAGTGCTGGGATTACAGGTGTGAACCACCGTGCCCAGCCTACTACATAGTAATTTTAACAAGAAGAGTTTAACATAAAGAATTAACAATAACAGGGGATTGGAGTGTTGAAGAATTGGTTAGTAATAAATAAAGGAAACTCTAAAAAGTATGGGATAGCAGATATAAATAGCAGACAATATAAAAATAATATGTAATGGCCGATACCTCTAGAGCTGTGATAACCCTCCTCTCCACCCACGGTCGAGCTCCAGGCCTTATTGGAGAAGTTGCTCTGGTGCTGAGTTGGTGGAACTTGTTGGATGTACATTCTCTGGAACTTGCTGAAATATACCCCTCTACGGTGCTGGTTCACATGGAAGGTGTCTGTCTCATCAGAGATTCTTTGCTGCCTAAACACTCAAGGGTAGTGCCTGGGGAGGCTGCTACCTACTGTTTGTTGGGAAAACCAGTGCTGCAGAAGGTGGGCAATAGGAAAGCTGGGAGCTCAGCAGGAGCTTGTGGAGTGAGCGCACAGAAAACAGGAAGTAAAACCCCTTCTTCCTGCAATGTCTCTCCACCACTGCCTACTGATAAAACTTCGTATCATGCCAGCTGGCAAAGTCAGAAATATTTCAAGGCCCCAGGTCCATTTCACAGAATAGGCATAAAGGGGAAATGAGAGGTAATAAATTGATTACAGGTTGAGAAGTTCAAGGAACTGAGAGGTCATGATGTTGGATTGTTGTTCTTGTGGATATTGAAATGACCCAAGTGTTGGCAGAAATTAGAGTGGGGTAGAAGGTTAGAGACCAATAAACTCATTTCTGTAAGTGTGACCTTGGTCTATCTGCATCAGAATCAAGTGGGATACTTTGATAACACAAATTCCTTTTTCCCACTGCAAATCTTCTGAACTGGAGTATCTGGGAAGAGAGCTCCCAAATATTCTTTTTTAGTAAGTGCCTTAGTAGATTTGAAATGAAAGAGAATCGGTTAGTAACATTTTAAACACACAAAACTAAATAGTAAAACAGGTACCAGTGTACCCAGCATTCAGTCTTAACAAATGTTCACATTTGCCTTATTTCCTGAAGATCTTTTGATTTTTCATGAAATGTTACCTATTTTAGCTTAAGTTCCACTCTCACCTTCCTTTCTCCTTTATGCCTCACAGGAGATGATCATATGAACATTGTTTTTTGTCAATTCCTGCTTTAGGCAATAGAGAGCCTTTGAGGGTTTTTGAACAGGGGTATTAACACTAGAGGTGTTTTTGGAAAATCAACCCAAATGTGCCCTGTTAGAGAGTTCATTAGGATGAGAGGATGGAGGTGGAAAGCCCTTGAAGAGGCAGGTTCAGTGGCCCAGAGGGTGTGGTACTGAGGATCTGAGGTAGGGTGAGAGATCTTTGCTTTTTTTTCTCATGCTCTTGTGTGAAGCCTGCTCTTTGTGTTGCTGTGACCCCCCAGTCTTTGAATTCCCCCTCTTCCCCCATTCCCTCAGTTCATCAGCTCCTTTCTAGCTTCATTTGAGTCCCTAACCAGCCTGGGTTTCATGGGTACCCATTTCACCTATATGCTTGCCACTGCCCTGGAATTCCTTGCTTTGTTGACATTTTACCACACCAACTGTAACTTCCAATCTTTATACAAATAGAACTGGTTCTTTTGCCTTGAGGCAGTGGCCTTGCCATTCTGATATACTTTATTACTCATAGTAATATTTGCTATAGTGAGTGTCCAAAATGAGGCAGAGTTTTGTCCAGATGACCTTGGTGAACTCAAGCCTGTTTTGGAGGAGGCTGGGTTCACAAAACTTACTCAGGCTTTGTTCTTCATCAGAAGATGTAAGTGATACCTCAATAATACTGCCAGATTTTGTTTGTCTGTAGAGTAAAATTTTGATGAGCAGTTGTGAAAACTGTTCAGATGACATATAAAAATGTGTTTAAGTTCGTCAGATTTGGGAATTTTATTTATCAACAAATGGACTCTGTTTTTATTTCCATTACATAGATTTGGCCATGGGTCAACGTCAATGAAAACTTTTGATTGATTATACTTATTTTGCTTAAGTCACAAGTACATCAAGCAAACCTTGTTATAGAACTATGGACAGACACAATAACATGAATGAGTATGAAAATGATGATGTTGAGTTAAGAAGCCAGAAAAAAGATAGTACCATACTGTGTACTTCCATTTATATAAGATTCTTGAAAATGCAAACTAATCTATAGACACTGAAAATAGATTGGTGGTTGCCTGGCATTTGGAGGCAAAGAGGAAAGAAAGAATTGAAAGGGCACGAGGACAATTTTGGGGGTGATGGAAAGGCTTATCTGGATTGCATTTGTGTGATTGTATCAAAGATGTATGTATACGTCAAAATTCATTAAATCATATATATGCAGTTCCTTATGTGTCAATTACAGCTTAATAAAATGGTAAAAATCATTGACAAGAAAAAATGTTTGTTTTAAGCCATTTAAACCAACCAACAAACAAAAAATCCTTGCTATAATCAGTTACTGTCTATATCAGGGACACCATCTGAATACATTCATTTATTCATTCAACATTTTTTAACATCTACTGTGTATACCTGGCAGTCTGCTGGTAACACAGTGTTAAATAAAAAAAACAAGACCCCGAGTTTAGGAAGCTTACATTCTTGTGGAGGAGTCAGATCATCAGATCAACAAGTGATAATAGTAAAGTGTGACAAGTGTCCTGACAGAGCAAGAAAGGGCAGCTTTGAAAATGTTTAGTAGGGTTATCTAAGCTGATTCTTTGGTAGTAGATGCCTGAAGCTGTGTTGAAAAGAATTCTGAGGCTTAGTAGGAAAGAGCTATAAATGATCTGATGTCTCCCATGCACGAGGAGAGGTAATCATGGTAAGTGCCACACATTTGCCAACATAGGGTTATACTATTAAAGTTGGCCTTATCATAAATTTCCCAATAGTATGCCTATTTCAAGTGGTTCTGAAAATGTTTGAGAATGATGAAGATCTCTTGTTATAGACAGTTTTTTTTTCAGAGCAGTATTTTAAGTGCAAAGTGTTTTTTTTTGTTGTTGTTGTTGTTGGGGAAATAAGAATCTTCCACATTGTAGTGTAGACAGAGGACAAGTGCTCTTTTGTTCTCAAACATTCTATTTTTTCAAGTGTATTTTACCCACTTATGTGACTGAGTCTGAGCCTTTGCTAAGGGTACTGCAGCTGGATTATGTAGTGGAACCAGGTCCAGAAAAAGAATTGCTAAAGAATGCAAGTAAACAGGATGTCAGATGTTATCCTTAGCCTATTTCCCTAAACATAGCTTTTTGGCTGCAAAGTAAAATGCCATTCTTCTAGCTTCTGCTTATACACAGTGATGGCTGACAGCAGGCATAATCTTCGTTTGCTTGGCACGTTGTCACCATGCAACTCAACGTGTTTTGCAAGGAATGATCGTGACACACCATCTCTGGGAGATACTATGAGGACATCCGGCTATTTCTTGGAAGAATTTTCTGTCTACCTTCTTTGAGCCCTGTTGTGCCAGCACATCTCCCCATGAGGCTCAGATCTGTCTGACCTAAGAGCCAGTTGGCATCGTCCTCCTAACAGAAGCCAGATTTTCACTGGGGCTAGACTATTTATTGACAGTGTTTTCCCAGACTGGCCCATGAGTGTCTCATTTCCAAGGTCCCCTGAAGTGCTGGCTCACCTCTGTTTCCCAAAGCACTTGCTTGCTTGTCTCTCCTCCCTCCCCAGCATCCTTTTCACTTTCTTCCCTTATAACTTCTTGCACTCTGTGTGCGTGTGTGTGTATGCGTGTGTGCATGTGCGTTTCTTCTTTTTTTTTATCCTAACGAATTTGTTTTGCAGGTTTTGAAAAGGAAAAACCAGCGTTATCCAGGATTGTTAAATTAATTCTTATCTGTTTCCACATCTTGGACCGTGATCTCTGTGGTTTTAAAATCCCATATTTTGAGTGGGTTCCGCTGTTGTTTAAGAAAAGTTGCTTTAAACCTTTGCTCTGCAAGCACCCGAAGAGAACTCATAAAAAGGAAGACAACAGCAGATGCAATCGCGGATGTGGCTTAGTCCTTGCAGCTGCCCCAGAGTGCTGTTTGGAGTGTACCGTCCTCAGTAATGAATCCAGAAGAACAAATCGTGACATGGCTTATATCTTTGGGAGTTTTAGAGTCCCCTAAAAAGACCATCTGTGATCCGGAGGAGTTTTTAAAGTCCTCGCTGAAAAATGGGGTAGTTCTGTGCAAACTGATCAACAGACTCATGCCTGGCTCTGTGGAAAAGGTAAGGGAAATTTGCAGTCTCTTTGGGACTGCTTATCACCAGAGAGCAGCAATCATGTAACTCTTGAGATTTTTCTATTTCCCAGGCCATGGGAATCTCCTACTTTAATATTTTTCTAAGAGTTAGACATTCTTTCTTACTGTTTTTGTAGTTTGAAAATGTAAGAAAATGAAACGTTATTCTTTAGTAATTGGCCCCCAAATTGTAGTATAGGGAAAACCTGTGACACCACTGGCAACAAGGGACAAGGAGAACACTCATATCACAAGCTTGCTCTATCATGGAGATGCATGTTACATCTCCTTGTGTACAGAGGACATGTTTTGAACTTGGGGTACTTATGAGTCTGTGGAAAAATAGAATGATTTATAACAGATCTTGGTGGTGTTTATTGGCAGTTTGACTAAAATCAGTGTAGATTTCCTTTTACAAAAATCCATTGAAGGAGAGACTATATAGCAACTAGGAAAAATAATTCAAAATGTCACATAAAGTTTGTAAAAGCAATAGAAACCAGATATATGTTTCGAATGCAATGTGCGTTCAAAGTGAAACTAACTTTACTCTCTTTAAAACAATTCAAGATTTTTAATAGCTGGAAACCCACGATCACGAGAATAGATAATTTCTAAAGTAGGCACTTTAAGTAAGCTTAAAGGTACAATTTTACATTTACTTTCTTAAGATCATCATGGACTGTGAGTATAGCACTTTTGCCTTCATGAGCCAGTTTGTATTTTTATTGAGCAAATAAATTTACTTATAATTTCTTAAACTTGAGAAAGAGTGATTAAATAGTGATAAAATGTAAAGAAATGTGGTCAAATGTAGAGGGGAAATAGAATTTTATTAAATTATCAGGGGGAAGGAGGAGAGAGAGGTACCAGGGATTGCTTCCTTTCTTGAAAGCAAGAACTAAGCTCAAAAAACTGTCTTGGTCTCCCTAATTTGCCATCAGCACACTGGAACAGAAGGCATGAGAGAAAGCTTGTAAGTAGACATGGCTTGCCACTAAAGGTTTGGTGACATTTGAAACAAAGATCGACCGTTTAGATTTTTGCATCACTTCCTTCAGTGGTTATTTCTCTTCCTGGATTGACAGCAGTGTTGCCCCACACCTTAAGAGGCCTGCTTTCTCTAGTTATCAGCAAATGATGAGTATACTTTGCTTGGCATGGGATGACAATCTCCAAGTGACATTTCACTGTGTTCCTCTAGTTTTGTCTGGATCCCCAAACTGAAGCTGACTGCATCAACAACATCAATGACTTCCTGAAAGGATGTGCAACCCTCCAAGTGGAAGTAAGCCTACCCCGGGTGCCTTCCCTGTTGTCATCGTTTTTTTGCTCTGCTAATCAAGATTGGTAGTAAGAGTACTTGTTTATTTTCACTGTCATTGGCCACTGAGTTAAACAGAGGTAGCAGACTGGTGGTCCCCAGTAATGGATTGCTAGTCTGTCTTTTCCAGAAACCAGTTCCAAGCAAAACAAAACAAAATAAAAACTCAAACAATAATGTCTTTTATATACAGCATCCAAGCCCTGTAAACAGGCTTCCAGTGACAGAGCTTGTGTGGGTGTGTTCTCCTACTAAGGGGAACCAAAAGTGGGCCACTGACTGTTGGAGAGGGTCACTGTAATCCTCCCAAGTTGAGAAAAGAGGAAAGGCCATTGTTACTCCTTCCCATTAACACTTTAGAACAGAGGCCTTGAAAAGCTGAGAGAACTTGGCTTTGAGGTAGAAATTGTATAGTAAATTTTGTGGCATTATTTTATATTATATGGATCCCTACAGTGTGTATAGGAAGTGTTACTGAAAGGGAGGTGATACTTCCACACGAGCATCAAGTTGCTTAACTTCTCTGTGCTTCAGTATTTTTATCTGTAAAATGGACATGCTAATAGCCAACTCATGGGATTGCTTTAAGAATCAAATAAGGCCAGGCATGATGGCTCATGCCTTTAATCCTAGGCCAAGGCAGAAGGATTGCTATAGCCCAGGAGTTCGAGACCAGCCTGGACAGTATGGTGAAATGGTGACTCTACAAAAAATACAAAAATTAGCCAGGCGTGGTGGCTTGTGCCTGTAGTCCCAGCTACTCGGGAGGCTGAGGTGGGAGGATCGCTTGAACCCAAGAGGTGGTGGAGGTTGCAGTGAGCTGTGATTGCACCACTGCACTCCAGCCTGAATGACAGAAAGAGACCTTGTCTCGAAAAAAAAAAAAAGAATCAAATAAGATACTGCATAATAATTTAGGGCCAAGAGCTCCAACCTTGTAAGATCTATGAGATAATTTATGTAGAGTCCTTAGCATAGGGTCTGGGACAGAAGAAGTACTCTATATTAATAGACTAGTATTAGTCATATTATCCGTGGACAAATAGTTGTGGTTTAAGCATGGACTGTGGTGCTAAACTTTTTGGGTTCAAATCTCAGTTCTCTCTTACTAGCAGCTTTGTGACCTTGGGCATGTTACTTAACTATGACTCTAGGCCTCAGTCTTCCTACCTACAAAATGGGAATAATAGTGGCACCTAATTCATAGGACTCGTGTGACCTTTTTAAAAAATATTATTTCAATAGTTTGGGAGGAACAGGTAGGTGGTGTTTGGTTACATGGATAAGTTATTTAGTGGTGATTTTTGAGACTTTGGTGCATCCATCACTTGAGCAGTGTACACTGTACCCAATGTAGAGTCTTTTATCCCTCACCCCACTCCCACCCTTCCCCCTGAGTCCCCAGAGCCCATTACATCATTCCTATGCCTTTGCATCCTCATAGCTTAGCTCCCCCTTATAAGTGAGAACATATGATGTTTGGTTTTCCATTCCTGAGTTACTTCCCTTAGAATAATGGTCTCCACCTCCGCCCAGGTTGTCGTGAATGCCATTATTTTGTTCCTTCTTATGGCTGAGTAGTATTCCATGGTGTGTGTGTATGTGTGTGTGTGTGTGTGTGTGTATGTATACATATTATATATATGTATATTACATTTTCTTTATCCACTCTTTGGCTGATGGGCATTTAGGCTGGGTCCATAACTTTGCAATTGCAAATTGTGCTACTATAAATATGTGTGTGCAAGTGTCCTTTTCATATAGTGACTTCTTTTCCTCTGGGTAGATACTCAGTAGTAGGATTGCTGGATCAAATGGTAGTTCTACTTTTACTTCTTTAAGGAATCTCCATACTTAAGGTTTTCCATAGTGGTTGTACTAGTTTACATTCCCACCAGCAGTGTAGAAGTGTTTCCTTTTCACCACATTCATGCCAACATCTAATATATATATATATTTTTAATTGTGGCCATTTCTGCAGGAGTGAGGTGATATCTCATTGTGGTTTGATTTGCATTTCCAGTGCTTAGTGATGTTGAGCATTTTTTCATATGTTTCTTGGCCATTTGTATATGTTCTTTGAGAATTGTCTATTCATGTCCTTAGCCCACTTTTTGATGGGATTATTTGTTTTTTGTTTTTGTTTTGTTTTGTTTTTTGAGACTGAGTCTCACTCTGTTGCCCAAGCTGGAATGCAGTGGTGTGATCTTGGCTCACTGCAACCTCTACCTCCCTGGTTCCAGCAATTCTCCTGCCTCAGCCTCCTGAGTAGCTGGGAATACAGGCGCCCGCCACCATGCCTGGCTAATTTTTGTGTTGTTAGTAGAGACAGGGTTTCACTATGTTGGCCAGGCTGGTCTCAAACTCCTGACCTCAGGTGATCCGCCCGCCTGGGTCTCCCAAAGTGCTGGGATTACAGGCGTGAGCCACCGCACCCAGCCTATTTGTTTATTTTTATTTCTACTTTATTTATTTATTATTTATTTATTTATCTATTTAGTTTTGCTGATTTGTTTGAGTTCCTTGTCGATTCTGGATATTAGACCTTTGTCAGATGCATAGTTTGGGAATATTTTCTCCCACATTGTGAGTTGTCTGTTTACTCTGCTGATTATTTATTTTGCTGTGCAGAAATTTTTTAGTTTAATTAGGACCCATCTATTTATCTTTGTTTTTGTTGCCTTTGTTTTTGAGTTCTTGGTCATGAACTCTTTGCCAAAGCCAATACCTAGAAGAGTTTTTCCAATGTTATCTTCTAGAATTTTTATGATTTCAGGTCTTAGATTTAAGTCCTTGGTCCATCTTGAGTTGATTTTTGTAGAGAGGTGAGAGATGAGAGATGCGGTGAGAGATGAGGATCCAGGTTCATTCTCCTACATGTGGCTTGCCAAATATCCCAGCACCATTTGTTGAATAGGGTGTCCTTTCCCCACTTTGTGTTTTCGTTTGCTTTGTCAAAGACCAGTTGGCTGTAAGTATTGGGCTTTATTTCTGGGTTCTCTATTCTGTGTCATTGGTTTATGTGCCTATTTTTATACCACTACCATGCTATTTTGGTAACTACAGGCTTGTAGTATAGTTTGAAGTCGGGTAATGTGATGCCTCTAGATTTGTTCTTTTTGTTTAATCTTGCTTTGGCTATGTGTGTTCTTTTTGGGTTTCATATGAATTTTAGGATTGTTTTTTCTAGTTCTGTCAAGAATTATTATGGTATTTTGATGGGAATTGCATTGAATTTGTAGATTGTTTTTAGCAGTATGGTCTTTTTCACAATATTGATTCTACCCATCCATGAGCATGGGATGTGTTTCCATTTGTTTGTGTCATCTATGATTTCTTTCAGCAGTGTTTTGTAGTTTTCCTTGTAGAGATCTTTCACCTCCTGGGTTAGGTATATGCCTAAGTATATTATTTTTTTTGCAGCTGTTGTAAAAAGGGTTGAGTTCTTGATTTGATTCTCAGCTTGGTTGCTGTTGGTGTATAGTAGTGTTACTGACATATTGATTTTGTATCCTGAACTTTACTGAATTCATTTTTCAGATCTAGGAGCTTTTTGGATGAGTCTTTAGGGTTTTCTAGGTATACAATCATATCATCAGCAAACAGTGAGAGTTTGACTTCCTCTTTACCGATTTGGATGCCCCTTATTTCTTTCTTTTGTCTGATTGCTCTGGCTAGGACTTCCAGGACTATGTTGAACAGAAATGGTGAAAGGGGGCATCCTTGTCCAGTTCCAGTTCTCAGGAAGAATGTTTTCATCTTTTCCCTGTTCAATATAATGTTGGCTGTGGGTTTGTCATAGATGGCTTTTATTACCTTAAGGTATGTCCCTTCCATGCTGATTTTGTGGAGGGTTTTAATCATAAAGGGATGCTGGATTTTGTCAAATGCTTTTTCTGCATCTATTGAGATGATCATGTGATTTTTGTTTTTAATTCTGTTTATGTGGTGTATCACATTTATTGACTTGCATGTGTTAAACCAAACCTGCATCCCTGGTATGAAACCCATTTGATCATGGTGTATTATCTTTTTGATATGGTATTGGATTCAGTTACCTAGTATTTTGTTGAGAAATTTTGCATCTATGTTCATCAGAGGTACTGGTCTGTAGTTTTCTTTTTTTGTCATGTCTGTTTCTGGTTTTGGTTTGAGGGTAATACTGGCTTCATAGAATGATTTAGGGAGGATTATCTCTCTCTGTCTTTTGGGATAGTTTTAGAAGGATTGGTACCAATTTTTCTTTGAATGTCTGATAGAATCATGTGACATTTCAATGAATTCATATATGTAAAGGCCCCAGAAGAGTGCCCGGAATGTAGTAAGTATTCTCTGCATGGTAGATATTATTATTAGCAATGCTGGTAGCTTTGCCCCAGATAAACTTTGCTTCCTTCACCATTTTTCCTAAAGTTAGCCCTAGGACCAGGTTATATCTGTTTCAGAATATTTTATTCCATTTTCCCCTATTGCCTAATTTGCACTCTCTCTCTCAATCTCTGTTTCTTTCTCTCTCTCTATTTATGTGTGGGTCTGTGTGTGTGACTTTTGAGGTAGGTGTGATGGGTGACCACTTTATATCCCTTGTAGAATAATGTCTACTATGGAATTTTCTTTTTTTTTCTATTATGGTCCAGACTCTTCAGGAAATTTTAAATTTTTCTTTAATAAATACTATGATATTTTCTTTTTTATTCCTTTTTTTTTTTTTTTTTGAGACAGAGTTTTGCTCTGTCACCCAGTCTGGAGTGCAGTGGTGTCATCTCTGCTCACTGCAACCTCTGCCTCCTGGGCTCAAGCAATTCTCATGCCTCAGCCTCTCAAGTAGCTGGGATTACAGGCACGCGCCACCACGCCCGGCTAATTTTTGTATTTTTAGTAGAGACGGAGTTTCACCATGTTGGCCAGGCTGATCTCAAGCTCCTGACCTCAAGTGATCTGCCCACCTTGGCATCCCAAAATGCTGGGATTACAGGCATGAGCCACCACGCCTGGCCAATACTATGGTATTTTTTTTTTCAAATAAAAACATGGTGAAGTTGCCAATGATTTCTGCATTCTAAAGCTGCCAGAAGGTTTACTTAGCTTCTTTGCAGTTCTAAGAATACTGGATGATACAGAAACACCTTCCAGGTTAGGCATTGTTCAGGATTTTTCTGATAACTAATGCTTACTCCTTTAAGCACCAATGCTTAAAATATTCTTCTACTTTGGATAGAAATATTTATTGTTTAAAAAAATTATGTTTATTACTTTTATTTTTTTATGGGACACTTCACACATTTTTGTGTTATTCTCGTACAGGGGCCATATGAATATTCTCTGTATCGTTCCAATTTTAGTATATGGGCTGCTGAAGTGAGCACAAGATAGAAATATTTCTAAAATGTATGTCTTAATTTTCTCTCTTCTTAAATAAAAGGCACTGGAAACACTTTTATCTCTTTTTGGTAATTCATGCTGACCTGGGCATTATATGAATATTGTAATGAGGCAATATCTGACATCGTGGTTAAGCACATGCCTTCTCTAATTTGGCAGACCTAGATTAGAATCTTGGCTTGGTCAATTACTGGCTGCATAACTCTGGGACAGTTACTTGACCTCTCTATGCTCCTTTTTCCTCATCTGTATAATGGAGACATTAATAGTATCTGCTGTATATGATTGTTTTAAGGATCAAATGAGATAATACATCCAAGGCACTTAATATAGCACTGCACATAAGGCATACACAATAGCTGTTTTCTGTGGTGTTATTACTCGGTAATGTTCTCTGCATTGTTGTGTGCAAAATTATTCTTGTAAGGTATATATAGGAGCCATATTGAGGCACTCCTAGAACCCAGAAAGAAGACTAATAAAATCAATACATAAGGAATGAGACCGAAAGCTGAGCTGGGGAGCACGAAGCAGCCAAGGAGACTCATCATCTTGTCTGAAGCTTCCAGGTAGCTGGAAGACAGACCTAAACATAAATATTTGCAAATGTCCCTGGATAGAGTCTCTCTCGGGCCCAAAGTGCCTGGCACAGTGCCTGGCATAGGACATACCTAATAGATTTTTGTTGACCCTATAAAACTGTAGATGTACAAAAAGCAAGAAGAGCAGGTCTTGACTGTTGCTTAGAACACAATATTATTTATCTAAAGAAAGCATACCGGCTTGAAATTGTCAGCTTGGAAATGCAGAAAAATGGAGCCGCAGATGCAGCACCGTACCGACAAATTGAGTACTGGGCTCTGGGGCATGGTGACGACATTAAAAAAGCTGTTGCCTTCTGGTCCTCTGGGTGGCCAGTCGGCTTCTCCAAGTAACCCCCATCTGTGTGTTCTCATATGGCTACAATGTCTTAGGGTCTTTAGAGGATCACACATTTAGTAACTGATCAGGAAAGTCTGCTGAGACATCTGGGAACAAAGTGCTCTCGGAAGCACCCCACCACCTTCTTGATAGTGTCCTTTGTAACACCATTTTTTTTGTTGTTGTTGTCTGTTTGTTTGAGACGGAGTCTTGCTCTGTCGCCCAGGCTGGAGTGCAGTGGCACAATCTTGGCTCACGGCAACTTTGGCCTCTTGGGTTCAAGTGATTCTCATGCCTCAGCCTCCCAAGTAGCTGGGATTACAGGTGCCTGCCACTATGCCTGGCTAATTTTTGTATTTTTAAGTAGAGACGGGGTTTTGCCATATTGTCCAGCCTCTCCTGGCCTCAAGTGATCCACCTGCCTCAGCCTCCCAAAAGGCTGGGATTACAGGCGTAAGCCACTGTGCCTGGCCCACAAAAATTTATTAATTAGACATTTTTGTTTTTTACTTTCAATTTTTGTGGGTACATAGCAGGTGTATATATTTGTGGGGTACATGAAATGTTGTGATACAGGCATGCAATGTGTAATAATCCCATCATGGAGAGTGGGGTATCCATACCCTCAAGCATTTATCCTTTGTGTTACAAACAATTCAATTACACTCTTTAAGTTATTTTAATAAGTACAATTATTATTGACTATAGTCACCCTGTTGTGCTATCAAATGGGCCTTATTCATTCTTTCAATTTTTTTTGTACCCATTAACCATTCCTACCTCCTTCCCCAATATACTTCTCAGCCTCTGGTAACCTGTCTTCTACTCTCTATGCCCATTAGTTCAATTGTTTTTATTTTTAGATCCCACAAATAAGTGAGGACATGTGATGTTTGTCTTTCTGTACCTGGCTTATTTCACTTAACATAATGATCTCTAGTTCCATCCATGTTGTTGCAAATGACTGATTCTCATTCTTCTTTATGGCTGAATAGTACTCCATTGTGTATACATACCACATTTTCTTTATCCATTCATTTGTTGGTGGACAGTTAGGTTGCTTCCAAATCTTAGCTATTTGTGAACAGTACTGCAACAAACATAGGAGCGCTGTTATCTCTTCCATATACTGATTTCCTTTCTTTTGGGTAACATACCCAGCAGTGGGATTGCTGGATCATATGGTAGCTCAATTTTCAGTTTTTCGAGGCACCTCCAAACTGTCCATAATGGTTGTACTAATTTACGTTCCCACCAGCAGTGTATGAGGGTTCCCTTTTCTCCACATCCTCTCCAGCATTTGTTATTGCCTGTCCAAAAGTTTTTAATTTTGATGAAGTCAAATTCATCTCTTTTGTTGTTTGTGCTTTTGGTGTCATATCTAAGAAACTCTTTCATAATCAAATGTCTTGAAGAATTTTTTTCCTGTTTTCTTCTAAGAATAATATAGTTTTACTTCTTACATTAAGGTCTTTGATCTATTTTGAGTTAATTTTTGTATATGGTAGGAGGTACGGGTCCAAATTCATTCTTTTGCATATGCACATCCAGTTGTTTCAGTACCATTTGTTGAAAAGACAACATTAACCAATTCCTCCATTGAACTGATTAATGTAGCTACGTAGTAAGTTTTAAAAGCGGGTCCTTCAACTTTGTTCTTCATTTTCAAAATCACTTTGGCCATTCTGGATCCCTCGCATGTCCATATGAATTTTAGGATCAGCTTGTCAATTTCTGCAAAAAAGGCCAGCTGAGATTTTGATAGTGATTGTGTTCAATCTATAGATTGCTTTGGAGAGTGTTGCCATCTTAATAATATTAAATGTTTGAATCCATGAACATGGGATGTATTTCCACTTATTTGTCTTATGGGATGTATTTCCACTTATTTGTCTTTAGTTTCATTCAGCAATATTATGTACTTTTCAGTGTACATGTCTTATACCTGCTTGGTTCAATTTATTCCAAAGGATTTTATTATTTTTGGTGTTATCAAAAAATAGGATTGTTTTCTTGATTTGGTATTTAAATTGTTCACTGCAAGTGTATAGAAATATAATTATTTTTTTGAGACAAGGTCTTACTCTGTTGCCCAGGCTGGAGTGCAGTGGTGTGATTACAGCTCACTGCAGTCTCAAACTCCTGGGCTCAGGTGATTGTCCTACCTCAGCCACCTGAGTAGCTGTGACCACAGGTGTGGAGCACCATGCTTGGCTAATTTTTGTATTTTTTATAGATACAGGGTTTCACAATGTAGCCCAGGCTGGTCTCGAGCTCCTGAGCTCAAGTGATCCACCTGTCTTTGGCCTCCCAAAGTGCTGGGATTACAGGTGTGAGCCACGGTGCCTGCCCTATTGATTTTTTAATATTCATCTTGTATTCTTCACTTCCAAGAACTTATTCATTAGTTTGAATAGTTTTTTAGTGGATTCCCATATGGTTTTCTTATACAAGAGTATGCCATTGGTGAATAGAGATAGTTTTACTTCTTCCTTTACAATCTGGATGCCTTTTATTTCATTTTCTTCCCTAATTTTTCTGGCTGGAACCTCTGGTACAATGTTTAATAGAAGTGATGAGAGCAGACAGTCTTTCACCATTGAGTACGATGTTAGATGTGGGTTTTTGGTAAATGGCCTTTGTCAGATTGAGGTTTCTTTATATTCTGAGTTTGTTATAAGTGTTTTGTTTTGTTTTTTATCATGAAAAGAGTTGGATTTTATCAAATGCTTTTTCTACGTCTGTTAAAATGATCACTGGTTTTTGTTTGTTATATTTGTATGCTGTATTACATCAATTGATTTTCATATATTAAATCAATCTTGCATTCCTGGGATAAAACCCAGTAGATCATGTTATATATGCACATAGAAATTTGTGCACATCAGTGATTATTCTTGAAGGATCTTTCTTCATAGAAATGGGATTACTGTGTAAAATTATGATAGATAATGTCAAATTGCCCTTCAAAAATGTTATACCAAGTTACACTCTCAGCAATAGTGTACACAGTGTCTTCTTCCTGTCCCTGGCAACACTGGATATTATTTGTCTTTAATGTTTGCTAAACTGATGGATGAAAATGGCATTTCATTTATTGCTGTAATTTGTATCTCATGATTACTAATGAGTTTGGACATCCTCTTATCCCTTTATAGTCTATTTGTATTTCCTTTTTGTGAACCAAATATATCTTTCTTACTTTCTTACAGAATGGAGAAGGCAGGGAAAATACTTAGGTCCCAAGTGAAGTTTCCAGAATATATGGAAGAATCCTCCTGTCTAGGTAGAGGGTCACTGATGTCTTTCAACAACACAAGTTCTAGCAATGGCAGTTTTATTTTTGTGTTGCCCCTGAAGTTGGTGAGAGTTGGGGACACCTACAATTCTTCCGATCAGTCAAGAATGGCCTGGGTAGTACCTCTTTGATTGCATTGTCCTGGCTACAACTACATGACCGACTGGTCTCTGAAAGCTCTAAACCTATGGTTTTCCTGTTAGCCAACCCTTTCCTCTGCCTTATCCCCAGAAGGTAATCTGCCTTTGTCCTCTTCCACCATTACTACCAACCCATTGCCAGGGACACCCTACCATCTCCTATTCTGCTCCTGAGCCAAGTTTATTATTTATTTATTTATTTTTATTTATTTTTGAGATGGAGTCTCGCTCTGTCACCCAGCTGGAGTGCAGTGGCGTGATCTAGGCTCACTGCAGCCTCCACCTCCCGGGTTAAAGTGATTCTTGTGCCTCAGCCTCCCAAGTAGCTGGGATTACAGGTGCCCGCCATCATGCCCAGCAAATTTTTGTATTTTTAGTAGAGACAGGGTTTCGCCCTGTTGGCCAGGCTGGTCTCGAATTCCTGACCTCGAGTGATCCACCTGCATCTGCCTCCCAAAGTGCTGGGATTATAGGCATGAGCCACCGCACCCAGCCCCAAGTTTATTTTTTTTTAAAGATATTTTATTCTGGAAGGATTTCACTGAATGTATATGAGATTCAATTAGTACTTATTTCACTTTCTTTCTTCCTCCTTCCCTCTCTTCCTCCTCTCTTTCCCCCTCTCTTACTCTCTCTCCCTCTCTTTCTCCCCCTCTCTCTTTCTTTCTTTCCAGTACCAGCTGGTAGCAGTATGTTTTTTTCTCTGCCCCCACCCCCTCATTCCCTCCTGTCTCCCTGAGTCACTCCATCTGCCTTGTCACCGGAACAGCAGGGGTGCCCTCCCCAAAGTGAGGCTTGTGGGATGGACGATTTGCCATTTCCCAGGGGCTGCTCTGCAGGGAAGCAGTTCTGAAAGTAAGTCAGCTCTACTAATGATCATGAGTCAAGACTAAGTATCTAGCAGCGCGGTGCCTCCTGGGAGGAGTTAGGCACAAGGCCCGGCCTAACCACTACAATTACCAGTAGTTGTAACGGGTATCAGCAGATCTTGCTTCAAGCCCTGACCCTGCCACTTGTGTGAAGTCAGGGTCTCCTTTTCCAGGCCTCAGTTGAGTCATCTGTAAAATGAGGAGACTAGAGTAGGGGTTGGGTAATGTCTAATGGTTGTAATGTCTGTTTTTAACTGGCCCATTTCCATCAGTTTCCGCTAGGCAAAGCTTTGCATATTTAGCTGCTCAGTTGGAACTAGTAGGAAGACCAAAGAGGATTTTGGCAAGTTCTTTTCTTCTGTTGTGCAAATCTGACATGCTTAATGGAATTTCCAAGAGTTACATTAAATGTCACCCATGAGTCTGGCCATCCTAATGTTTTACAGATTGCATCGTATTTCTGTAAAAATTAGACATTGAATAAGATTTTAAATATTTCCCATCTATCATGAACATTTTCGTTCTCTCTCAAAGAGACTATTTGATTTGGGGCCTGTTATCAGAGAGGCCGGAAAGGGCATCTAGGATAGTTGGAGGAAGGGTGGTATGTGAAGGGCCTCTGGAGAGCCAACGCTTCTCGGGTGTCTCAGCGGCTCACCATAGAGTTTGGGGGTTCTGAGTTGCATCTGGGGGTGAGGGAGGAAGCAGGCCACCAGAAAGGGCTAGTCCATGAGTCCGGGAATCCCGCCCGAAGCTCTGGCAGTGACCCGCAACATGCCAGGCACCGGCAGCCCTCGGGTAGGGGCTGAAGCGGGCGGCAGCAGCATGCGCAGTGTGGCCGCCGCGGGTACACCGCGGCTTTTGCTGCTGCCACAGCTACCAGGGCTGCTGCTGCTGCTGCTGCTGCTGCTGCTCTGCCTGCGCCGCTGTCACTTCCAGTTCCTACTTCTGCGATCCAGGTCCGGGTCACTGCTTACCCGCTGCTGGCCCAGTGCCTCCAGGCCGCTTTCCCTCCGCTGCTCGGCTCCGGCTGCGGGCAGGAGGGGACCGGCGCGGGTAGCTGAGCGTGGTCTGGAGAAGCTTCGCGGGCTGGCTCCCCCGGCAGTCGCTCCCCTCCACTCGCCACCCCGCGCACCCTCGCCCGGCTCGCAGCCAGCGCACCCAGCGGGGCGCGCCTCCGGCACCCCCAGTTCGGCCCCGCGATCCTCCGCCCGCCGAGCGGCACGGCTATGGCAACAAGAACTTGAGGACAAGACTCTGACTTCCCTTTAGATTAAAAAACAATCCCTGGGCTGGAGAGGTTGCGGGCGCGGCACAGAGTTTGGAGACGGGCGCCCCCTCCTCGCCCGCGTCCAGGCGCAAAGTTGCAGCCGCCCCTCCCCGCTGGGGCGAGCCTAGCCCAGCTCTCCAGTTTCGCCCTGGTGGCCGCCGCGCTCAGGGCAGGGTCCCAGCTCCGGCTGGGTTGATCTGTTCCCGCAGCCTTGGCACAGGCTTGCCCGCCCGCTCGCCGGCCCCGTGACTCGGGAGGGCGAACGGCTTCCAGGAGGCGGCGGCGGCGCGGCTGGAGTGAGGGAGCAGCCGGAGGACAGGCGGGCAGCGGCCGAGCCAGGTGACCTGCCTGGGGGCAAAAGGGTCAGGGGAAGGGGAGCGCGCGAGGGCCCGGGGGTGGGTGCCGAAGGACCCCCTTTGGAGAGGAACCGCCCTTCTTCCCCACTGCCGTGGCTCGCAGCCCCAGCTGCGGGGTCCGTTCTCTGCCAGGGCCTCACAGTTCGCTGAGATCCAGGGTGCCGGGAAGGGGGAGATGAGGGCCAAGGACGCAGAGCGAGGACGCGCCAAACTTAGGGGCGAGTTGTCCAGCTCTGGCCGCAAGGTTTGCATCCGACTGGATTCTTTCCTTCCCCCAGAACCAGAGCAGGAGTCAACAGTACCATTTTTAATACTAATGTGATGCCCTCCCAACCCCGAGCATCCATACATTTGGAGATGTTTTCTGCGTTAAGTACAGAGATCTGTCGCAGGAATGGTTTGTAGATGGAAAAGACCTGTATTCTACAAGGTGTTCCAAAGTGCCTGTAGTTAATTACAAGTTTTCATTTTCCAGTCATTTAGGAACCCAACAGGTATTTGAGCTATTTCGTTTCTTAGCTCTGCAGCGGAGAGCCCTCAAGTTTATCTCTGCCTCTTCAAAGGTCTTATATTTTCATTTTTGATTTGTTATTGTTTTTGGATAGAGGGGTAACTCACATGATATTTTTCCCTTTTCTTAATGTGTAGTGGGAGTAAAAATACAGTAAATGAATATATTTTCCTCTGCAATTATGTATATTTTGGTCAATAAAAACTTCGCATAACCCCCCCCCCCAAAAAAAAACCTCACAAAATAGGATAAATTTCAGTTTATGCTCTGTAAAGTATTAATAATTTTAAAGGCAAGATTCAAAGGTTCAAACTGTTTTTTTTTAAACTTATATTTGCCTGGAAAACTCATAGTGTCCTTGGACTTCCTATCTTAATTTTGACATTGACCATGGTAAGAGGATCTCTGATGACATCATTTGCTCCAGCCACAGTCTGGAATTCTGTGACTGAGAGCACCTCTCTCCAAAACGTAAGGCCTGGGCCTGCCCTTGTGCTTCAGCTGAGGCATTTCCAAGGATTTCTCTTCAGCAAAGTATTATGCTACATGCCAGGCAATGCTGCAGTCCCTTCTTACATAATAAGCCAGCTTCAGGCCGGTGTACGCTTTGGGTGTGCTTAGAGCAGTTAAAACAAGGGAGTGTTCTGTCTTAGTCTGGGTGCCGTGCAGATGATTGGAGTTTTGAACAAAGTAAATTTCCAGCTACTATTCTCATATTGCATTTCTTTGGTGCTTAATTTTTTGAATGCCTTCTAGTTATCTGAAATTCCCCGTGCCCTTGTAAAGGATGTAGGAGAGATGGCATTACTTTCACTTGACAAAGAAACAGAAAAGTTTAGTTAATCGAAGTCATACAGCTTATCACTGGTAGGATCAAAACTCTAACCTGGATCTCCTGCTTTCAGCCTAGGTTTTTTCTTTGTTCGTTTGTTTTTACTAAAATGTGACATTTTATACAAAAGTGTTTTATTTGGCACATTTTATGGATGGTATGTCTTCCAAGCTACTAATTTTTTCTATTCTTTTTGCCTACTCACATCTCAGCCTTGTCTTTGCTTGTGCAGGGCTGGTGCTGTTCTTAGGGGTAAGGACAGGAGGAGAGTTTTTCAAAGGATGGTCTGTGGTTTCTATTTACCTACAGTCTGCCTCTTCTCTACTCACATTCAGGGAGAGCAGGTGCTGAATAGAGTGAGTAGCCAGGGCCCAGAAATTTCTGATATTCATTTGACATCATTAGTCCAAGTATAACATTACTTCAATCTTTACAAAGAAACTCATTCAGGAGAGGAAATTGAAGAGTATGAGTTTTGTTCTTTTATAGCAATCTGTTTATCACTGTGCTTAGGACCGTAGATGCAAAGGAGGAAAAGGAGTTGAGTATCTACCATTTCTCAGGCACCTCCTATGTTCCAGGCACTATGCTAGGTGCTTTAAATCTATTATCATATTTAGCCCTTGCAACACTCCTGGGAGGTAGGTGGCATTGTACTCATTATACCCTGGTGGAAACCAAGGTTTGGAGATGATCCAGACTGATGCCTCACACTGCCAGTGCAAAGAAGAACCGGAATGTAATCACTGATGTACCTGACTCCAGAACTCATTCCCTTTGCCTTGTGCTAGGCTGCTGTTGCCCCCAAAGCTATTGATAAATACAGGAACACCTAGCTCCTTTGTTTTCAGACATGGCTGTACATTGGAGTCACTTGGGATACTTTTTAAAAATACAAATTTTGGGGTCTTATAACCCAGAGATTTTGAGTTAATTGGTCCGCAATGAGGCCCAGCCACTGGTATTCCTTTTTAAAAAAAATGCTTAAATCAACTTTATATTTACATTCGGGAAATTGCACAAATCCTAAGTATATAGTTTGGTGAATCTTCACAAACTGACACACTCATACAGTCTGCACCTTTATTAAGAAACAGAACAGGATTGGTGCCCAGAAGCTATCCTCGTGCCCCTTCCCAGTCACTATGCCTCACCAAGGGGCACTACTATCATGACTATCCACCACTATCGTAGTAGATACCCTGCCTTCCCACCTGTTTTGGTACTCTATATGAGCGGACTCATACAGTATGTACTTGTTTGTATGAGGTTTCTTTCACTCAGCATAATATTTGTACAAGTCACCCGTGTTGTTGCAGGTAGTAGTGGTTCACTTTTTTTCTTGCTGTATAATATTTCATTGTATGGATATACCATGTTTTGTTTTTCTATTCACTTGTTGATGGACATCTACATTGTTTCCAGTTTTTGTTTGCTGTGAACAATGCTGCTATGAAGATCCTCGTGAGTGTCTCCTGGAGAATATATACACCCATTTCTGTTGGGTTTATGCATTACAGTGTCAGTGCTACGTCATAGGGTCTGCATGTGTTCAGCTTTAGTAGGTACTGTCCAGCCATTTCCCAAATCAGACAAGCCTTGTGATTTTTTTTTTTGAAAGCTCTGCAAGTGATTCTAATGTGTATCCAGAGTTGAGAACCATTTCCCTGGTTTATCCAGCATTCAGCAACCTAGTGACCTCAACTGTCTGCCACTAAGCTGAGAACCATACAGAAGGAGATACCAACTTTCTTCTCAGCCTGGAATCTTCTGGACAGTCTTCTCAGCAAAATTGGGCAGCTTACACTTATTTTCCCATAATCCCTTGTGCCAAGCTACCTTTATACTGCTCGTCCACCCTTGCTTTGTTTTTTTTTGTGAACACATCTGCTAGTCTCAGAACTTTTCAAAGGTAGGAACTGGAGCCTGATCTTCTTTATTTTATTTCTTTATTTATTTTGAGACAGAGTCTCACTCTGTTGCCCAGGCTGGAGTGCAGTGGTGCGATCTCTGCTCACTGCAACCTCTGCCTCCTAGGTACAAGCGATTCTCTTGCCTCAGCTTCCTGAGTAGCTGGGATTACAGGCACATACCACCACGCCTGGCTAATTTTTGTATTTTTCATAGAGATGGGGTTTCACCATATTGGCCAGGCTGGTCTTGAACTCCTGACCTCAAGTGATCCACCTGACTTGGCCTCCCAAACTGCTAGGATTACAGGCGTAAGCCACCGTGCCCGGCCGTGATCATCTTTATAACCCTAGCACCCAGTAGAGGACATGGCACAGAGCAAGTGCTTAGGAAGGGTTTGTTAGATGAAAGATTGATAGAATGACTGAGTACTCAGAGAAGATCTGGGCTGCAAAGGAGACATCCCATCTTTGCGCTAAGAATTATGTACTTTATTCGTAGGACACTGCCTCAGGCCCTCGCTCAAAGCCTAATTGCTTTTACTTATCTCAGCATGTTAGCATTATGGGTAATCTGGTTGCTCACCCTGAAACTGATTAGAAATAGCAGATTAAATGAGATGAGGTAAGGTATGTGAAAGCACATTGTAAACTGGAAAATAGCATCTAAATAGAAAGTTGTGATAAAGGGAAATGAGGGGCTGCCCTAGATTAGATACACTGGCAATGGCAGAAACTCTATATATCTATGTACAACGTGGAATAACTGAAATCAACAGCATGTCAGCAAAGGAGACAGAAAAACTATAAAAAGCAGACCCCCAAACACATAACTCTCTGGGGACTTTTGATGTGGTGTCAGGCATGCTGTGTGGTCTAGTCGCTAGAATATGTTCCTTTTCCTGCCTTGGTCTGGGTTTGATTCCTGGTTAGGGCAGCCTTTTTTTTCTTGAGAAGTTGTATACCAGTGCAGGGACTATGAGCTTGAGCTTTGGACATGGACTGACCTGGTTGGCCACTTATTAGGTATATGCTAACCTCCTAGGAGGTAGTAGTAATACCACTTATTAAGTATATGCTTCTGGCTGGGCACAGTGGTTCACGCCTATAATCCTAGCACTTTGGGAGGCTGAGGCAGGCGGATCACTTGAGGTCAGGAGTTCAAGACCAGCCTGACCAACATGATGAAACCCCATCTCTACTAAAAATACAAAAATTAGCCAGGCATCGTGGCACAAGCCTATAATTGCTGCTACTTGGGAAGCTGAGGCAGGAGAATCGCTTGAACCTGGGAGGTGGAGGTTGCAGTGATCCAAGATTGTGCCACTGCACTGGAGCCTGGATGACAGAGAGAGACTCTGGTTAAAAAAAAAAAAAAGTATATGCCTCTTCCTAGGGTTAAATGAAAGAAAGCAAGTAAAGCACTTAGCACCGTCCTTGGCACTGAGTGAACTCTCAATAAAAGCTAGTTCCTAATTGGAATTTTAATATATCCCAGTAGATCAGTGTTCTGGGATATATTAGATAAAAAACATTGCATTATTTTTTTAAAAGTTCACTTAGTTCAGTTATGGTAAGCTAACTCTGTTTAAGAAGTGAGTCATTGATTTTTAGAAAGATTTCCTTTTGAAAATTTAACATTTAAAAAAATTGGAAGGGCAGGCTGGCATGGTGGCATACGCCTGTAATCCCAGCACTTTGGGAGGCCGAGGCGGGAGGATCACCTGAGGTCAGGAGTTCAAGACCAGCCTGGCCAACATGGTGAAACCCCATCTCCACAAAAGTACCAAAATTAGCTGAGCATGATGGCGGGTGCCTGTAATCCCAGCTACTCAGGAGGCTGAGGTGGGAGAATCGCTTGAACCCGGGAGGCGGAGGTTGCAGTGAGCTGAGATGCTGAGATCATGCCATTGCACTCCAGCCTAGGCGACAAGAGCGAAACTCCGTTTCAAAAAAAAAAGAAAAAAAATGGAAGGGTAAACTGTGGGCTTTCCAAGGGTTCTGAGGTTTTACTAGTTACATTTGCAATTGAGACAGGGCTAAAACTTGAAATAGGAAAAAAAAATCCAGCCATTTTCTCTCTCAGTTCTATGCTCTATTCGGCAGAGACCACTTGTTTTTGGCAAAATGTTTTTAAAAATAAAGTCAAAGGTAAAATCCTCACATATTTTCTAATACTTAACACATCTCTAGAAGGCAAAACAAAGTTGAATATTTCTGGGCGTCTTAGATGAAAAGTGATGTCATACTTGGCCTCTGTTCTCCATGCTTAACAGCAGAAATTAATCCTTCAACATTATTAGCATCTTTCACTCACTATTAAAGTGCTTTCATTTCTGAGTTTGTCTCTGTGCTTTTCATCATAGAAAATAATTCAAATTTAGATTACAGTGTGTTGAAATATGTTTAAAATAATTTAGATATTATATTTAATTGGTTTTTTATATTTTATTTGGAAGGCTACATAAAGACAGTTTAAATTTCCGTGATATTGCAGCCCAGTGATATCCATGGAACAGAGATTGGAACTTTTAACTACAGTTTCAGACAATATATATGCAATCTGAAGAGTTTTAGGAACTCCTTGTAAGAGTTCTTGTTCTTTCCCTAGCTTATTGTCTTGCTGTTGTTCTCAATGCTTAGCATGGTCAATTTTTAACTGCTGAAAACAATTTGTGTATGGTTTCCTTTATAACAGCTCAGGACTAGAAATATATTTGGGGATCCAGTTGTAAAGAGGAACTGGAGAAGACAAAGCAACTGAATTCTTCAGAGACTATGAATTATTCAGTTGTTAACCACAGTAACTTCTTGAGCTACCATTTTGTGTTCTAATAATAGAAACAGTTTGGATGGATTCCTCTGGGTATTGAAAAATCAGATCTTTTCATTCTTTTCTAGTCTATGCATAAACTAGAAGAATGTGAGAAAAGACTATTTTCAGTTGCTCATGTTTACCTGGATGAACTAGTTTAATTTTTGTCTTTTAAAACAGACATATTTATTTTAAAATTAAAATAGCTTGAAATTTTAAAATACACCCCAAAGCAAGATGATCGTTTAAGTTAAGTTAAACAATACAATGAATGGTCTTTTATTTTTGGTGATGATTGCCAAAAACCTCTTGCCTTCAGGAAATAAGCAATAAACCTGATGAATTGGGCATAGTTGAGGGGGAAAATAAAACTCAATGGCTTCTATTTAAAAAACACAGTATGTAATATCTAAAAAAGAAAGGCATTGTTTCTGAATTGGGGTGAATGTACCAAACATATACCAAAAGGAAGGCATTTTGTTAGAAAATTTGATTAATTATTAGAATCTTCCTGACTGGAGATGTAAATTATCTTGTTTTAAATCTAACTCACTCTAATTTGGTTTTAATGTTGGCTGTAATCCAGGCTGTTTCTGGGGACAACAGAACACAATATACCTCTTTATTCAAACCACACAATCTTGGCCAGCTATTCCCTACTCCAGCCCCATTCTAACTTGGTCTTATTGTTATCATTGAGGTGGCCCTCAAGGATCAGTCTGAGAGGTGATGTGATGTTGCCAGCACAGCATAAGGTAGGCAGAGCGATTGGTGATGACATTTGGGGTTAGTACCAAGAGGAAATGCAGAGTTGGTCCTTTGAATTGCAAATGAGGAAGTGTGAAGGCACTTGCCAGTTTCTTAGGGCCCTCCCTTTACCAGTTTTTTAGAGGGGGTTGTTTATGTCCACTTAGTCCAGAAGCTACTCTGTATCTGCATTTCAACATGGGCAATGGCACTTCCTCTGCTGTCAGCTGGAAGAAAGACCTATGACACTAGATGTCTGTCCGATTAGCTCCAGGCTTTGTCATACCCTGGCAAACTGGGCCTTATCACACAAAGAGATGTATGGGCTTAGAGATGTGGATCATCCAAAACAGCATGTAGTCACGTATCATTTCCATTGGACTTCTGGCAGAAGATTTACCTTCCTAATTAAGTTCTACTTAGGCAAATCTGGTAAAATCCAAGCTTTATACTTTCTTGGGGACTTGAATATTATTCCAGGGATCAGACATGTCAATTGAGTGAGTGAATAGGGCAACAGGGAAAAGAAGGAATTAAATTAAGGTGAGATAAAATGCAGCAGTTTGCAAAGCAGCAAGTGAAACTATTATTAAGGACTTGTCTCACCCTCAACAATAACAAAGATGTTTCCCTACTTCTTGGAAGCATGGACATTATTTTAAGAGGCTTTTTTTTTTTTTTTTGACAGAGGCTTGCTGTTTTGCCCAGGCTGGAGTGCAGTGGTGCGATTTTGGCTCACTGTAACCTCCGCCTCTTTGGTTCAAGCGATTCTCCTGCCTCAGCCTCCCAAGTAGCTGGGATTACAGTCACGTGCCACTATGTCCGGCTAATTTTTTGTATTTTTAGTTTCACTATGTCGCTCAGGCTGGTCTTGAACTCTTGATCTCAAGTGATCCGCCCCCCTCGGCCTCCCAAAGTGCTGGGATTACAGGTGTGAGCCACCGCGCCAGCCTTAAGAGGCATCTTTAAGGTGTCAAACTCTTAACATCATTTATGAAAAGCCCTGCCTGTGAAGCAGGCCTGAACACTAATTTGTATGTTCTTCATGAGGAGGTCTCCAGCAAAAGAGAGGTATGTACTAATAATTTCTGAGAAATGTATGCAGATCAGGAGACTGCAGTCTTTCACTAACAAAAGAAGTTTAACAACTTTTTTTGTGAGAATATACATTGTGATAGTGGAAATAAGCGTTTACACTGTTTGTATAACCACTTTGCATTCTCTGAAGAAGGATTGGTATTTGGGAGTGTGTTGTGTATTGGGGCAAATCTTGATTCGAGATTAAAAAATCACCTTCAAGTAGAGACAACAGAATAGAAAATGGTTTTAGGGCTAATGCACCTGTGGGTGACTTCATTTGCCAGATTTTATATAGGGTTCTTTTTATTTCTCATCTTAAAACAAATTTATGTATTACTGCCTGGCATAGACACCAGGTGTTCAACAAATATTTGTTGAATGGATAATGAATGGGTATTTGAATGGAAATGAACTTCTAAAATTTCATTTTAGATAGCTTGTGTATTTAAGAGTCTACATGTAGATGGTCAGGAGTTGACTTTTATTCATAAAAATGACTCTTTAATGGGTAAAAATGAGGACAGAAAGAAAGCTGGGTTTCCCCTAAGATAACATTACTTTATGCCAAGCTAGGGTACTTGTTTCAAGTTTTTTAAAAATTAAAAAAAAGAAAATTAAAGGTGTGAGATACTAACTCCTGTGATGTCATATGGAAGCCTTTTTCTACTTTTCCAGTCTCTAGGCTACTTCTTATTTCTTCTATTACCGAAACTCTCTTGCTTTCACTGGGCTTTCAAGGTGTGAGCTCTTCATGTGAGGATTCTCTAACTGTGATTTTCTCCAAAGTGATCTCAGGCAGTAACTTCATTTCTTTTCGGTGAGGTAAATGCTTTGTCAGCATTTTAAAATCATATTCTTAAAAAAAAAAATTTATTTTTGGCCGCGCGCAGTGGCTCACGCCTGTTAATCCCAGCACTTTCGGAGGCCGAGGCGGGCGGATCACGAGGTCAGGAGATCCAGACCATCCTGGCTAACACGGTGAGACCTCGTCTCTACTAAAAATACAAAAAAATTAGCCGGGCGTGGTGGCACGTGCCTGTAGTCCCAGCTACTCGGGAGGCTGAGGCAGGAGAATGGCGTGAACCCAGGAGGCGGAGCTTGCAGTGAGCCAAGATCTCACCACTGCACTCCAGCCTGGGCGACAGAGCGAGACTCCGTCTCAAAAAAAAAAAAAAAAAAAAAAAAAGAATTTATTTTTAGCAGGTGATGGAAAATATATGAGCCTTGATTTATCAAATTCTACTTTAAAAAATTTGCCTTTTCCTCCTCTCTTTCCTTCTCGGAAAGGCATGCCCAAAGGGCAGGTGCTTCTGGTGGAAGACATACCTGTTTGAATTTTAGACTGGGAGAGAAAACTGACACTTAGCAAGAACTTGTCCAATGTCTGTAAAGTGAGCACCATGCCTGGCACTGTGGGCTCCTGCCTATTGGACAGAGGCAGCATGTATGTGTGAAAGAGTAGAATTTAACAGCATTTAGCAGTGTATGGTTAGGTGTCCAAGTTAGTGGTTCCAGAATCTAGAGCCTAAATGCAAGAGGAATTCAGAAATAGGGAAGCCTGTTGTGTACTGAGGCGTAGTGTTTGGGGAAAACACCATGGAAGGGAGTGATTTGGATTGGGCCCTGAAGGATAGCTAGCATTCAGATGATTGAGGGAACTTTCTGAAGGAGAAGTATAAATGTCAGAGAGAGGCACAGTGAAGAAAGAAGATTCTGGAGCATATAAGGAGATGATGGTGAGAAATGATGGGCCTGCTAAGGTCTACCTTAGAGATGCTTGAGAAGAAATTATTTTAAATTTATTTATTATTACTATTTTTTGAGATGGCATCTTGCTCTGTCACCCAGGCTAGAGTGCGACAGGCTAGAGCGTGACAGGCTAGATTGCCGAGGCTAGTGGCGCGATCTCAACTCACTGCAACCTCCGCCTCCTGGTTTCAAGCGATTGTCCTGCCTCAGCCTCCCCACTAGCTGGGATTACAGGCGTGTGCCACCACATCCGGTTAATTTTTGTATTTTTAGTAGAGATGGCCATGTTGGCCAGGCTGGCCTTAAACTCCTGACCTCAAGTGATTAGCCCACCTCAGCCTCCCAAAGTGCTGGGACTACAGACATGAACCACTGCGCCTGGCCTTGAGAAGTAATTTGAATGCTAGTCTGAAGAGGGTGGTCTTGATCTTGGGTTATATTAGGCTTTTTATTGGATGCCTTTGCTGTGTTTTGAGAGACATGAGTGCTAACTAAAAGCACCATTTCTGATGTCTGTGAGATCTGAGCTCCTGAATGCCCACCTAACAGTGTTTGGATTGTTTCCTAAGTGCAAATCCTGTTTGGAGTAAGTTGGAGCAGGATTCACTAATTAATTTATGTCTGTTAGGCATTGATGAGTGTCTCTGAAAATGACATACTTTTCAAAAAGTGAATCACACAGATATATAAATGGGAAGAGCCAAAAGTCTTTGCCAAATGAATGGCTGAAGGTAATCTCTAAGTAAAGAGAGAAAATAATAATAACTTTGGCACAGCATCCTTTCCTCCAAGTTTAGCAGGTGTTAGGAGGATTTTGGGCATGTGAATTGTAGTCTTTCCAATTACACGTTACCCCTTCTTGCTGCTGGTGAGTTGCTTTGCCGTGTCCCATTGTGCTCTGGCTGTGAGTTGGAGCTAGTTTTAGAGCATAGGCATGAACAGGGGAGGGTGGCTTGTAGTGTTTGCCATTTATTCAGTTTTACAACAAAAACGGTTGAAAATATAACCAATTCCAGAAAAACCAGTAAAATCCCACAGTTCTTTGCAGCTTCTCTTCTCTATGATAATGAGGTCAGGGTGCTTTGTGATGGCATTTAGAGGAACCTCTATTACCTGGGACAGGCAAGCAATTGCAGATGTTGCCCACACTCAGCACACAACTTAAAAAATTAACAACCGTAGAGTCTGAAGCACCTTTGGTCACCTCGTGGTCACAGA
Source organism: Pan paniscus (assembly GCF_029289425.2). Classification (NCBI taxonomy): domain Eukaryota; kingdom Metazoa; phylum Chordata; class Mammalia; order Primates; family Hominidae; genus Pan; species Pan paniscus. Next base: position 136,174,706 of record NC_073272.2, on the reverse strand, counting down.
GCTTAATTTTGCTGATGAGCACAGGTACATCTAATTTTAGATGTTACATGTTTCCTGGAAAATTGCGTGGAGATTGTTTTTTTTCTTTCCTAAGTGATATCTCTTTCTGAGTTTATTATACTTTCTGCAATACTTTTTCTTCAAGTATGATTAATCATCTATTGATGAGAACAGCTAAACTCTCATTAATTAACCAAATATCTATTGAGTGCCTACTGCGTGACAGGCACTCTTCTAGACACTGAGGATCCAGAAGTGAAAAAAAAATTGACATCATGGGGCTTACGTTCTAGGCATAATTTACCTTTATAAGTCTCTCTGACAGAGCATCCTGTCAATCAACCAATGAATGGTTATTTATCAAGTATTTCGTGTATGTTGAATATTGGGGCCAGGTCTGTGGGGGAATGCGGACTTCAAAGAGCCTACCTTTTAATAGGAAATTCAGGACTAATCTCAGTACCTGCATAATGAATAAAGAATATTGGGCTGATAGACCACTGACAGCTTAAATTTACAACATCTCTACAGACTATAAAGCTGTAGCTGTTTGGAAAAAAGAAACATGAAGGTAGGTCAGTGAGGACATTATGGATAGCAACAGGTGATACTTGGAAGGGCTGCTGCTGAAAGCGACTAGCAGTGGCTCTTTTGTTTCATGGCCCTCGTTTCTCCCTAGTCTTTGTGTGGGACTATTTACCACCAGTCTCTGCTGTAAATTCTGGTAGGCTCTGGGGCTCCTACCCTAAATCTTAGTAGCTCCTAGGAAAGCAGGGACCAAGGGAGCCTTCTCTCCATAGGTGAGGCTCCTCTCTAACTGCCTGGATTGTTAAACAGGCAGGGAGGAGCTGCTGACTACTGAAATTTCTGAGGGTATTCTCATGGACTTCATATATTTACCTTGATTCTCTCATCACTAAGAGTTCTAAAATAAATAGTACCCTGAATGTCTAGGGCATTTGTTCATCTTTTATATGAAGGGACAAGGAAAAAGCATAAAGGATGTTGGACATTGATTTGGGAACACATGTCTGGCCACTCTTCAATGTAAAAACAAATTATTTTCCAAAAGTTCATTTTTAAGTGATTATTAGGGACACAGAAAACATTTTCCCATAGAAACAAGGCTCAACACGGTGATTATGTTTTCTGGCTGGCCCACAACAGCCTGTTGAATACTTAATGTGGCTGAACTATAGAACTCACAGAGGCTAAGTGGCAGGTGTGATGCTGTTTCTGGGAAAATGTGTTCCGCATTCCAATTTGGAACACTAGGGAGTCAGTCCCTGTTTCTAAAGGGGTGGGAGTGGGGGCATTGGGGAAGACACCCTCATGTTTGGCACACAGATGCTCCAGCAGCTGAGAGATCACCCATCCACCCCACGCCGCAAAACTGGCAACCAGTGTGCTTTTGCAAAGGCTCTGGTGACAGGAGCACAGGAGGAGGGGTAGGAGCCCGCCAAGCCACAATGGCTGGCTGACTGTGAGGCAGCTGAGTCTAGGCCTCCTTCTTCCTGTCCTTGGCTTGGCAAGGGCTATTGACAGAGATATTTCATTTTTCCCTTTCCTTCATGCCTACTCTCTTTTTGGTGAGATTATTCAAAACCAGTTGTTCCTTCTTCTTTTTTCTTTTTCTTTTCTTTTCTTTCTTTCTTTCTTTCTTTTTTTTTTTTTTTTTTTTTTTTGAGGCGGGGTTTCGCTGTTGCCCAGGCTGGAGTGCAGTAGTGCAATCTCAGCTCGCTGCAACCTCCGCCTCCCAGATTCAAGCCATTCTTCTACCTCAGCCTCCTGAGTAGCTGGGATTACAGGTGCCCACCACCGCACCTGGCTAATTTTTGTATTTTTAGAAGAGATGGGTTTCACTATGCTGGCCAGTCTGGTCTCGAACTCCTGGACTCAAGTGATCCACCTACCTCGGCCTCCCAAGGTGCTGGGATTACAGGTGTGAGCCATTGTGCCCAGCCATCAGTTGTTCTCTTTTGCTCTCCCTTTATTTAATCCTGTGACTGGCCCCACTAAGATGCCTATATTGTTCTTCATTCATTCCCCTCTTACCTGAACACTTAATACTCAACTAAAGTCTCTGTTATAGAGAAAGGGGTTCTCCCCTATAGGAGTGCTAACAAGGAAGAGTGGGAGTCCTATGGTGATGCTGAGGTAGCCATCAGGGAATGAGATTTGTGACTTAATGAAGAGTGAGGGAGCAAGCTCAGATCTTGGCTTCTGTCATAGGAGCTCCATGGAGCTGAACTTCCTGGCTCTAGATTCTATGAGGTTCGAGTAATCTAGGAGTCCATATTAGTTATGTAAAGTGACTTTATAGAAATCCACAGAGCCAAAAAGAAAACATAGAGAGTTAAAGCTGTCCATGATCACAGTCCAAATGCCACGATGCAGTGGCAGCAAGATAAAGCCAGAATTTATAAATAGGTCATTTAAAAATGACATTTTGAAAAATCAGCTTGTAAACAGGTTATAAGCATGTTAGGCTGCAATACCCTAGACTCTCTTTGCTCTGATTCTGTAGTACTCAACACACTTCTGATTATAATTTAGCTCACCAGAGAGATTTCTCTATTGGGAGAGAGTGCCCTGGCCAGAAAATGGGAGTATTTAATCTTCTTAGTGCTTCATTTATTTTTAGTAAAAATTAAGAAATTGGCCTTTTGGTTTATGCATTGGCCTTTTGTGAGCTTGGCTAGTGTGAGTCCATTCTCAAGAGCCTTGAGAACTGAAGACCTGATTCTGGGCCTTGGGGACCCAGCCAAGATGCTGCCTTTAAAAGCTCCTATTTAGATGATGGACCACAAGACCTCTCACTGAGCTCCTTTGCTCAAAGACACTTTCCAGATGGGAAATGGAGCCTCATAAAGGTAGTGTTGCTTTCCTAAGGTCCTCACAACTGCTCAATAGTGACAAAGCTGAGATTGGAGTCAAAGTCTTCTGACTCTCACATCAGTGCTCTTTCCAATACACTGTATGTTGTTTCAGCTACAGGCACAAATTAGATCTTGGAGAGAAAGGGAGGAAATAAAAGTTGAGAGCAAGATTTGCTCCCTTAAGTTTGGTCCATATCAAATAGGAACAGCTATTATTTAAAACCAGGCAGAGTAGAAATGCCATCCACTATATTCTAGTAAGTGGAATACCAGTGGGTAATGAATCCAATTTCTGAGCTAAGAGCATTATTTGTTGCTGACTTTGTGACTGCTTTTAGTAGGAGCTATGTGCACACATCCCAGATCACGTTCACAGGGCCAGGAGCGGTACCACCCAGTGAAATATGACTAAGCAGCTCAGATTTGCTTGCTCTGTTGCACTATGTAATGACATTTCCACCAAAGTTCAGGGGTTAACAGAGGCAGTGTGCTCAGCTGTGAGAATTAGAGAATGTGATTCAAGATGAGCTAAGTTAATTTAAGATTTTGTTCAATAAGAGCAATAAGAACAAGGAAGAGCTGGAATGTTCCTAAATATTTGGAATCTTTTTTAAAAAACAGGCTTGAAATATAAGCTATATGTCCTTGTAGTCCCAATGTATCACTTGCTTTTCAGTTGATTAGACTTTTAACTCTTGAGTAATGGAACCTATTATAATCACCCCCAACCTTAAATTACCTTTAAATAGCAGTTGATTGGGTGTTACTGAAACCACATGACATTAAACATGACCAGTTCTGAACCAGGGTAGGGTATGCCTTCTTTTCTTAACTAAGATGTGGCTAGACTGCTGTGACTGGTTAACTCAGGTGGTTAGAGCATGATGTCAAGAAAATCAGGAAGCTAGGTGTCATTGCACGTGGCGCAGGTGTTTTAGCTTGGTTCTGTAATCACGAGCTGGACCCCTACCAGACCAGGACCTCACAAATATGGATCGTGGCTCACGAGGCAGACCTGGTTCAACAAATAGGAGGAGCTTAGTGTAGCTTTTCCCCTCTTTTGGCAAATGTGGCCAAGTGCCTCCTAGGTGAAGGCTGACCCTTGAAATGGGAAGGACAGCACAGGAATTAGGCAAGGCCCCTGTGGAGACAGTCTTGTAATATGGAAAATTTTCTCTTTGCTACAATTAGTTGAATTAATCATTTTAGAGGCTATAACAAACTCGATGCAGATGATACAGATGCTACTTGTATTGACAGAAGCAAAGGATTTCTTTTCGCATACAGACTCATGGATTGCTTTTTCATTTTTTCTCTATGTCTCATGGAAACATAAGGTGTGCATGCAGGGCTACAATGCCCCTCAGAGCATTTTCTTGTGTATCTTTATTGGCTCCATCATTTTCCTGCCCTGTGACTTAACTACTCTGAGTCTTAGTTTACTCATCCGTGGAATGGGAAAAATAATTGTACTGACATCATGGGCTTGCTGGGAGAATCAAATGCAAATAAAAAAATATATTTGTATCTTAGTCTGTTCAGACCACCAGAACAAAAAGCCATAAACCAGGTAGCTTATAAACAATGGAAGCGTATTTCTCATAGTTCTGGAGGCCAGAAATCCAAGATCAAGACATATTTAGTATCCTGGTGAGGGCCTACTTCCCTATTCATAGATAGTACCTTCTCTCTATGTCCTTACATGGTGGAAGGGACAAGGTAGCTCTCTGGGGCCTCTTGGATAAAGTCAACAATCCCAGTCATGAGAGCTATGCCCTCATGATCTAATCACCTCTAAATGCCACCACCTCCAAATACCATTATACTGGTGATTAGGTTTCAACATATGAATTTGGGAAGGGCACAAACATTCAGATCATAGCAATATGTATGTGATGTCCAAGCGTGGTGCCAGGAACATAGCAGGAGCTCAGTAAATCAGTAAACAGTAGCTATAAGATAAGTGAGGGAATGGAACAGGGAGTTGGGAAAGTTTCTTCTCATATGCTTCCTGGCTTTTTGCAGTTTAGGGAAAGTGTCATAAAATAGCATACATGTTGAAACTGAGAACTACTCCAAAAGGTTCTATTTGTAATGCTATAGAAATATTAACTTCTTGCAGTTTACATTGGCAGATCCCCAATAATTCACAATTAACACCTGGTGTTTAGTGGTTTGCAAATAGGTTTTGCTGTCATTGGGGATATCTAGAATAAAAAGCTGTGGGGAAACATTTAAAAATTAAATGTCTGGGCTGGGCGTGGTGGCTCACGCCTGTAATCCCAGCACTTTAGCAGGCCGAGGTAGGTGGCTCACTTGAGGTCAGGAGTTTGAGACCAGCCTGGCCAACATGATGAAACCCCATTTCTACTAAAAATACAAAAACAAAAACAAAAACAAACAAACAAACAAACAAAAATTAGCCGGGCATGGTGGCAGGTCCCTGTAATCCCAGCTACTCGAGAGGCTGAGGCAGGAGAATTGCTTGAACCTGGGAGGTGGAGGTTGCAGTGAGCTGAGATCATGCCACTGCACTCCAGCCTGGGGGATACAGCGAGACTCTGCCTCAAAAAAAAAAAAAAAAAAAAAGTTTGATTTCATCTACTGATGTAGGAATGCAACTTAGGTTGGCTATATGTAAATACTTAAAATATCTTTAATAAAGTTTAATCCCTGTCTGTCCTATTGGTTAGAGTAAATGTTTATATTGTTGTTAGATTTGAACATTGCATCATCTGATTGCAGGAATGATACCTTGACACCATCTAGCAGTAGTCTAAGAAGTAGTACTTTTTTCTTGTCTGAGTCACAGTAGTGGTAAGATGAATGGAGGGAGGGAATCCTGCTGTTCATCTGACCTTCACGGATCTAACTGGAACTAACTGGCTTTTTGTGCACCAAAATAGGTATAAAGAAAGTTCAGCTAATCTGGGACTCAGTCACAAACCAGAGACACTGAACAGACTAGTGAGGCTTGCACAGGGTACTAGAAGATGAGTATCATCATGACTTTGCCATGATTTGACTTTGACTTTGAAAAATTTCATTGAAAATGACTTTGGAAAATTACATACAGCATAAATGTGCAAATTTACATTACCTTTTTAACAAGTTCCAGTGCTTTGCAGACGGAAAAGGGAATTGGTTCTCTATTTTGGATGTATAAATGAGTGGGATTAGTCCTAGAAAAGTGGTCTGTACTGTAATCTACCTTTCCTTGTTCTTCTCACACCCTCTCTACATTGGGGAATTCTCCTTTGCTTTCTCCTATTTGGGGACCAGAGCCCTTAGTCTTTCTCCACATCAACATCTCTAAACTTGGTCTCACACTGCTCATTTCCACTAAGACATAAATAACTGATAGTGGCTGAAAATGTTGTGATCCCTCCAGATAATATTTCCATTTTCATAGGGGAGCTCTCTGAAGTGCATGGAAGAAAGATCTAGGGTGGAATTTTCAATATCATTCAATTTAGGACTTAGAAGGTATAGTGTGGTGAAGGGTGTTTGTGGTTGTATCTGATTCTCCAGCTACTCTGAAATAATAATGCTTAGGCATTGCTTTCTCTAGCAGTTCCCAGAGGCTTCTTCCAACTCCTTCCTCTGTAGTTTCTAGTGCCTCAGAATAGGCTTGCAGCAAGAACAGTGTCCATGGATAAACTTGAGTATATTGGGGTTTTCTCAAAAGAGAACCGAGTACAGTTCAGGAAACTTCCCTCAAGCAGATGCAATGACTCTTCTTGATGCACATTTCATTTTCTGATCAGTTTATTTATTTTCAAAATCAGTCAAGTACTTGTACAAGTGAATAATACCAGTGTTGCCATGTATAGGCATTTAATAACCCTGGATAAGGAACAACTAAAACCAGAGGGAGAGGTTTTTTTATCACAACTTTTGCTCTCATGCCTTATTCTGCTAATATTTAACTTCTGCTTATTATTTTAGATCTACTCATCTCTACCACACCCGCCCAAAACGTGTATCCACATGCACACACACATGCACACTCCCATTAGGACTGATGGGCTAAAAACAAGTGAATTTTTTTGCATTGCTACTATTTTGGCATACATGTCATTAACATTTTCCCAGTTGATCAGTTCTAAGGGAGACTCAATAAGTCTGAAATCCCCGGAGATACTAGACACTCTCTCTAGTCTATTGCCTCTTGTTCACCCAGGCTTTGACAAACTAAAACAAAACTCTTGTCAATGTATTTCTGGAAAAGTTTGAATTTTATATTGTAGCATTCAGAAATATATTTGGAATGTGTTGTTGTTTAACTCTTTAGTAATATTAGCATTACTCTTTTATCAGAAATATATTAATGTCTCATTTTTAGATGCATCTGGGCTTTTTGGTCATTTTAACTTTGAATGCAAAATATTCATTGATTAAATGAATAAAGCAGTGAATCCTAGAATAGGCAGACTTGTGTAGGTTTGCATTTGCATGTATCTTTATTGACCCCCCAAAACGTGAAACATTGATATCATATATTTTCACTCTAAAAACAGATTATAGGTTTTCAAGAACATGTACAAAAAAGATAGAAATTTGTCTTGATATGGTTCCCAGAAAATATGCAGCTTAAAAGTGGAACAAATGGCTCTACCTAATGGGAAGACAGACCCTTTAAAATCCTATGCCCATTACCAATCATGTCCCATATGAAAAGGTACATTTTATTTCCATCACCACATTTGGGGAAAAAATGATGCAATCTGTTTTCTTTAAGAGACTTCTAGACATCCTGGAACAAAATGTTTTTAGAAGGGGCATTTCCATCCAGAAGGTGGGCATCTGGTTACCTTCAGATATGCATACTTACATTGTTGGCTGGCAAATTAATAGATTGTACCTGTGCATGAGAACACTTCTAATTTCAAATATACATATTTGAGACTCAATATATTTTAACACACTGACTACATTTCAAAGGTAACAGGTAAACTGTATTGAAAACAACATCTGATTGGTATCTTCACTGGGGACAATAGCATATCAGATTGACAGTTGACTGGTAAAGTGAAATGTATTTCCTTAATGTGTTTTTTGCCAAGAGTTGAGTAGTATTAGACAGGCCAGAGGTCATATTTGGGAAAGTCATCTAAAGCCAGGAAGAGCCCATAGGCCCAGGCAGGCAAATACTTGAATTCATGATGAGCTGAGAGGGGCAAGGTCAAACAGCAGAAACGGAACTGAAGCTGGGAGCAAAAGGCAGACCTGGGCAGAAAGTTTGGGCAACATGGAATTGGGATCCTAGGCAGTTGAGATGCAGCGGGTGGCAGTTGGGAGGAAGGAGAGCAGAGAAAAAGGCACTTTTGACAGTGACTCAACTAGGCACAGCTAATAAACTGTACAGATGCAACCATGTCAAAAAGGCTCCACCTCCTTATTTGTGGACTGTCGAGGACATTATGTAGGTGATGGGCATTAATTGTAACCCATGCATATGAGCTTCCTGTAACTGGGCTGAAACTATTGATACATTCAGGCCAGAAGAGTGGGTCTGAGTATGCACTGTTTATTTCCTGGTGGGCGCTGCCTTCTCAGCTTGGCTCTCATTTCCCATTACTGCTTTGCTCTGACTCACTGATGGCCTGCCACATGTCATTAGGCGGCTCAGCTGCTGCTCTCATTTCTCCCAAAGGTATACGGAGGTTTGTGTCTTGGCTTCTACACTTTTTTTTTTTTTTCCGGAGAGCTGGAGGAAGTGGCCTTTTGATAGTTTTGTTTGTTGAGTTGAATACTTGTAGTGTCTTACGGTTTCAATTTTCCTTTCTCATAGGTATTTGATCCTGATGACCTTTATTCAGGGGTCAATTTCTCCAAGGTACTGAGTACTCTTTTAGCTGTCAACAAAGCAACAGAAGGTAAGCCGGGCTTGTGATTTATATGTTCTGGGTGACATTTTTGAATCCATGTGTTTGTGATTACCCTAGGAGCCAACTCTGGCCAGGATTGTTCTCTTGATGCAAATTTTCCCCTTGCTTCCCCAAATACACCCCAACAAATGTCAAATGCTTGAATTTTTCATGGCTTAGGATTTAAAATATACCTATCATAGATGTTATTCTAATGCCCTTAATATAATGATAAGAACTAAGAAACTATTCCATTCAAAGCTCTGAATCACCAACTGAGTATAACAAAACAGAGAAGAAAAAGGAAAGACCAGTTCCCTTTTTCATAGAGTTTACAAAATACAGCCGTCACTTCCCTTTCCCCACTAGAGACATATTTTTCTCATTGTTTTACGTATGCCTTTGTCCATGTAAAGGAACCCCTCAGTAGCCTTGCACCAAAAATGAAATCTTGGGGTCATAGGGAGTGAAAATAATATCTTTTATTTAAATGTTTAACACCTACCACACTAGAGGTATTAAATATAAATGCTAGTAAATGTGAAGAAAATGATGATACACTTAGAATGTAGCTTCACTCCTTCCCTGGTATATTTTACCAACAGCTGAATAGTAATAATCATACTTAAAATGCTTTGAGCTCTTGCCCTGGATCTAGGCTGTCATAAGAGCCACAGGTGATCTCATCCAATCCTTGAAACAACACTGGGGGTAGGTATTATTATTATTAGTTCCATATTACAGATAAGGAAAGTCAGGCCAACAGTTGCCCAACTAGAAAGTTAGTCGCTGAGTTGGGATTCAGACCCACATCTGAATGACTACAGAGCCCTTATGCCCAAGCACGAGGCTTGCTGCTCAAACTGTTGTAGAGTCAAGAGGCTGTGTGCCCAGCATCGCCAGGTGCTACAAAAAATGTCAAAGCTATGGTCCCTGCCTTTGAGAAAATTACTGTCTATTTAAGGAGACTCAACTTACCCACGTGAAACAATTAGAGGACAAGAGCAGACAATATAATCAAGTGCCAAATAGGTTAGAGCATCTAGGAAGCTATCGAGTAATTATAGTTTTTTGTCAAAAGAGCTGTATATAATAGCAATACAAGTAAAAATACTTCTCCAAAGTTGTTCTTTTGCTATTTGGAAAAAAAATGCTTTTGCAAGGCGTATAGCTGAAAGTACAGCTAATTCAAGTAACTATATTTAACACACATGACAACTATCCAGTTCTAGTCAGGGAGGATCGTGTAATTCTAACATTATGCCACACAAATTATACGTTCCTTTGCCAAACTCTCCTAGCAAGTTTTACAGTCTCTTCCCTTGCCACAGATATTTATAAAATACAAGGAGGTGAAAGTTAAAACCCACAGCATCAAGGAAATTACTTGGATACTGAGCTTGTCGCCTAGGGAATGTTTGGGCTTTAGACTTTTGCAGTTTATATCTTTTAAAAATAAATGGAGAGGAAAAGAACCCTTATTGAAATTTGTCAAGAAGCCAGCTCCTCTCTTTTGTATACTCTCAACAAACTGAAAACATCCAGCTCAGCTCTGGCCTGGTCGAATTTCACAAGGTTTCAAGGAAGAGAAGACTCTTGAATCTGATTGTTAAAAAAATTATTCTAGTATCAAGATTGCATCTTTCCCAAACACATCTTCTCTTTCACTCTCATTCTCCACCCTGCCCCACACACATCAGGGAGATTTTACATCATATATGCCACACATATTGTTACGTGTGAGTAAGAAATGAGCCACTGAGTTATGGGCCAAAAAACAAAGAGAGAAATTTGAAATATTTCAAAGTAATAAGAGCCACAAACAGCTGTTTGGTACCCAATATAGTTCTGCCTTGGATAACAGGGCATACTGTTGCAACTGGTTCAGGAGGGAAGAGTTGTAGGGAAATGGTTAAGAGAAAATGTGGTTCTGTCGCTGTTTTTCATTCTACTGGAGCACGATGGCCAGTAAGGTTAAGAACAGGAAGTTGGCCACCAAAAAGGGAAGGGGGATTGAAATACACTTGGCATGTTCATAATGATAACAGTTAGAATTACAGCCAGGATGCCTCTGATAGTATCCTGAGAAAGATAATGTTATGCGGTAGATGTTTTTCTGATCTGAGTGGTTCCTTTAACATGCCTTTTCCTCTTTTCACAGATCAGCTATCAGAAAGACCATGTGGACGTTCCTCTTCTCTTAGTGCTGCTAATACTTCTCAGACAAACCCACAGGGAGCAGTTTCTAGCACAGTTTCAGGGCTGCAAAGGCAGTCAAAGACAGTGGTAAGTATAGTCCCCAATTCTCCGTCTGTTTTAAAATCCATAAAATTAGATTGATATCCTAGTTGCATCTCCATATGTGGTGAGACAGCCATCCGGTTTGTTTTGGGCATCACTGAGAAAACTAATTATAAACCGAGCACCAATTCAGGCTGGCCCGAAGGAGCAAATCAAAGGCATGTGGTGGGGCAAAAATCCGGATTGAAGCTCCAGCTCTGTCCCTTACGAGAATTAGGCAAGTCACTTAACTGAGAATGCTATGCAAATGGAAGTCATTATGGCTACTTTCTGATGGCAGTTTGCTGTTAATTTCCCTATCCCTTGTTTTATTAGAACTAAATAGTGCCTGACACATAGTAGGCAATCAATAAATATTGATTAGTATCCTCATTATTATTGCCATTTTTATTTTTCTCTTTCCATTCCTAATGAGGAAGGCTTGATTTTAAATTTCAGTCTATGATGAGCTTCTATATTAGGATCTCCCAGTTGCCTTTTCACTTGCTCTTATTGGGAGCTTTTATTTGGGAGGAAATGCCTCATCTTCTGCTCTTTGGGTGAAACCTTTATTTCCTGTCAAAAGCCACCCACTTGCAGTAAGACATTATGACCTATTACTTCCAAAGCACTTGAGCATGTGGTTCTTAACTTTTTTGGATCACAGATCCCTTTGAAAGGCTGATGAACACTATGTCTCTACACCCCTGGTACCCTCTCAAATTGTATACAAAAGCCCATGTGTATGAACTTATTTAGACAAAAATATGTTGTGCTCATCAGATCCTCTAAAGGGTCTGTGACCCTCAAAAAGGAAGTCCAGTTTATACATGACAGATTAAGAATTCCTGACTTAATATATCCACGTAATAAAACTGCAGTTGTACCCCCTAAATCTATAAAAATAAAAAAATGGAAAAAAGAATTCCTGACTTAGGCAACTATGGGTTATTTGATCTTTGCATATAAATAAGTCTTAGCCAAATTAAGATATCCTTAGTAATTAGGAGATGGGAGGCAGATTTTATGGAGGGTAGGGTAGTACATCTTGGTTATATAATTATGTGGACTGTTTGTGTGTTGAGTAGAGGCGGGGTGGAATAGCTTATCCAGGGTGGAATAGCTTATCACTCTACTTTGTTATCTGGCTTAGTTAAATAGATAATCTTTAGATAATGGGGAGGGGTGTGGAGAGAAAAATGAAAGCTATGACCCACTTCAAAATACAGATTCTCACAAATGCCAACGTTTACGCACTGTTTTGAGGGATTTATTAATCCCTCTGAGACCCATTCATGGATTCCTAAGTTAAAAACTCAGGACTGAGATGGATCTGGGGTTTTGTCTTTGCTTCCTCCACTTTATTTGCCTATATCCATATCATTTCTACCCCTGCCTTATTTAGATGAGTGCTTAATCTGGTGTGGCTTTTGTTTCTCTAGGAGATGACGGAAAATGGAAGTCATCAGTTGATAGTAAAAGCAAGATTCAACTTTAAGCAGACTAATGAGGATGAACTGTCAGTTTGTAAGGGGGACATCATTTACGTCACACGAGTTGAAGAAGGAGGCTGGTGGGAAGGCACATTAAATGGGAGAACAGGCTGGTTCCCCAGTAATTATGTCCGTGAAATTAAATCCAGTGGTAAGTGAAGTTTTTAAAAGGCTTTTTGATTGTGACTCTTGTACTTTCTTGGTATTCTTACTGAAAATTGTGTAGTTTTAATTGGTTAACAGAAGCTGTTTATACTTGTATGTGTATGCCAAAAATAAGAGTAGAACAGAACTGGGAAAAATCTGTGATTAGATATTTTGAAACAAATTGTATTTAGATTACATTAAGGCAGCAGAAAAATAAAAAAAGCAAAGGAATTCAAAGCTCAGACAACTGGTCCACCCTAACTGTATCCCTTTATGTCTACTAATTCTAGCCCATGTAATATAGTACATAGTCCTTCTCACCACTCTAAAACTTACCATGGCAGAATCCAATAATAAGAGAGGCCATGTGCTAACTTCCTTTTTTTAGCCTTAAGCCCTGTAAGCAGACCTGAGACTAAATGCCTCAGACATGAGAGATAATAATGATAGGGCTGCAGGAAGCTGTCTGGCCGCTTTGATGCTGAACAAGATTGCCCTTAACTCACTGAATACTGCTAGCTGTTTACCTTTTTTTTGTAACAATAGCCAGAGAATGAAATTGAATTGCTCTTCAGTAGTCTTTTCTTCTCTCTCTCTCTTTTTTTTATTATTATTTTTAGACAGGGTCTCACTCTGTTGCCCAGGCAGAGTGCATTGGCTATCACAACTCACTGCAGCCTGGACCTCCCGGGCTCAAGTGATCTTCTTGCCTCAGCCTCCCAAGTATTTGGGACTACAGGTGCACGCCTCCACACCCAGCTAATGTTTAAACTTTTTGTAGAGACGGATCTGCCTATGTTGCCCAGGCTGGTCTTGAACTCCTGGGCTCAAGTGATCTTCCTGTGTCGGCCTCCCAAGGTGCTGGGATTACAGGCATAAGCCACTGTGCCTGGCCACTCTTCAGTAGTTTTCCTTAGAGTTTTTTTGATAATTCACTTGCCCTTTATTGTTTAAGAAGGTAGGCTCTGCTGATATTGCAAAAAACCCAGCAAACCCTTATACATAAAAATATGTCCCTCACAATACACATAAAACAGCATTTAGTTATTCACATTATTACATCTCTTTACTTTTCAAAAATATTTACACAAGGGCTCTTTTGAGTGGTTAGCTCAGCGCATTATTTCTTTTGTAAATATCTTATTGCTTTTTCAATGCCTCAAAATTGATACTATTAATTAATTAATAAAATTTTAGGCTCACTGTAAGTAAAATGAAACATTCTGGAAATATACAGTTGACTCTATTTTTTTGTTGTTGTTGTTGTTTTGAGACCGAGTCTTGCTCTGTCACCCAGGCTGGAGTGCAGTGGCGCAATCTCGGCTCGCTGCACGCTCCGCCTCCCGGGTTCACGCCATTCTCCTGCCTCAGCCTCCCCAGCAGCTGGGACTACAGGCGCCTGCCACCACGCCTGGCTAAATTTTGTATTTTTAGTAGAGATGGGGTTTCACCGTGTTAGCCAGGATGGTCTTGATCTCCTGACCTTGTGATCCGCCCGCCTCAGCCTCCCAAAGTGCTGGGATTACAGGCGTGAGCCACTGCGCCCGGCTACAGTTGACTCTTGAACAACATGGGGATTAAGGGCACTGAGCCCCCATGCAGTTGAAAATCTGTATATAACTCTGAGCTCTTGAGAGCTGAAAATTTCCGATTCATTTTGATATTCTTGAAGGCTGGCACCTGAGTGGCATCTCATTAAGGGCTCAATTCATTCAATATGGACCAGGTACTGGATGAGACACTAAGAATATCAAGAAGCATTCCATCAATTTCATCAAGAGGGAAATATGTGAATATTTGGAGGCAGCTGTCTTTCTCCAGAGTAACTTGGTAGGATTTCCCACATTTTCCTTGCCTTCTCTAGAATGATTTCAATACATAAATTTCCTTCTTCAAACATGTGGAACTTGAAGACCCTTAAAGGCAGTAGGATCATTAGGGCTTATTAGTTACTTCTAGATTCTAGTGTTCAGAGCATTGCTTTATTTTCATCACTGCCCTAAAGTTACGACTGTAAGACTGAGAATAAATAAAACACACACACACACACACACACACACACAAAAAAAAAAAAGAAAGAAAAGAAAATCCATGTATAACTTTTGACTCCTCCAAAACTTAACTTCTAATAGCCTACTGTTGGTTGGAAGCCTTACTGATTGTATGTTATATGTATTGTATACTGTGTTCTTATAATAAAGTAAGCTAGGGAAAAGAAAATGTTATTAAGAAAATCATAAAGAAGAGAAAATACATTTACTCTTAGTTAAGTGGAAGAAGATCATCATAAAGGTCTTCATTTTCATTGTCTTCACGTATAAATGGGATGGGCCTGCAAAGTTCAAACCCATGTTGTTCAAGGGTCAGCTGTATAATGTAGATAATGAAAGTTCCTCTTCTCTTTGCACTCTCCCCCCGACAACCAGAGTTAGGAGCTTTTTCCTAAAGTGTTTAAGATAAAATTAATTTTCACACTTTTCTGTGTTCTATGTTGTGTTAAAAGGGGTATCCCCTTTAATGGAATATGTTTACTAACAGATTTATAATTATATACCTATATGGAGACTTCTTAGCATTTTTAATTACTGGGAATCAAGAAGGTTCTATTGAGCCCTGGAGTATTTCCACAGGCTTTGCCTGGAATTTCCTTGGTTTTGATGATATTCACAGACGATTTTTACCTCTCACTACATCTTTCAATTGATATAATTTTGTTGATATAATTTAGGAAAATCCCTAAAAGATTTTCCAGGTTCACTCTAACATTGTTCCCTGATACAGTGTCTTTATCTGCAAAGCTAAAAGGAGCAGTAATTTTGTCCAGGAATCCCAAGCACTGCGAGGGGACCTGGGAAGTGAACAGCACACCCTCACTTTGACGTCTCTGCTTATAATGTCCCTCACTGTGACTCCTTGTAGCAGTCTGGCCACTCCCTTATAGACTGCCCCAGGTTATTTGTTCTGGTCTTAGGGGCCTTCATTTTAAAATTTCTCCTATATTCTCTCTGGTTTAGGACTCAGCTTAGGATTCATGTGGCAAGCTCCGACTCTGACTTGAGCACTTAGGTAACCCTTAGAAGCATCTAACCCAACGGTCAAGGACAGGTCTGAGTTGCTTGGGTCAGGAAATGAGTGCTAGTCAGGGAAGGCCTGGAACTAGCAGTGTATGGAACAACCTCTCTCATTTAGCTTATGGCAGCAGCTTCCTAATTGGCATCTCTGCCCCTGTTGTTGTCACTCCTATAATCCAGTCTAAACTCAGTACCCAGAGTGATTCTTTCAAAATGTAACTTGGGGCCGGGCACGGTGGCTCATGTCTGTAATCCCAGCACTTTGGGAGGCTGAGGCGGGCAGATCACTTGAGGTTAGGAATTCGCGATCAGCCTGGGCAACATGGAGAAACACCATCTCTACTAAAAATACAAAAATTAGCTGGGCGTGGTGGCGCATGCCTATAGTCCTAGCTACTTGGGAGGCTAAGGCAGGAGAATAGTTTGAATCGAGGAGGCGGAGGTTGCAGTGAGCTGAGATCGTGCCACTGCACTCCAGCCTGGGTGACAGAGTGAGACTCTGTCTAAAAATAATAATAATAATAATAATAATAATGTAACTTGGGTCATGGCTCCCCATCTCAATAAAAGAAAAAGCCAAGGCCATCACAATAGCCTCCAAGGTCCTCCAGGATCTGGCCTTCCGTTGCCCTTTTGGCTTCCTCTCTGATCTCTCTTCCCCTCACTCATTCCACTTTAGCCACACTGGTCTCTTGGCTGCCTGTGCCAGACAGGCTCCTGCCTCACTTGCTGTCCCCCAGTCTGGAACATTCTCCAGCTATCAGCACAGCTGGCTCCCTCATCTCCTTCAGGTCCACTCACTTGCCTACTTCACAGGAGGGCCTTTCCTGGTCACCCAGGAGAAAATTTAACCCTATCCCCACTCCCTCTATCCCTCTTCCCTGCTTAAATTTTTTGCTTATTATTTTTCCCCGTCTAACATAATACACGTTTACTTATTTATTTCATTTACTGTTTACATTTTACCATTAGAATTTGTAAATACCACAAGGGCAGAGACTTCATTCGTTTTGTTTATGCTCAGTAAATATTTGTAAAATGAATGAATATTACAGCGTAGGTAATTCAATTCTGTTCAGCTTGTTCACTGAGTACCTCCTAGGCACAATCTATACCTCATAGACCCCGTCCCCTAGCACCTTTACAGTCTAGTAATCAACACAGGTCTGTGCAGAACTAACTGTTACAGGCCAGGACACAGTAAGTAGCACAGACAAAGGACTGAGTAAGATGCTGTAGGAACAGTGAAGAAACAATTTGTTTAACAATAACATAAGGAGTGGGGAAGCACTTGAATTGGGTCTTGAAGGATAGAAGAAGCTTCTGACTGGGAGAAGAAGATCAGAGGGAACTTTTAAGTTCAAGCATGGAAGTAAGAGTGGATGGTGGGGTGATTTGGGTTGAGAATCAGATGCATGATGATAAGGAATGGGACCTTGAGCTGGAGCTACATTAAGAGGCGGTGTCAATGTCAAGTTTTAAGCAAGGGATAACATGGTCTAGGAAGATCTTTCTGGAGGTAGCGTGGGGGATGGATTTCAGGGAAGTGGTAGGAATAACCAGCAAGGGTGTAGAGAAACTAGCAGAGGCTACTGCTAAGGTCCAGGCAATCCAGATAGTGGTGTGGATTACTCTGGGGATAATGGGGAGGAAGAGAAGTGGATGGATGCAGTATATACTATTGAAATGAAATTTTAAAAACTTGCTGATGATTAGTTTTGAGGATAAGGGAACAGATGAGAACAATACCAAGTCTAGAGGTCCAGCTTGACGGTGAACGCCTTAATGGCATGCAGTGTCATGCTTCTAGCCAGCCCACAAAGGTTGATCTCTCTTAATGAGGGTGTCAATCTCTGTCTTGGACACTGGTGTGGTGGAGAAGCATAAGACATGGCTTTTGCCTTCAGGGTGTTCATACTGTAGTGTAAGAAGACATCATTAGAATACAATATGATAAGTTTAGTGATAGAGCTAAATACAGTATGCTATGGAGAGGTGGGAGGAGAAGAGAGGAGCATAACTCATCTTGACAGGGAAGTCAAGGGGACTTGTTCATCTTTGTATACTGTCTTGTCTTCATATGCCTAACATGGTGCTTTAGACATTGGAAATATTTGATGTGTGCTGAACTCCGTTAATAGAGAAGACAGGAGGAGGCAGAGGTTGTGTGTGCATGTCTCTGTGTGTGTCTGTGTTGGGCGGGTGATTGGTACTGAAGATGATGAACTGTTTTGTACTTGAGTAGAGGTGCACCGAGTCATAGGTCTGAAGATTTCTAGCAAGTAGTTGGCAGTATGGTTATGGAGCACAGGAGAGAGATAAGAGCTGGTGATGAGGCAACTGACAGTATAGGTCAGTGGACGATGAAGTATAAAATATATAGCAGAGCATCAGTATTCAGACACAGAGAGTGCATTGTGCCTGAAGAGGTTAGGGGAGGCTTCATGGAGGACATAGGGCTTAAGCTGAACACTGAAAGACAGGTAAGTTGTGAATAGGCCCAGAAGAGAGGCAAGGACAATCTAAATCACAGTGATTGTTCAGGGAAAACAAAACCCACCATGATTCTGTGGTAGGACTGAGCAGAGTGAGCTTGATGGACAATGGAAGAGACTAGCTTCAGGTAACAAAAATGTCTTGCTGGGAAACTAGGTGCTCAATAAATCTTTGTTGACTTGAATTCTTTCCTACCCCAACTCTTGCCACCACCACAAAATAGTAGGTAAGCCAAAACCTATCTAGGATGCTGCCGAGGAATATTTTAAATTAAATGCTGTTGTGTTATGTTTGGTCTAGAAAATACTTGTAAATTTTTAATTAATTAATCTCTCTCTGTCTTTTTTTTTTTTTTTTTAACACGGGATCTCACTATGTTGCCCAGGCTGGTCTCAAACTCCTGGGCTCCAGCGATCCTCCTGCCCTGGCCTTCCAAAGTGCTGGGATTACAGAGGTGAGCCACCGTGCCCGGGCTTTATTTCTTTCAATGAACTCCATACTAATGTATAAGCTTAGGAAAATTTGTCTTTAAGGAGTTTGAAAAAAGTGATGTAGTGAAACCCTTTTTTTTTTTTTTTTGAGATGGAGTTTCGCTCTTGTTGCCCAGGCTGGAGTGCAATGGCGCGATCTCAGCTCACCACAACCTCTGCCTCCCAGGTTCAAGCGAGTCTCTTGCCTCAGTCTCCCGAGTAGTTGGGATTACAGGCATGCGCCACCACGCCTGGCTAATTTTGTATTTTTAGTAAAGAATGTTGATCAGGCTGGTCTCAAACTCCCGACCTCAGGTGATCCGCCCGCCTCGGCCTCCAAAAGTGCTGGGATTACAGGCGTGAGCCATTGTGCCCAGCCAACGTAGAGTTTTAAACCCCGTTGCCATACAACCTTTTAGGCCATTTATAAAGTTCAATCAGGCATGGAACTAAAAATCTTTAGTGATCTCAGTCTGCTTACTATTGGGTCAAACATATAACACTGTGGCCACTCGAAGAGTCAGTAATTCTGACACATTCATACATGCAGCCTGGAGGGTGGAGGGACATTTAGCCTGATACTACACATTCTTTTGTAATGTCTTACAAGCAGAACAAAACAAGCCCAAAGCCATACAACCCTCACCCTGCAGATTGCTGTGCCATGGGAGTGCTGTGTGTAGTTTTCCTCCCTTGAGCCTGTCACTGACAAGAGCACTTTGTGCTCTGGTAAATTTGCCCTTGGGGAGTGGCGTTTTAAGTTTTGGATTCCACTGTAGCTCTCATCTAGAGATAATTACGGCCAAAGCTCTGGGGATAGCTTTTTCCCGCTCTTTGAGAGGAGGCCGATTTCAGAGGTCGTATAGCATAAAGAATCACCCACCTAATACTATAGAAAGTTAAGAAATAGAAGACTTGAGTGTGAAACACACACACACACACACACACATCTCTTTTTAACATGAGCTTGTGGCTGAAAGTAGAATAAGTTTTTGTGACCATGATGATAAAAACCTCTTTCCAAGGATGATTGAAACTGGACATTGATGACATCATGAAGCCATTGTCACCAATTCTGCTTGCCTACCTCTGGATTTCCTATTACATGAGAAAAACCCTATTTTGACCAAAAATATGTTTTTTAAGGATCTTATTTCATGAAAAATACATGTATTAATAACTTAGTCATTATATAAGTTACAGAACATATATTAAGGGACTTTGCTCTTGTATTTCATTTGAGTCACATACATTATAAATGAGAAAATTAGCCACTTATACAATTTTCCGTTCTCTTTTAAAAATCAGAGGTAACTTGTAAATTAACTTGTTATTTATACATCAAAGTAATTTCTGCTAGCACAGTGGCAACATAATGGTAATTATATCCTTTTTAAATTTTTGTCTCTGTTCTGTTACCTAGAAAGGTTGAGGGTTTTGTTGGGACTTTGCATTAAAAATTTCCTGGCAAAATTTTTAAGCCAAGAAATTATTGACGCAAGTGTGATTGAGCAGATATTTTAAACAAATTCTATTTTCTCCCACTGATTCAATTAAGAGGGCATCAAATCCTTCTTCTAAAACTTCTTATTAGCAGTAAATATAGATATCAATTGAGGGGATTAGGTACATGGTTAATTAAATTTGTATTAAGGCATATTAAGAAATCACTCTTCCTGCTCATTATAACCAAAGCTAGGATTGAGCTTTATATTTAGACTTCCTGTTTTAATCCCCTGGGTGTATCACATAGATGTTTCCTGTCCAGAGAGACTATTTGTCACTAGATTTCTTTTTGTCTTATCACCACCAACAGGCAATAGTAATCTGTACACCAGCAAAGGAAGAGAAAGAATCAAAAGTTAATTGGAAAGGAGTCTTTACATCAGGATCAGGAGGATTTCTTATGCCTGTATTTGTGTGACACTCTTGTTTGAGTTATATTATACGAACAATCCATTGGAATTCTTCACTATATTGACTGATTTCCACCCCCCCACCCACTGGTTGGATTGCCCAGTCTCCTCATTGCCTTAGAACACCACCTAAAATGTTTACATTTTCATGTTCGTTCTAGTTAGGGCACTTTGAATCCCCCCCACCACCCAGGGACTGAACTTGTCTCCTCGGAACCTCCACATATTCATTCCTTCTCTGCATGTTGCTGAGTGTGGGTTTCAAAGAATCCTTCACATGGCGGGAGTAAGAAGTGGTAGGGGTCGGGGTGGGGAGCAAAGGAGGGACAAGAGGCCAGAAATTGTCACTGAGGTCATAGTGCTGGTGTTTTTCTCTTTGCATTCCCTCTTGTAGTGTTTCATGGAGTCAGTCATTTGCAAGGGCTACATTTTTTTAGACTTTCCAAGTTTATCCTTCCAAATCTGTCTCCCTTCTGTTCTTTGTGTTAATTCCCCATCCTAGACCAAGACTGCAGAGAGAACTAGAACTTCAGTGCTATGCTGAATTAATAGCGGTGAGAGCATGCATCCTTGCCTTGTTCCTGATCTTAGGAGGAAAGCATTTAGCATTCAGTCTTTCCCCATTATGTAAGATGCTAACTGTAGGTTTTTTGTAGACGCACTTTATTAAGTTGAAGAAATTCTTCTTTATTCTTATTTTTTTCCACGAGTTATTTTTTTTTGAATAGGTGTTTAATTTTGTTAAGTGCTTTTTCTGCATCGGTTAATATTATCATGTGACTTTTTTCTTTTAAGAGTGTTAAGATCATGGGTTACATTAATGGATTTTAAAATATTTAACCAACCTAGGATGAATCCCATAGTATACAATTCTTTTAAAATATTGCTGAATTTTACTTGCTAATATTTTGTAAATTTTTTTGCATCTATATTCATGAGGGATATTGGTCTGCAGTTTTCTTTTTTGCACTGCCTTTGTATGGTTTTGGTGTCAGTGTAATAGTGGTTTCATAAAATGACTTGGGAAGTGATGTCTTTTATTTTCTATGTGACATTATATGGAATTAGTATTGATTCTTCCTTAAACAGTTAATAGAATTCTCCAGTGACACCTTATGGGCCTGGAGATTTCCTTTTTCAGAGTTTTAAATTTATAAGTTCAATTTCCTTAATAGTTATAAGGCCATTCAAATGATCTATTTCATATTGGGTGAGTTGTGGTAGTTTTTGTTTTCTGAGGAATTGGTTCATTTCACACGTAAGTGTCAAATTTATGTGTGTAGAGTTGTTTGTAGTATTCCATTATTATCCTTTTTATATCTCCAGGGTCTGGAGTGATGTCCCCTGTTTCATTTCTGATAGTGGTCACATTTTCCCAGGAAAGCCTTATGAACCACCAGTGGATCCAGGCGGATCCTGAACTAGCATAAAGCTTCCAGGAACTGGCTATGCTCCACTTGTCCTCTCTGGAGAGTGACAGAATTGTCCCTCATTGCTACTTTTCTGCCTTATTTTCACTCTACCCAACCTGGCCCCACTGGATAACTCACTGTCGCAAGAACAGTTCTGCCTTGAGCATTGCCATTTCTACATCTGTGTTTCTGAAATCTTCCCTGAAAAGAAAACTCTGTACTGCTTTCCCTGCCTGTTTGAATTCCATCTGCCCTTCAGGGCCAGATCGAGTACCTCCTTCCCAGCAAGGTCTTCTCTAACCATCCCAGATCAAACTCACAGCCCCTCTGAACTCCAGCAGGAACCCCTGCCCATGCCATTGACCAAGACCTTCAGTAGCTTTATCTCTGGGTATCATATTGGTTAGGAACACAGGCTCTTGTCAGGACATACCTGGGCTTCAATCTTGGCTCTGCCATTTCCTAGCTGCATGACCTGAGATAACTGACTTCACTTCCTTGAATCTTAGTGGCCTCCTCCGTAAAATGAGAAGATAGTCTGCCTGTCAGGGTTGTTGTAAATATCAAATAATATGTCTTAAAAGCTATTAAGTATGAAATAAATATTAGGGATATTCCAGTACAATAATAATTAAAAATCAAGGTTAAATGGGAAAATATTTATAAAATAATATTGTAATAGAAGAATTATAAAACTGCAGGTAAGGTTAGAAAGATCCAAGAGTGTGTGCATATGTGTGTTCACAAACATACATAAAAGAATGGGAAGACACACTTCAAAAACAGTCTAAATGATGATGGTTAGCTCTAGGTGATGGGCTAATTGCTGGGTTTTATTTTCTATTCTGTATTTTAAATTTTTGGGGGTGGGACTGCAATAGATTTATAACTTGAAAATATTATTAAAAAATCAAGGTCTGATGATATAGTATTATTTGGTTATTTATACTGCACTATACTTTAGAAAGGGTTTAAAACAGCATACAATATACCAAGTTAAAATTAAAATATAAACCAAAGTGAAGCAGAGGAGAAAATGCAGTAGGAAAGATGCTATGTTGTGACACTGCTAAAAATTTGTTATGACTGTCTCATATTTTTATTGTTTTTTTTTTTAAAAAAAGAATGTCCTAGGATTTCCTTTAGTCATGAGTTTAATAAGTAAAATTAATTTAGGTAAAAGAAGGGCAGTATTTTACAACGCAATGGAATAATATTAAAATTATACTTAAAAGAGAATAATTTCCTGCTAGTTTTCATTGAGTTAAACCTTCTGATCATTTTGTTGTTGGCATAGTAGACAGACCCAAGAAAAGCATGCTTGCCATTACTTATATTTTATTATACTTGTATATTAAATTGCACATTATAAGTACAGATGCTTCTTGGCTTACAATGGGGTTACATACTGATAAACCCATCATAAGTTGAAAGTATCATAAATCAAGAATACATTAATACACCTAACCTACTGAACATCATAGCTTAGCCTAGCCTACCTTAAATGTGCTCAGAAAACTTACAGTAGCCTACAGTTGGGCAAAATTATCTAACACAAAGCCTATTTTATAATAAAGTATTTATTAGGTCATGTACACAGTAGTTTGCCAAGGCAGGAAAATATCAAAATAAAGTATGATTTCTACTGAATGTGTATCGCTATTGCACCATTGTTAAGTTGAAAAATCGTAAGTTGAACAATCATAAGTTGGCGACTATCTGTATACATTTGGCTAGTACTGGTTTTGCGTATCTGTTTTGAATAAGTTGAATGGAGAGGGCAGACAAACCCCAACTGGGAGTAAAGTTCTTGCCCTGGCCCTGCTATTTCTTAGTTAGGTCTTAACTCCTTGGCTTATTCCTTCTTTGGAAATTGAGGGGTCTAGACAAGAAGATCTAACTTTGACCATCTATAGTTTAGCACAGTTGTAGTTTCATTTGTTTAGGAATGTACATTTCCATTGATCCTTCCACTGGGAATCTTTATAGTATGTTAGTTGACCCATGTTATAAAATGTTCATCATAGCCTTCTGTGATATTAACATAATTTAAATGTTTTTTTCACAGAGAGACCTCTCTCCCCAAAAGCCGTCAAAGGATTTGAAACTGCTCCACTTACCAAGAATTATTATACTGTGGTAAGTGTTCAGATGATGAATAAAAATTTTCTTGACTCTATATGGAACTTTTTCACTTGTCAAACCATTGATGTGTTGAGGTGACACAAAGGAAAGACTGAATAAAGTTGCATGCATGAGTCTAATGCCATTCGCATTACAGTGGAGCTCTTTTACTTATATGCTTCTTGCAGATGTCTAGAAGTCTTACATCTACTGTGCTGAAAAATTCAAAGGTAGCACGGATTCACAGCAAGCCCTATTAAACAGCATGAAATAGAAATTGGCTAGTATGTAAGAATTATGGTGAAATTCAGCAGTTAGACATACCCTTACCAGATATTTAGAAGGTGAATTTCCAAGTTCCTGTAATGCAATAAATTTTAAGTGGTTGCATTTTGTAATTTTACTTTAGAATCAATGACTTCATTATTATATCGTCTGGAATATTATCACCCTTTAAAGAGAGCCCAAAAGGAAAACTGCCCTTTGGCACAGTGGGAGGAATGACATGGCTCTGGCTTAAACACAGATATGTCAAAATATGTTAGCTATAAATAGGGTATGTGCAATACTCAAAATAAATTCCTGTTTGAAAAAGAAATCGCATCATTCTCCTTCATCTACTCTCTGCTTTCTCTTCATGTCTCCTTTCCAGACTTGGCCTAGTCACTAATTAAAAGGTCAAGTCATGATTAACCTCTAAGTTTCCCTGTCTGGTAGCCTTGTCATTCCCCCGGCCCTGCCTCACCACCTCAGCTGAAATACAGTTTCACTTTTTACCCAGTGTTCTATGTGCGTTTGTCTTGCGTACTCATCTCCCTTTGTGCATGGATAGAGTTTTTAAACATCTCTATACAGGTATGTGAATATCATTTGGTTTCAAAAAGTTGAATTTCACTCTTCAGTGAATTTGCTCTATAATGATGACACGAGCAATAGAGAATATGAAAAATCAAGAAGGAACTCTCTAGGTAACATGGACAATAAATAATCACAGTCGACTATTTTGTTAATATCTTTTATCTTACATTTCCAAGGCTAAAATATATTACCCAGCAGAGGTAGGTTCCCTTCTCCCTTACTTCCTGACCAATTCTTTTAGCTTTTAGATAACCCCTAATGATTTAATTTTTAAAGAAAGGTTGTAGTGGAATGGTGGATGAAAATATTACCATAGCTTCTTCTCTCTGTGGGTCTGGAGCATATCATCACTCTGCTTTGGATCTCTCTCTGCCTCTGCTGATTCTACCAACTTAAAGTGTGGTTGGGATTATCCAAGGCAGAGTATACTCTGTGATTCTCATGGAATTTATATCAATCCTATATATATAATGGTCGAACTCTGGACATGCTGCAGTTTATATAACCCACCTCCTGTTGGAAGACATGTGTTGTTTCTAGTTCCTTGCTGTAATAGACAATTCTGCATTGAATAGCTTATATATATCACTTTGCCAAAGTATATAAAGATCTGTATGGTGAAAGTTAAGTGCTTAGGTCAAAGGACATATATGTTTAACAGTTTTTTTTTGGTAGATATCATCCCAAACCTCAGACCTAATAAAGAAAACAAATGTCTTGGGGAACTCATGATAGCCTGTGAAGAACCTGTAGAACTTCGATGTGAATATTGCTTAATTATTGGCCAGCTGGATATATTGTAACTAGATATGGATGTGAAGAGATTTTGGTTGGTTGGTTTTTTAAATCCACATTTCTTTGGCTTTGAATAGTTAGGCAAATTTTTAGTGTCAATTAATTCAAAATATGTTTTGAGTGTTCTGATTGTCCTCCTAATCTGTGTTGAATAAAAAAAATCTATTTCATCCACAGGATTTGTAGACTTGTAAAATCAATTTCACTCACATGAAAAGTGCCCTCATCTGATGGTATATTAAATCTTCTTCCCTCCAAGAGTCATTAATTGTAGATATTTTCTGTTGCTAGATCTATAAGAATACTAATGACTGATTTTTACTTCATTAAAAAAATGAAATAACATTTTTCTTTTATATAACTAGTTATATAAATGTTTTTTAAATATCAGACAATACAGAAATAATGTAAAAAAGAAAATAAACACCACATGTAATCCCACCACTTAGAAATAATCACTATTAACATGTTAGTGAATCTCATGCCAAATTTTCTTTAAGGTAGGTGTAAGTGTATATATATATATATGCATATATATGTATATATAGCCTGTAATATCTATGTGTGTATATAAATTTTTAAATAAAACAGGAAATTATGTATTCTTTCTTTTTCATAAAGATTTTTTTTTTTTTTTTGACACGGAGTCTCACTCTGTCGCCCTGGCTGGAGTGCAGTGGCACGATCTCAGCTCACTGCAACCTCCGCCTCCCGGGTTCAAGAAATTCTTCTGCCTCAGCCTCCCGAGTAGCTGGGACTACAGGCGAGCACCACCATGCCCAGCTAATTTTTGTATTTTTAGTAGAGACAGGGTTTCACTATATTGGCCAGGCTGGTCTCGAACTCCTGAGTTCGTTATCTGCCCGCCTTGGCCTCCGAAAGTGCTGGGATTACAGGTGTGAGCCACTGTGCCTGGCCCATAAAGATTTTTCTATCCCTATACCCCAATAATACTTGTCTCTGACCAGACCTGTTCTTTTTTTTTTTTTTTTTTTTTTTGAGATGGAGTCTCACTCTGTTGCCCAGGCTGGAGTGCAGTGGCATGATCTTGGCTCACTGCAACCTCTGCCTCCCAGGTTCAAGCGATTCTCCTGCCTCATCTTCCCGAGTAGCTGGGATTACAGGCATGCACCACAATTCCCGGCTAATTTTTGTGTTTTTAGTAGAGACGGGGTTTCACCATGTTGGCCAGGCTGGTCTCGAACTCCTGACCTCAGGTGGTCCTCCCGCCTTGGCTTCCCAAAGCGCTGGGATTACAGGTGTGAGACACTGCTCCCAGCCAGACCTGTTCTTATGCTCTTCCATTTAATGAGTCTTTGCCAGCCCAGGGCTCCCTTTATTTTGGTCCTGTGTATTAGGTTTCCCAGAGAAACAGAACCAATGTGGGGGGTGGGGGGCGGTGGGGGAGGAGAGAGAGAGAGAGAGAGAGAGAATGAATAAGGAATTGGCACATGTGACTATGGAGGCTGAGAAATTCCACACTCTACTGTCTCAAAGCTGGAGACCCAGGAAAGCTGGTGGTGTAATTCCGTACAAGTCCAAAGGCCTGGGAACCAGAGAGCTGATAGTGTAAGTTTCACTCTGAGGTCAGGAGAAGATCAATTTTCTAGCTCAAATACGCAGACAGAGAAAGCAAATTCTCCCTTCTTCTACCTTTTTGTTCTATTCAGGTCCTTAGCAGATTGGATGAAGCCCACTCACAATAGGCAGGCAATATGCTCTACTCCACCTACTAATTTAAACGCTAATCTCATCTGGAAAACCCTTACAGACACATGCAGAAATAATGTTTAGCTAAATATCTGGGCACCCTGTCTATCCTGCCCAAGCTTACAGGATGTGATGATTAATTTTATGTGCCTACTTGGGTCGACACATAAAATTAATCATCACATCCTGTAAACTTGGGCAGGATAGAGACCTCTGGGAATTTGCAAATCTGTAGACATATTCTCCCCTTTTTCAAGTTTCTAAGGGATTATCTGCTGATTTCAGCCCCATTTAGGCCTTGATGCAATTCTGGTGTCATGTCAATTTTGAAATGTTACATAGTTGTCCAGTGTGACCAAAGTGGCTGTGGGCACCCAGCTCAGACCCGCACCTGCCACTAGGCATGTTTAATGTGGGTAATTGAGACTTGGCCACTCCTGGCTTGTTGTTTTGAATAGGAACTTAGCATCCTTGAGGGACATGGCAGTCCAGAGAAAGCTTTTGCTGCCCCTGACCTTGGTTCCTTAATTGTCCTCAATTATTGCTGCAATATGTTAAACTTCTCTCACTATTAATTATTTTTCTAATAATCTTCTTCTGCCCATTGTCTTTCTTTGCTCATTGTAACTTAATGTTATATGCCAGGAAGATTTAAAAAGTAAAAGTCAGAAAAAGGAATTGATACAGCTTGGTTGTCAGGCTTAATTTGTGTGCAGCACTTAGGTCTTGGCACCCATGGTCTCATTGGGAGGGCAGGTCAAACATGATAGTGTAAGCCACATGGTAGAGAATGATGTAAGGTTGTAAGGTGTTGTAAGGTGGGTTTTTCAAAATGCGGTTGGGATCCTTTGTCTCGGAGGCACCTGGGGAGCTTGTTAAAAGTACAGACATACGGGTGTGGTGGCTCACGCCTGTAATCCCAGCACCTTCGGAGGCCAAGGTGGGTGGATCACTTGAGGTCAGGAGTTCAAGACCAGCCTGGCCAACATGGCGATACCCCGTCTCTACTAAAAATACAAAAATTAGCTGGGCATGGTGGCCTGGGCCTGTAATCCCAGCTACTTGGGAGACAGAGGCAGGAGAATTGCTTGAACCTGGGAGGCGGAGGTTGCAGTGAGCCGAGATTGCACCATTGCACTCCAGCCTGGGTGACAAAGTGAGACTCTGTCTCAAAAAAGAAAGAAAGAAAGAGAGAGAGAGAGGGAGGGAGGGAGGGAGGAAGAGAGAGAGAAGGAGAGAAGGAAAGAAAGAGAGAAAGAAAGAAGGAAAGAAAGAATGAATGAAAGAAAGAAAGAAAGAAAGAAAGAAAGACTACAGACATCTGGGCCACACACCTGACTTGCTACATCAAATTCTCTGGCTGTTGATTCCAGGAAATAGCATTTTAAACAACTCCCACTCCTTCCTTTACCACTTCCCCTTAACACACAGGTGGCTCTGATGCTCACTTCACCTAAAATATGAGAACCAATCAAGGAAAAGGTTGAATGGAGGATGTAGGATTCAAGGCAAATCTTGGAGGAAGGTCGGAAGTTAGACAAGCAGAGAAGAGCTGAAAGCTTATTCAGACAGGGGGAGCCATATGAGCAAATTCTCCCAGGCAAGAATGTGCCTGTCTGTAATTAGTCCCTGCAGGTCAGAGAGTGGACTGCACGCTCTTCTTCTCCCATCCAAATATCCCTTGTAAGATGAAATTCTTTATTCACTGCAACTATTGCAACACACTTAATAAAGCTGGCCTTTGTGCTGTCACAAATAGGCCAGACTCACAGTAATCCTAATATTCAACTCTGGGGATGAGCATCTGTGTGCAGAGTGAAAGGTGGTATTTCCCCCCATCCAAGTAAGAAAATATAATCACTAAGGACCAATATCATTTATTTTGTTCTTGCTTTCTCCTACTTTATGTAACATAATGGTAGATGCCTAAAGGGCATGTTTTATAGAACCTGCCTGCAGTAGAAAATGTGGGAGGAAGGCTGTGGCATGTTACATTACAAAAATCCTAGGAAGCCTCGGGTAACCTTTGCTGTAGCTTCCCGCCTTCTGCTCACCCTCATTTTCTCTCTCACTCATCTATCTACCTCTCTCTGCCACCCTGGATTTTTCTACCTTTCTAGTGCTCACCCACCTTTTTAATTCTACTAGCCTAAACTACCTTACACATTTATCCATTGATTCTCTTTTCCATATCCGCTCTTATTTCTTTCTTACCCTCTTCCCATCTTACTCCTCCATACTGCTCTTCCATGTGAGGGCTGGAGGTGGAGGAAGTGACAGGATCCTGTGGAGTTCGTGAATCTATTTGTGGATAATGGGGAGTAGTGCTGCTTGTTTTGTGAAAGCTAAGGACCTGGGCGTGCAGAATCAATCACTGCAGGCGGTTCTACTGGCATAGAAATCAAATATGACATAAATATTATAATATATTGCCTTTTTTGTTCTCAAAGAACTTTACCAACATTAGCTCATTTTCATAGGCACCATAATTATCTCAGAATTCCTATAATGTAATATTTTTGCTTTGATTTAAGGTTTCCTGAGACCATTATAGTCTCCTTTATCATTGGAGATATCTCTGTTTTCAGCCATTGTTTATGCATTTTAGTTTCTTAAAATAATTTCTTTATACTTTTATGACTCCTTCCCTTTGGAAAACATAGTTATACAAACTCACTCTAAAGCCTCTCCAGGAAATGTGGGAAATGTGTTTTATTGGAAAATCAATAGCCCAGGATGGTGGTAGAAAAAGCCTCCACCTTTTTTTTTCCTGTGGTTTCTCACTGTCTATTTTATTCTGAATTCAGGCAAAGGTTGGTTGAGCAAAAGGATGCCCAGTTGTCCTTGTGAAGACAGAGTCAGGGAGGCAAAGGCAGTGTCTGGACAGAGTCTATTTTAGTGAGTTTGAATGGATTTCATCAGATCAAATTGTACTGCTCTGAAGTTGCTTGGCCTGCCAAACTCCTTGCCTTCTGAGTCACCACTGAGGCCTTCTGTTTGGGAGCACATAGCCTTCTCTGTCTGCTTCCCTTCTTATCCTTTTACATTAGATGCCCTGTGGCCTGAAAAATAAAGAACCAGTCTCAGAAGTTCATCAGTTGATCTTTTGAGATTGAAGAAAGCAATAAAGTTCTGAGTGACTTTGGGAAGGAATCCCAAACATCCACCCTGATGAACATTCCTGCTCATCCAACCACAGCAAGAGAAGTTCTATTTAGTATATTACTACTCACATGTTTTTTTTTTTTTGGGGGGGGGCATAATTTGATAAAAAGACTTATTAACCACTTTTGTCATTTTAATTTTGTAAAGTCCATTCTGCCACTCTCAAAACTTGCAGTCATAGGAGTTTAATGTATATTTCCATTTAGCTCTCCAGAACTCACTCCAAGGCAGCAGGAAGTGTCTGCGTGCCTCCCTCCCATGGGAAGTAACTGCCCTATGCCAGTGGTTCCAGCAGACATGGGTACCCTAGAAAGTGTGTTGCCTCACCTAGCAAATAAACCCACTGGAGCAGGACACTTGGCATCTTTCTTGAAGAATCTTAGCAATTTCAGGTACAAGAGCCCTAGATGGTAGCATTTTAAAGGGAGTTGAAATATTAAGGCTATTTCAGTGGGGAAGAAGCAGAGTGAATTATATCAACCACGGAATTAAAGTAGTGTTTGTTTTAAAAATCACATTTTATGATGAAAATAATATCTATGATTTTTCTAATTTAAAAATTCCCTTCAAGCAATGACTGTTTGCTGTTGTTTTTCTTTATTTCAACAGATATTATAATTCAGGGACTATGACAGTTATAGACAACAGTGCTTTAAGGGAGGGTGACAGCTGGGCATGGTTGCTCATGCCTGTAATCCCAGAACTTTGGGAGGCAGAGGCAGGAGGATAGTTTGAGCCCAGGAATTCAAGACCGGCCTGGGCAACATAGTGAGACTCTGTCTCAACAAAAAATAAAAAATTAGCTGGGCATGGTGGCATGTGCTTGCAGGCCGAGCTACTTGGGAGGCTGAGGCAGGAGGATCATTTGAGTCTGGGAGGCCAATGCTGCAGTGAGCCAAGATAGCACCACTGCACTCCTCCTTGGGTGACACAGCAAAACCCTGTCTCAAAAGCAATCAAACAAACACACAACAAAAAATAAATGAATAATTAAAAAAATTTAAAAAATGTTAGAAAGGAAGGATGAGGATGTGAGATGGCTTGTTACCAGACATGGTCTTTTTAGAAAAGTGTGAACAGGCCAGGCATGGTGGCTCACACCTCTAATTCTAGCACTTTGGGAGGCCAAGATGGGTGGATCACGAGGTCAGGAGTTCGAGACCAGTCTGGCCAATATGGTGAAACCCCGCTTCTACTAAAAATACAAAAATTAGCTGTGCATGGTAGCATGCACCTGTAGTCCCAGCTACTCAGGAGGCTGAGGCAGAAGAATCACTGGAACCCAGGAGGCAGAGGTTGCATTGAGCCGAGATTGTGCCACTGCACTCCAGTTTGGGCGACAGAGTGAGACTCCGTCTAAAAAAAAAAAAAAGAAAAAAAGAAAAAAAGAGAAAAGAGAAGTGTGAACAAAAAGATTAGAAGATTTAATTCCCTCCCGAATATAAAAGGGCCCTATCCTTTTTGAATCTCAACACCAATACTATAGATAACCAAGTAAATATTTTATTTTTATTTTTATATTTTTTGAGACAGACCCTCCCTCTGTCGCCCAGCTGAAGTGCAGTGGCGCGATTTGATTTGGGCTCACTGCAACCTCCACCTCCCAGGTAAAAGCAATCTTCCTGCCTCAGCCTTCCAAGTAGCTGGGATTACAGGCATGTGCCACCATGCCCAGCTAATTTTTGTATTTTTAGTAGAGATGGGGGTTTCACCATGTTGGCCAGGCTGGTCTCAAATTCCTGGCCTCGAGTGATCTGCCTGCCTCGGCCTCCCAAAGTGCTGTAATTATAGGCATGAGCCACTCCCCCGGCCCAAATAAATATTTTAAATAAAGCAATGTGCATATGAGCCTTACCTTCTCCTTTTTACTTAATAAAATATAGTACTGTTGAATTCTAGTGCATTTCTCTCCATTTCTATGAATTAAAAAAAATGAATATCAGTGCTGAGTATAAGTGATTACTTGAGGAACTGCAGTGAACAACAACACAGATGGACAAAGAGCTATCATGATGAACAAGCTTGAGTATTGAGGGCCATGACCCTGCATAAGGACTTGGAGTCAGAGAAAAAACAGAAGAGTTTTTATTGACAGGTGAGAAATTTGTGCTTTGTTTTTAAATAATAGCTTTATTGAGGTACAATTCACATAGCATAAAATTCACCATTTTAAAGTGTGCAATTCACTGTTATTAGTGTATTCACAGAGTTGCACAATGATCGCCACTATCTCATCTAATTTCACAACATTGTTATCACCCCACCAAAAAACCTTCTATCCATTAGCAGTCACTTCCCATTTCCCATTCCCTCCAGCCCTTGGCAACCACTAATCTACTTTCTGTCTGTATGGATT
This sequence comes from Pan paniscus, assembly GCF_029289425.2. Lineage (NCBI taxonomy): Eukaryota > Metazoa > Chordata > Mammalia > Primates > Hominidae > Pan > Pan paniscus. The sequence continues at coordinate 136,141,664 of NC_073272.2, read as the reverse complement.
TTGCCTATTCTGAAAGTTTTACATACATGGAATTCTATAATGTGTGATATTTTGTGTTTGGTTTCTTTCACTTAGCATAATATTTTCAAGGTTCATCCATGTTGCAGAATGTATCAGTACTTCTTTCTTTTTATAGCTAAGTAATATTCCATTGTATGGTTAGACCAGCTTTTATTTATCCATTTATCAGTTGATGGACTTTGGGTTGCTGCCACTTTTTGGTTATTATTAAAAATGCTGCTGTGAACATTCATGTGCAAGTTTTTGTGTGGACATATGTTTTCACTTCTTTAGGAGCAGAATTGCTGGGTCACATGGTAGTTCTATGTTTGACTTTCTGAGGAATGGCCAAACTGTTTATCACAGTAGCAGTACCATTTTACATTCTTACCAGCAATTGTAAGAGTTTCAGTTTCTCTACAACCTCACCAACACTTGTTATTGTCTGCTTTTTTTTCTTTGTAATATAACCACCCTATTGAGTATCAAGTAGTATCTAATTGTAGTTTTGATTAGCATTTTCCTAATAGTTAATGATGTTGGGTATGCTTATTGGCCATTTGTATATCTTCTTTGGAGAAATTTCTATTCAAATTCTTTGCCAACTTTAATTGATTATTTTTGTTGTTGAGTTGTAATAGTTCTATATATATTGTGGATACTAGACTCTTATCAGATATATGATTTGCAAATATTTCTTCCATTCTATGAGTTGTCTTTTCACTTTCTTGATAATGTCATTTCACACACAAAAGTTTTTAATTTTGATGAATTCCAATTTACTTATTTTTGTTTTGTTTTGCTTTTTGTGTCACCCAAGAATCCATTGCCAAATTGAAAGTCATGAAGATTTCCTCCTCTGTTTACTTTAAGACTTTTGTAGATTTAACTCTGAAATCCATTTTGAGTTAATTTTTGTATATGGTATGAGGTAGGGGTGTAAATTCTTTCTTTTGCATGTGAATATCCAGTTTTCTCAGCACCATTTGTTGAAAAAAAAGTTCTCTCCCCACTGAATGGTCTTTTTTTTTAATTGACAGATAAAATTATATGTATTAATTGTGTACAACATGATGTTCTGTCATGTTTAGTCATTGTGGAATGACTAAAGCTAGCTAATTAACACACATATTACCTCACAGAGTTATCATTTTTATGGTAAGAACAATTAACATTCACTCTCTAGGCATTTTTTAAGAGTACAATATATTGTTATTTACTATAGTCACAATGTTGCACAAGAGCTCTCTTGAACTTATTCCTCCTAACAGATGTTTCATATCCTTTGATCAACATCATCCCAACCAGCTCCCCCAACTTCCCCAGCCCCTTGTAACCACCATTCTATTATCTAGTTCTATGAGATCAACTTTTTAAGATTACACATATGATGAGATCATGTGGTATCTTTCTTACTATGCCTGACTTATTTCACTTAACATAATGTCTTCTAGGTTCATCCATGTTGTTGCAAATGGCAGGATTTTCATCTTTTTAATGACTGAATAGTATTCCATTGTGTTTTGTTTTGTTTTGAGACAGGGTCTTGCTCTGTCACTCAGACTGGAGTGCAGTGGTGTGATCCTGGCTCACTGCAACCTCTGCCCCCTGGACTCAAACAATCCTTCCACCTCAGCCTCCCAAGTAGCTGGGGCTACAGGGGTGCACCACCACACCTGGCTAATTTTTTAGTTTTTTGTGGAGACAGGGTCTCACCATGTTGCCGAGGCTGGTCTCAAACTCTTGAGCTCAAGCAATCTGCTCTCCCCAGCCTCCCAGAGTGCTGGGATTATAGGCATGAGCCACCATGCCCAGCCTCCATTGTGTTTTTATACCATATTTTCTCTGTCCATGCATCCGCTGATTTCATATTTTGGCTATCATGAATAATGCTGAAATGAACATGGGAGTGCAGATATCTCTTCAACATACTGGTTTTATTTTTATTTTTGAAATTTGAATCTGTCAATATCCACAAAATAACTTACTGAGATTTTGATTGGAATTATGTTGAATCTATAGATCAAGTTGGAAATAACTGACATCTTGATAATATTGAGTCTTTCTACCCATGAATATAGGATATCTCCCCATTTATTTAGTTCTTTGATTCCTTTTACCAGAGTTTTGTAGTTTTATTTGTATAGATCTTGTACATATTTTCTTAGATTTATACCTAAGTATTTCATTTTTAGAGGTGCTAATCTAAATATTATTTTTTTGTTTCAGATTTTAATTGTTTATTGCTGATATAAAGGAAAATGATTGGCATTTGTGTATTGACTTTGCATCTTGCAACCATGTTATAATCACTCATTAGCTCCAGAAATTTTTTGATTTATTCAGATTTTCTACATATACAATCATGTCATCTGCAAATAAAGACGGTTTTATTTCTTCCTTCCCAATGTGTATACCTTTTATTTTTTTCTTATTGCATTAGCTAGGACGTTCAATATGATGTTGAAAAGGAGTGGTGTGAGGGAACACTCTTGTTTTGTTCCTAATCTTAGTAGGAAAGCATCTGGCTTCTTACCATTAAGTATGATGTTAGATGTCGGGGTTTTTTGTTAGCTTTTTTTTCCCTTTTTTTTTCGTAGCTGTTCTTTATCAAGTTGAGAAACTATTCCTAGTTTTCTGAGAATTAAAAAAAAATCATGAATGGATGTTGTATATTGTCAAATGCCTTTTCTGCATCTGTTGATACGATCATGTGATTTTCCTTCTCTAGCCTGTTGATGTGATAGATTACATTAGTGATTTTTTGGAATGTTGAACTAGTCTTGCATACTTTGTTAAATCACACTTGGCTGTGTTGTAGCATTCTTTTTATCTATTGCTGGATTTTATTTGCTAATATTTTGTTGATGATTTTTGTAACTATGTTCATTAGAGATATTGGTTTGTAGTTTTCTTGTAATGTCTTTGGTTTGGGTATTGGGATAATTCTGGCTTCATAAAATGAGTTAGGAAGTATGTATTCTCTCTGCTTCTGTGTTTTGGAAGAGATTGTAAAGAATTGATATAATTTCTTCCTTAAATGTTTAGTAGAATTTACCAGTGAACCTATCTGGGCTTAATGCTTTCTGTTTTGGAATGATGTTAATTACCAATTCATTTTCTTTACTAGATGTAGGCCTATTCAGATTATCTATTTCTTCTCTTGTGAGTGTTGGCAGATTGTATCTTTAAAAAGCTGGTCCATTTAATCTAGGTTATCAAATTTGTAGGCAGAGTTATTAATAATATTCCTTTAACATTATTTTAATGTCCATGGGATCTCTAGTGATATCCTGCCATTTCATTTCTGATACTAACAGTTTGTATCTTCTCTCTTTTTTTCAATGAAGTTCATCAATTTTGTTGATCTTTTCAAAGAGCCACCTTTTGGTTTTAACTTCCTCTACTGATTTTCTGTTTTCAATCTCATTGATTTCTGCCCTAATTTTTATTATTTCTTTTCTTCTGTGTGCTTTAGATTTAGTTTGCTCTTCTTTTTGTAGTTTCCTAGGGTGGAAGTTTAGATTATTTATTTTAGATCTTTCTTCTTTCCTAATATATGCATTCAGTGCTATAAATTTCCCTACAAGCACTGCTTTCACTGCATTCCACACATTTTAATGTTCTTCTTTCATTTCCATTTAGTTCAAAATATTTTAAAATTTCTCTTGAAATATCTTTTTAGAAAATAAATGTATTTTGAGATGTGTTGTTTAATCTCCAAGTATTTTTCTGTTATTGATTTCTAGTTTGATTACATTGTCATCTGAGATCATAGATTGCATGATTTCTATTCTTTTAAATTTGCTAAGGTGGGTTTTATGGATCATAATGTGGTCTGTCTTGAGGAATGTTTCATGTAGGCTTGAGGAGAATATGTAATCTGCTGTTGTTGGATGAAGTAGTCTATAGATGCCAACTCTATCTAGTTGCTTGATGGTACTATTGAGTTCTAGTATGTCCTTACTGATTTTCTGCTTGTTGGATCTCTCCATTTCTGATAGAGGGGTATTGAAGTCTCAACTACAATAGATTTATCTATTTCTACTTGAAGTTCTAGCAGTTTTTGCCTCGCTTTTTTTTTTTTTTTTTTTTACCAAGTATTAAATCACAGGAGGAATTTACTCCAAGAATGCCAGTCAACATACTGGACAATGTCTTTAACTATAGTTTACAACAATAGTTTACAACTATGATGGCCTTTTATGTAGCTTCTTCTAATGTCAGTTCTCACTGAAACGCATAATATTAAAATATAACTCAGCCAAAGAAAATGTTTCTTTTGTTCATTTCTTTTGTTCCTTTGTTCATTTATTGGAATAGCAATTAGCAAGTACCAATGTGTGTAAAATGCCTAAAAAATACACAATGCCATTGTCAAATATGTTTGAAAAACACAATATCATATTGGCCCTGCTTAGAGATTCAAAATATATTTATCATACTAAAAGTTCTAAAAAGCTATGCATAAAGAAATTTGTATAAATTATTTAACAGTTTTTCATAATTGTTATTGTCATTCTTTGGGAAGTTAGATATATCAATATACTTTCAGATTTATCAATATACTTTATTCACCTGGTCTTTGAATGAGAGTGGGTTAAATAAGCAAATTTATTGTCATTTGCACTGACAAGGAACTAGAGTGTTAATATTTTTTTTATTGTTGATTGAAGGGAGAATGCTTCCACTGCAATTTTGATGGAAGAGTTTTCATTTGATTATAAAAGTTGTGCCTCATGTAGTTTGATTCTGTTTTTAGGCACATACATATTAAGGACTGTTATGTCTTGTTGGAGAACTGACCTCTTTATTATTATGTAATGCCTCTTTTATTCCTGATAATTTTTCGTGCTCTAATGTTTGCTCTGTCTAAAATTAACATAGCCACTCCAGCTTTCTTTTGATTAGTATGAACATGATATCTCCTTTTTCATCCCTTTACTTTTAATTTATAAGTGTCTTTATATTTAAATTGAATTTCTTATTAACAGCATATGGTTGGGTCTTATTTTTTGATTCACTCTGAAAATGTCTGTATTTTCATTGGTACATTTAGACCACTGACATTTAAAGTGATTATTGATATAGGTGGATTAATGCCTACCATACTTGTTACTGTTTTCTATTTGTTGCCCTTTTCGTTGTTCGCTTTTTGTCTTCCACATTTTTTTGCTTTTTGTTTTAATTGAGCATTTTATATGATTCCATTTCTCTTTTTTCACTTATCAGTTATATTTCTTTAAGAAAAACATTTTTAGTGGTTGCTCTATGCCTTGATAGCTAGTCCCAGTTCACTTTCATATAATATTATACAAAGATACATACTATATTCGCAGGTAGTGCAAGTACCTTATAATAACATAGTATTCCTAATTATTACCTCCCATCCCTTGTATGATCGCTGTCACTCATTTTACTTACACATAAATACACATTAGTATATACACACACATAATCAAATACATTGCTGCTATTATTATTTTGAATAAACTGTTATCTATTAGGTCAATTAAAAATAAGAAAAAAGTTTTTATTTTATCTTTACTTATCCCTTCTCTAATATTCTTTCCTTCTTCATGTAGATTCAGATTTCTGACCTATATTGTTTTTCTCTCTGTGAAGAACTTCTTTTAACATTTCTTGCAAGGCAGGTCTAATGGTGACAGTTTCCCTCAGTTTTTGTTTGTCTGAAAAAGTCTTGATATGTCTTTCACTTTTGAAGGGTAATTTCACAAGATACAGAACTCAAGGTTAGTGAGTTTTTCTCTCAACACTTTAAATGTTTCACTCAACTCTCCTCTTGCTTGCATTGTTTCTGAGGAGAGGTCAGATGTAACTTTTATTTGAACTTCTGTATAGATAAACTGTTTGTTTCCCATGGCTTCCTTCAATAATTTTTTCTTTATTTTTGATTTTCTGGAGTTTGAATATCACATGATTATAATTTTCTTTTGCATTTATCCTACTTGGTCTCTGAGCTTCCTGGATCTGTGATTTGGTGTCTGACTAATTTTGAGTAAATTCTCAACCACTATTGTTTCAAATATTTCTTCTATTATTTTCTCTTTCCTCTCCTGATATTTCCACATTACATGAATGTTGCACCTTTTGTAGTTGTCCCACAGTTCTTTCATATTCTCTTCTATTTTTACCCCCAGTCTTTTTTCTCTTTGCTTTTTGGTTGTAGCAGTTTCTATTGACATATTCTCAAGCTCAAAGATTCTTTCCTCAGCCATGCCCAGATCACTATTGAGTCCATCATGTGCAGGCATTCTTCATTTCTGTTACAGTGTTTTTAATCTCTAGCATTGCTTTTTGATTCTTTCTTAGAATGCCTGTTTCTCTGCTTATAATATCCATCTATTCTTGCACGTTGTCTACTTTTTCTGTTAGAGTCCTTAGTATATTAATCACAGTTACTTAAAAACACTGGTCTGATAATTCTAACATTCCTGTGTTATCTGACTTAAGTTCTGATGCTTGCTTTGTCTCTTCATACTGTATTTTTTGCCTTTTAATATGCCTTGTAAATTGTTGTTGGAAGCCTGACATGATGTACTGGGTAAAGGAACTGTGGTAAATAATCCTTTAGTAATGTGGTGGTAAGGTGTAGAAGGAGGGGAAACATTCTATGTTTCCAGATTAGGTCTCAGTTTTTAATGAGCTTGTGTCCCTGGACTGTGAACTTCACCAGTGCTTCCTAGTTCTCCCGCTTAGGTGGGACAGGATGGCTAGAAAGGGCTGGAGTTGGGTTATCTTCCTTCCCCCATGTGGAAGGCTAGAGCTGGCTGGAGTTGCTTATTGACCTTCCCCCATAACAGTTAGCATCTGATAAAAATTCAATAGGTTATGCTCAGGCCGGGCGCAGTGGCTCACGCCTGTAATCCCAGCACTTTGGGAGGCCAAGGCAGGCGGATCACCTGAGGTCAGGAGTTCGAAACCAGCTTGACCAACATGGTGAAGCCCCCATCTCTACTAAAAATACAAAATTAGCTGGGCGTGATGGCGCATGCCTGTAATCCCAGCTACTAGGGAGGCTGAGGCAGGAGAATGGCTTGAACCCAGGAGGCGGAGGTTGTAGTGAGCCGAGATTGTGCCATTGCACTCCAGCTCGGGCAACAAAAGCGAAACTGCGTCTCAAAAAACAAAAACAGAAACAAACAAACAAACAAAAAATAGGTTATGCTCTGGTAAAATAGTTTCTCCTGAGGGCAGACCTTGTTAAGAAGAATAGAGTGCTCTGGCATATTCAAAAAGGCAACTTTTTCCCTCCCTCTGCCTGAAGCATGAGGGTATTTTCCTCTAATCTTCACTGAGAGAAACTGGAGCTTAAACTCACAAAAGTGTGAGTGTGCTGTCCTAATATTGGGCCCCTGGAGTTCCTAACTCTCAGACTTGTCTGTACAGAGCCCCCAGAAGTTTGTCAATTACAGTGTAGGTTTTTCTACCCTAGTGCTGGTTCCTGTGGAGGCTTCTGCTTGTGGACTTCTGCTCTGGTAATTTGTGATTCTCTTTATCTGCCTGTTTCTCCAATTTTTGGAGTAGCAGTTTTCCCTGTGACCTCACTTTTCTGACAGATTTAAGAGAAAACGATGGTTTATTTCAGTTTGTCTAGCTATTTCCTTCCTGTTAGGATGGAGTAATGACTTCTAAGCTCCTTACATGTCAGACTGAAAAATGAAAGTCTTTTTTTTCTTTTTTAAAATAGGCATTTATAAGTATATAGTTTTCTTTAAGCACTGTTTAACTGCACCCCATGAGTTTTTGTATGTTGTGTTTTCATTTTCATTCATCTCAAAGTAGTTTCTAATTTCCATTCTCATGCTTGGACTTTCTATAGAGGGGAATATTTCTATTCCATTACTGGGTTAATTTCCGAGAACATCAATACCTCCAGAACCCTGCATTTACACTTTTACAGGGTAGTTTCTGAGGAATAGAGGAACTGAAAGTAGACATGAGTGGCTGGGTATAGGGGTTACAATTTAAGCCCGAGCTTTTGAAGCCATCCTGTGTTCTTCTAAGCCAGTGATTCTCAACTGGGGGCAATATTGCCTTTCAGGTGACATTTGGCAATGTCATGGCAATGATATGGGCATTCTATCACAACAAAGACTTATCTGGTTTGAAAGGTTAATAATGTTGCTATTGAGAAACCCTTTTTTAACCCTTTAAATTGGTAGGTCTGTTTCCCACTTACCCAGCACCTATCTGTACAGTGTGTCACTACATCTTCATAATGGTCCCCAAAACAGGTGCAATATCATAATCTGAGATGATGTAAGCAAAGTTTTAAACTGAAGCAACCTCTCAGTCAGCAGCAGAGTCAGGACTACCACCCTGCACTCCAGTTGTTTCCCAGAGAACCCATGGTTACCGGGATCTCCACTTGTTTTGACCATTCCACCTTTCAAAAGCAGATCATCATGCATTGTCTTGTGAGTATATGGCTGGCATATTGGTAGGCTAATACACTTCTCCTAGTTAAGGACACTTCACTCTGTCTTGTAACTCTCTGTTTAATGTCTCTGCAAATACAGTATAAACTCCCTGTGGGCAGCACGGCAGTTGGCAGAATAGGCACTCAGTCGATTTTGTTGAATGAATTAGAATATATGAAAGAAAATATACCAGAATGTTAACTGGGTTGTCCCTAAGAGCTTAAATGAAGGTTTTAAAAATTATTATTATACTTTAAGTTCTAGGGTACATGTGCACAATGTGCAGGCTCGTTCCATAGGTATACATGTGCCATGCTGGCCCACTGCACCCATCAACCCGTCATTTACATTAGGTATTAAATGAAGGTTTTACCTGTCACTAGAAGAGGCTTGGAAATGGGTTGTGACATGACCCTAGAACTGGTAGGGGAAGAGAAATTGTGATCCCCCATATTGGTTGTTTTGCCTATAGGATTCTAATTACATTAATAATAATAATGATAATTTTTATTTCTCTTGTTAAATTCCTCACACTTCAGCCTACTTTGTTCTTTGAATTGTTCATGGTAGCACCTTTTGCCTTTAAGAAAAGACTAGTTTTAACTCTGCTTAAAAATTCACTGTATCCTCAGATTTTGTTCCCCAAAGGTCTTATCACAAACATAACTTAAACAAAAATCTCTTGTGATGTTTGTTATCACAGTGATCCTTAAATTATACTGACATTAAGTCTCTATGTCTAAGGTAGCTGGCCTCAATTTTCTCCTCCATAAAAGAGGAATAATGATTCTTTGTTAACTAACTGAGAACTTCCTAAGGATAAAATCATTTACAGCACATGAAAACATTTTAAACAGTACTGTGGGGTTTGATGTGGTCTCACACCTGTAATCCCAGCACTTTGGAAGGCTGAAGCAGGAGGATTGCTCCAGACCAGGAGTTTGAGACCACCCTGGGCAACATAGAGAGATCCTGTCTCTACAAGAAATAAATAACCAAGCAGCACTGTGTAAATCGCAAGGCCCCTTCAGTTATGGGTAACTGAAAAATTGTATTCATATGAATTGTGCAATATAACCAGTTGTCATGCAATAATTAAAGTAGTTTGCTAGATTGAAAGAAAATGCATTCAGATTTTGTGTTCCTTGCTTGCAATGGTAGCCTGAGTAAATAGGACCTTTTTTCTTCCTAGTAATTTGGTTAAAAGATCAAAGCTACATTTTGCCTTAGACTATCGTGATGATTATAATACATTGACTTTTTTTTCCATAGGTGTTACAGAACATCCTGGACACTGAAAAAGAATATGCTAAAGAACTTCAGTCTCTTCTTGTTACTTACTTAAGACCCCTGCAGTCCAATAACAAGTAAGATGTTTATTGTAAATCCCTCACTAAGTAAAGCAACATAATGTCAACATATGGAATCATTATTCTTATGTCACTGAATAATTGATTTTGCCCTTTAGAAGAATTTCCACAGATCACAGGTTGCCAAGAACATGGTCAGGGCAACAGAAATTATGCAAGATGTTGCTTTTGGAGAGCTTGGCTTTCTTTCTCTTCTGGCTGTGAAAGGAATGAGCAGATCTGTGTTTCTTCCTGTCACAATTTTTATCTTGTACATTAAAAAAAAAAAGTGATGTGCTTGGTTTTACCTTACAGGAAAAGAAGTCCCTGGTGCTTTTATTCAGAAAGCACATAGACTGGAAATTCTCATGCTCACTCTGACCTTTGTTTGCCAGGGCAGAACTTCTTTCCCATGCTCTGAGAATGGAAAGAGTATGGCATTTTGTGAATGCTTGTAAGAGCTATTCAAGCCATTATTTCACCCAGGCAAATGTGAATGATAAAGAGATGCTAAAGTGTTTTTAAAGACAAAATGTTCAAACCTTACTCTGGTCTTAGAAATCTGAAGTGATTGTGTAAAGCCTGAATTGAAAGAATTGAAAGCTTTAGTTTTCATGAAAGAAAAGTAGTGACCATTTTTTTTTATCCTTGTAGGCACAGCATATTTAACAAATAGTGGTGAACTGCATTTATTTGTTTTTATTTTAATTAATTAAATTTCACTAGAGATCATGATCATATAGAAAATTTACCAGTCAGCCCATATAATGCAGAAAAAACCCCTCTCTTTTTACCTTGGAAAGAGTTTACTATTGCTAAACAGTTGTCTAAACTATCAGCTTCAAACTTAAATAAGTTAATATATTTGAGAAATTTGGCCGGGTGTGATGGCTGAAAAGCCTGTAATCCCAGCACTTTGGGAGGCTGAGGCGTGCAGATCGCTTGAGGTCAGGAGTCCAAGACCAGCCTGGCCAACATGGTGAAACCTTGTTTCTACTAAAAATACAAAAGCAAATTAGCCGGGCGTGGTAGTGCAAGCCTGTAATCCCAACTACTTGGGAGGCTGAGGCAGGAGAATCGCTTGAGCCTGGGAGGCGGAGGCTGCAGTGAGCCAAAATCACATCACTGCATTCCAGCTTGGGAGACAGAGCAAGACTCCATGTGAAAACAAACAAACAAACAACAACAACAACAACAAAACCAAGCAAACAAAAGAAAAAGAAAAGAAAAAATATTGTGAGAAAAATTCTCCCCTTTTCCAAATTATACTTGTTTAGTTATAATGCCTTTGTTCTTGCTAAATTTCCCACTTGTTTATTCTCCTGGCACTATGGAAATCTACTTCAGTATAAAAAAATTTTCTATTCCTGTGTTGTAAGAGTTTAAACATGATCAACAACAAAGTGCTTTTTGGGCCAGGTGCAGTGGCTGGCTGGGCACGTTGGCTGACGCCCGTAATCCCAGCACTGTGGGAGGCCGAGGCGGGTGGATCACTTGAGGCCAGGAGTTCAAGACCAATCTGGGCAACATGGCGAAACCCCATCTCTACTAAAAATACAAATTAGCTCGGCTTGGTGGTGCGCACCTGTAGTCCCAGCTACTTAGGAGGCTGAGGCAGGAGAATCGCTTGAACTCGGTAGGCGGAGGTTGCAGTGCGCCAAGTTCATGCCACTGTACTCCAGCCTGGGGGACAGAGTGAGACTCCATCTCAAAAAAACAAAACAAAACAAAACAAAACAAAAAACAAGTATTTTTTGTTATTATCATGTGAAATATGAAGTGTTCTGTGAATCATAGTTCTTAGAGCTGAAGTAAATCAGTAAATCATTGGGTCTAGTATCCTGGGAGAAATGACTATCTCTATTAAATAGAGAAGAAGCTGAAGTCCAGACAGGTTTACTGCCTTGCCCATCCCACAGCCAGTACATGGCCAGGCTGGAGCCACTGTGCCCCCTGCTGCCAAGTGAAACATGCTTTCTGTTTTCTGGAAGTGACAGGCAGAGGAGATGGAAACTGAAGTGGTAACTCTGGGAGGGGAGACGGTAAGATTTTAAATGAAGGAGAGGGACTGATTAGCGATCAAGAAACAATAAGAGGATTTAATGAGTTCTTTTCCTTTGGCTAAATACTCAGTAGTGAGATTGCTGGATGGAATGGTAGATCTACTTTTAGCTTTGAGAAAACTCTGTAGTGCTTTCCAAAGAGGCTGTACTAATCTTAGTACTAATGTACTAACATTCCCACCAGCAGTGTGTAAGTGTTCCCTTTTCACCACATCCACACCAACATCTATTATTTTTTACTTTTTAATAATGGCCATTCTGGCTGGGCGGAGGTGGTATCTCATGGTTTTAATTTGCATTTCTCTGATGATTAGTGATACTGAGCATTTCTTCATATGTTGGTTGGCCATTTGTAAGTCTTCTTTTAAGAAGTGTGTGTTCATGTCATTTGCCTACTTTTTGACGGGATTATTTGTTTTTTTTTCTTACTGGTTTGTTTGAGTTCCTTGGAAAAGAGTCAGGGCCGAGGAGGTGAGAGACCTGAGTCAGACCTGTACTGTTCCTAAATGAATTCAGAATGCAGTGATAGTAAGTTTCCATTACTTCTCACTATCTTGTCGGCCCCAAAGTGATTTGAGCAAACCAGACTGACTATTATCTGATCGTGAAGGGGCCAGATAAGCCCCCAGTCAAGTTCAGGTAAGGCCCCAACTTAAGTTCTCACTGCTCTGAGAGAGCAACAACCAGGGAAGTTGGTTGGCTAAAGGTTTCACTTTAGAATAGGGGTTTTCCAGCTTGTGATTCAGGATGGCATTACAGCAGAGGAACTGGCAGTTTTTTATTCTCTCAGAGTTACTGGTAATGTTTGTTTTGGTCTTCTTCCCTTTCTTTCTTAGTCAGCAAAAAAATATTCTCTTGGGAATACTCCCCTGGTATTCTATATATATATATGTATAATATATAATATATATATTATATAGCATATACAATACACTCCACCCCCAGGCTGGAGTGCAGTGGTGAGATCTCGGCTCACTGCAACCTCTGCTTCCCAGGTTCAAGCGATTCTCCTGCCTCAGCCTCCTGAGTAGCTGAGACTACAGGCATGTGCCACCACGCATGGCAATTTTGTATTTTTAGTAGCGATGGGATTTCGCCATGTTGGCCAGGCTGGTCTTGAACTGCTGACTTCAAGTGATCTGCCTGCCTTAGCCTCCCAAAGTGCTGGGATTTCAGGCGTGAGCCACCACACCCGGCCTAGTGTTACTATACACTTAAGGAGAAGAACATGTGGCAGACATGGGCTTTTTTTTTTTTTGACAGAGTCTTACTCCATCACCCAGCCTGGAGTGCAGTGGCACGATCTCAGCTCACTGCAACTTCCGCCTCCCAGGTTCAAGCAATTCTTCTGCCTCAGCCTCCCGAGTAGCTGGAATTACAGGCGACTGCCACCACACTCGGCTAATTCTTTGTATTTTTAGTACAGACGGGGTTTCACCATGTCGGCCAGGCTGGTTTTGAACTCCTGGGTTCAAGTGATCCACCCGCCTCGGCCTCCCAAAGTGCTGGGATTACAGGCATGAACCACCACGCCCAGCCCAACCTTGGCTTTTTAAACAAATCTTCAGAAACGTTTTCTCCCAAAAAGTGGTTAAGAGCATGGACTCTGCAGCTAGAATGTTTTGGTTCAATTTCTGTCTTTGGCATTTCCTGGCTTTGTAGCTTTGGATGATTTGCTTAACCTCTCTATGCCTGGGTTTCCCCACCTGTAAAATGGAAACAGCACTGGCATAATACCTACCTTAAAGAGTTATTGTAAGGTTAAAATAAGGTTTTAATTGTAAAATGCTTGTGTAAGTGTTCAGTGCTCTATGAGTGTTGGCTCTTGTTATTATTATCACTTACTATTTGGTAGGGGAGGAATGGATAAGAACATTCTTCATACAGAGGCCCTGGATAAAGTGGTTCAGTTTGCCTTTATTTGACTTCACTCTACTCCAAAAACAAACAAACAAATCAATACTATTTTTTTCCTCCTACTTCATCTCATAAAGATTTCCTTTAATTGATGTATGAGCATTTTAGTTTAGGAGAAAGTTGATTTTGCTATTTTTTCTTGTGTATTATATGAGCATATATAATATCTTTCAATTACTTTTCCAGTTCATCCAGAGGAAGGTACTCAAGAGTTTTTTACACTTATTCACAGCTATGATGTATTTTTATCTATTTGTATACTTCAGTATTAAGCACTTGTTTTAATTTACCTGTTGCTTTATAAAATACCTAATTGTCCCTTACGACCACTCCATTTCTTTTTTTTTCTTTTTTTTTTTTTTTTGAGACGGAGTCTCGCTCTGTCGCCCAGGCTGGAGTGCAGTGGCGGGATCTCGGCTCACTGCAAGCTCCGCCTCCCGGGTTCACGCCATTCTCCTGCCTCAGCCTCCCGAGTAGCTGGGACTACAGGCGCCCGCCACTACGCCCGGCTAATTTTTTGTATTTTTAGTAGAGACGGGGTTTCACCGTTTTAGCCGGGATGGTCTCGATCTCCTGACCTCGTGATCCGCCCGCCTCGGCCTCCCAAAGTGCTGGGATTACAGGCGTGAGCCACCGCGCCCGGCCCACTCCATTTCTTTAGGATCATTATTCTTATTATATAAAAGAAAATCAAGGGGAGAAGCTTAAGAAGCTGCCTAAGACAATAGAGTTGTTATACATTAAAAAGCAAAAGTTAAAATATAGGTATTACCTCCCTTTTATTTACCATATATTAGCAAACTATTAGCCAACTAGACTACAATAGATAACTACATGTACTGTATTTTTTTTTCAGTCTGAGTACTGTGGAGGTTACATCTTTACTGGGAAACTTCGAGGAAGTATGCACATTTCAACAGACACTCTGCCAAGCCTTGGAAGAGTGTTCAAAGTAAGTGTGGCATATTTCTGATAGGATAGCCAGCAACATTGCTGTTTGTGTTTTGTTTTCCTTTTACCTGTTGCCTTTGATAAGGACACTTCATAGTTAAGTATTTGTTACAGCTCTGAACAAAGTAGCAATACATAGACAGTGTACTAGGTGGCAGTGTTCACAGTGTCAAACCACTAGTTGTATATTAGAATTCTATATCTCGTAAATTACTTTTGACTTTATTTAAAAAATACATCAGTTTGCTGTTTCTGGTCAGTATAAGAGACATGTAAGGTCTTTTTTTTTTTAATGTTCCTTAAAGTTCTGGGATACATGTGCTGAACGTGCAGGTTTGTTACATAGGTATACATGCGCCATGGTGGTTTGCTGCACCTATCAACCCGTCATCCAGGATTTAAGCCCCGCATGCATTAGGTATTTGTCCTAACGCTCTCCCTCCCCTTTCCCCCCACTCCCCGACAGGCTCCAGTGTGTGATGGTCCCCTCCCTGGAGACACATAAGGTCTTAATTGACCATGAATGACACCTCTGGCACTGATTACATATTTTCTTTTGTACATTGCAAATTACTTGGAAAAGTCATTCAAATGATTCATTCAGTTTCACAGATTTGGTGTCTTTGAATTGCTCCTGATACTATGTCTATTATATTAAGAGTTGAAACACACAGAAAGTGGGGGAAGGAAAAGTATATCTTTATGTGAACCAACACATTTTTGATGGCTAGCTAGATTGTCCAGATGTTTAACTTCATACTACAGTGAACTATAATGATCATCAGGCAATATGTTTCTATAGAAAGACTAATTTTTCAAGCAGCGTATCTTAAAGAAGTTGGCAGCTTTCATCTCTCTAGGGAAATTGAGGTGATTACCTGTTATTTAAGCTTAATGGGACACAGGTGGTTGTCCAGGAAGAACAATGGAGAGGGCCCACACTAAAGGGACTTGAGGGGCCAAGAGGGATCTAGATTATTGATATGCAAAGATGTTCACTAAGCGAGAAGGGCAGATTACAAACTAGATTCATAATCCTTATGTTTTCCATTTTATAGAGAAACATGTAGAAAAAAGCCCAAGAAACATGTCAACATTTTTAGAGTCAGTATCTCCAAATGGTGGGAGTCTGAGAAATTCATTTTTCTTATTACACTTTTCTGATTTTTCTACAAATGAAGACAGGTGGCTTATAATTTAAAACATTAATTTAAAAACTTTTGAGGCCACCCTGCCTAGGAAACACCAGGCCTCCAAGATTACATAATATTCTTTTGTGGTATGTCATTTTTGGATTTGATTAGTTTTGTCTGTACTCAAACTTTAGATAAATTAACCAAGAATATTTTTAGTGTACCCAGCTAAATTTGAAAATAATCATCTTAAAAACAAACAAGCAACCATACCTACTAATTCCAAGTAAGTATCTGACCCTATGTATTACAACTATGTTTGGTGGCTAGAGTTTAAAGCAGTGGGCAAGAATTTGAGTTTCATGGGTAAAATGGTTATAATATAGTTTCTCTTTTAACCTTGGCAAAATATTCAGAAGGCTTTCATGCTGCCAGATTTAATTGGAATAATCTTCCTTTGCCTCCTGTTTCCTATTTTACATTCTGTGTTTTGTCCATTTTGTTTACAGGTTTCCAGAAAACCAGCACAAAGTAGGAGGTTGTCTACTGAGTCTCATGCCTCATTTTAAATCTATGTATCTGGCTTACTGTGCAAACCATCCTTCAGCTGTAAATGTGCTCACTCAGCACAGGTAAATAGTTAACATTTCCCCAACTTTTGCAATGAGATCCTTTCTTAGGACCACGTCATTTGGAAATCCAAGGTCTTCAGTTGGACTCTTGATTATCCCTGTTCATGATGCCAGGAATTGATTCATTGTTACATGGATTGATTGTCCATTAATCCAATGAATAAATTCTTGAGCACCTACTATGTGCAAGGCCCTGTACCAGCTGATGGGGATACAGGAATGAACAAGGAGGAGGAGGTCCTTCCCCTCATTGAGCACAGAATCTTGAGGGAAATGCAGATATTAAATTAAATGTTGTAAACATGTCATATTATGAAACAGTAAATTAAAAGGGTTCTGTGAGATAACATTAACATGATATCAACTTAGTGGGATGTGAAGAAAGGGTCAGGGAGGGCTTTCCTGAAGCAAAATTCTATTTCGAGCCTATCATTTAGCTTTCCCCTACCCCAATGAATGTTTTTTCTGAGTTGCTGACACATAGCTAAACTCTGTAGCTTCATCTCTTTTTGCCTTCCCTAGTCTGCGTAGAGAAAGTTTTAGGCAATGATGTAGCTACAAAGCAGGTGTGAGCTGTGTGACAGATACTTTAAGCAAAGGGCTCTGATAATAATTATACATGAATATAAGTTGCTTCCGATTCATGATGAACAATAGAATAGTGTCTCCTTTAAGAATACGAGTCCTTGCAAGGGACCTAGATAAGTGTTACACCTCTCCTGCCATCCTTAGCTTCTGACTACCCACCCCTGACACATTCACTGACACATTCATCTGGGCCAGAAAACTGTAGGACAGGCTTAGTGACAGAATTTTACCTTTGAAGTCATATGCTGGAAATCCAGGTGGGACAAAAGCAAGTCCAACATATAGAGACTCTTGACTTAACTTGGAGACTAAGATGCAGAATGGACATGGATTCTGGAAGCTGTTCAAGACTGAAAATAATATTCTCTTAATCTGACCTAGATTTGAGCTCCCAGAGCTAGGCTAGAACATTAGTTGACACGAGCCTCCAGAAATGACAGAAATTTTGGTTCTTGTCCTGGTTTATTAAGGTGCAATATTTATTGGCTTTACAAAGATGTTATGTAAGGACATTTTAAAGGTTGAACGCAGTAAGTCCTGCTTGAAGGTCAATTTTATTCCTCTGATAAATTTTGAACTCTTATGGAATAGCAAATATGGAAATTGGAGTTTAAAGAAAGAGAGGTCATGAACCTGGAATTTTTAGGCAAGTGGCTCAACTGCTTATAGCTAACATTAGCTAGTAATAGCACTGACGATGTGCCAGGCACATGATGTAAAAGCCTATGAGGGAGTTATTATTATTACCATCTCTGCTTTACAGATAAGACATTGGAAGGCTTAGGTTAAGTAATGTGCCCAAGAACTCATAGATCTTAAGTGGTTGAGCCAGAATCCAGGTCTGTCAGACTTCTAAAAAACATTTTTATTAAGACATATATTTTATCCACAGAAAGAATAATGTAAATGCAAATTTAAAGGATCACAATAAAATGAGCACCTGTGTATCTACCACCTGGCTTAAGCAATAGAAAGTTACCCTTTTCTTTTCTCCTCCCCCTCCCCTCCTCTTCCCTTCCTTTTTTTTTTTGACAGAGTCTTGCTCTGTCACAGAGGCTGGAGCACAACTGCAACCTCTGCCTCCCAGATTCAAGCGATTCTCCTGCCTCAGCCTCCAGAGTACCTGGGATTACAGGCACGCACCACCACGACCAGCTAATTTTTGTAGAGATGGGGTTTCACCATGTTGGCCAGGCTGATCTCGAACTCCTGACCTCAAATGATCCGCCCACCTTGGCTTCACTTGACAGAGCAAGACTCCACCTCAGACAAAAAACAAAACAAAAACAAAACAACAACAGCAACAACAACAAAACAAAGTCACTGCACCAATTTATTTTCTCACTATCTGTGTATGAGGGTTTCATTTTCTCCACACCCTCACCAAACATTTGTTATTGTCAGTCTTTTTGATTATAGACATATTAGTGGATATGAAGTGGTTTCTCATGGTGAGATTGATATGCATTTTCCTCAGGAATAATGATATTGAGCATCTGATATGGTTTGGTTCTATGTCCCCACCCAAATCTCATCTTGAATTGTCAACCCTACATGTCGAGGGAGGGACCAGGTGGGAGGTGACTGGATCATGGGGATGGTTTTCCCCAAGCTGTTCTTATGATAGTGAGTGAGTTCTCACGAGATCTGAAGGTTTTATAAGGGGCTCTTCCCCCGTCGCTCTTGCTCTCTTTCCTGCCACCTTGTGAAGGAAGTACTTGCCTTTTCTTCTCCTTCCACCATGATTGTAAGTTTCCTGAGGCCTCCCCAGCCATGTGGAATGGTGAGTCAATTAAACCTCCTTTGTTTATAAATTACCCAGTCTCAGATAGTATCTTTATAGCAGTGTGAAAACGGACTAATACAGCATCTTTCATGTACCTACTGGAAGTTCGTATACCTTCATTCAAAAAAATGTCTATTCAGATCCTTAGCCTGTTTTTAAATTGGGTTATGTGTATTTTTATTGAGATATAATTTATATAACATAAAATTCACGATGTTAAACTATGCAATTCAGTGGTTTTTAATATATTCACAAGGTTGTGTAGCCATCACCACTGTCTAGCTCCAGAACATTTTTATTACTCCCCTCTAAAAACCTGTCCCCAGTAACAGTCACTCATTATTAATGGCTAGTGATGTTGCGCATCTTTTCATCTTGCTTATTGGCTATTTTAATGTCTTCTTTGGGAATATGTCTATTTAAATCTTTTGCTCATTTAAAAAATTCAGTTAGCTGTCTTTTCATTGTTGAGTTGCAGCAGTTCTTTATATATTCTGGATATTAGATTCTTACCAGATACATGTCTACCTTGGAGATACTGTGGATCCAAACCACTACAGTGAAGTGAATATTGCAATGAAGTGAGTCACATGAACTTTTTGGTTTCCAAGTGAATACAAAAGTTATATTTACACTCTACTGCATAGTCTATTAAGTGTGCAATAGCATTATGTCTAAAAAAGCAAGGTACATTCCTTAATTAAAGAATACTTTATTGGCTGGGCGTGGTGGCTCATGCCTGTAATCCCAGCACTTTGGGAGGCCAAGGCGGGCGAATCACCTGAGGTCAGGAGTTTGAGACCAGCCTGACCAACATGGAGAAACCCCGTCTCTACTAAAAATACAAAATTAGCCGGGCATGCTGGCACATGGCTGTAATCCCAGCTACTTGGGAGGCTGAAGTAGGAGAATCACTTGAACCTGGGAGGCGGAGGTTGCCGTGAGCCGAGATTGCGCCATTGCACCCCTGCCTGGGCAACAAGAGTGAAACTCCGTCTCAGGAAAAAAAATAAAAAAAGTTTGGAGTATTGTAAGAATTACCAAAATATGACACATAGACACAAAGTGAATACGCACTTTTGGAAAAATGGCACCGATAGACTTGCTCAACACACGGTTGCCACAAAACTTCAATTTGTAAAAAATGCAATTATCTGTGAAGTTCAATAAAGTACACTGCAATAAAATGAGGTGTGCCTATATATGATTTGAAAAAATGTGCTTTCATTTTTTGGGTTGTGTTTTCAGTTTCTTGATGGTGTCCTCTGAAGCACAAAAATTTTGATTTTACATTTTAATTTTGATGATGTCCAATATGTTGTTTTGTTATTGTTGCTTGCACTTTTGGTGTTATATCTAAGAAATTATTGCCTAATCCAGGTCAGGTAGATTCATGCCTATTTATTTTCTTAGAGTTTTATAATCTTAGCTTTTATATTTAGGTCTTTAATTAATTTTGAGTTAATTTGTGCATATGGTTCCATTTTATTCTTTTGCATGTGGATATCTAGTTGTCCCAGCACCATTTGTTGATTTCTATTCTTATAAATTGAAGTTGTGTTTTATGGCCCATAACGTGGTCTGTCTTGGTGAATGCTCCATGTGAGTGTGAGAAGAAAGTGTGACTGTTGTTGAATGAAATATTCTACAAATGTTAATTAGAACCACTTGACTGATGGTTCTATTCAGTTCAACTGCCTGCTTACTAATTTTCTGCTGCTGGATCTGTCAGTTCCTGATAGAGAGATGTTAAAGTCTAACCACAATAGTAGATTTATCTCTCTTTTCAGTTCTATCAATTTTTGTTTCATGTATTTTGATACTCTGTTGTTAGGTGCATTCACATTAAGGATTATTATGTTTTGTGGGAGAATTTGCCCTTTTATCATTGTATATTTTTCCCTCTTTATCTCTGATAATTTTCCCTGATCGGAAGTCTGCTTTGTCTGAAATTAATACAGCTAGTCCAGCTTTCTTTCAATTATTGTTAATAGGATATATCCTTCTTCATCTCTTTACTTTTAATTGTCATAGATTAAAATATATGTTGTAGACAAAATATAGTTGAGTCTTGTTTCTTAATCCACTCTGACAGTCTCATTCTTTTAATTGGCGTATTTAGAAAATTCACATGTTAAGTGATTATTTATATATTTGGATTAGTATCTGCCATGTTTTCTATTCATTGCAATTGTTCTTTGTTTCTTTTTTACCTCTCTTTTTCTGCCTTTTCTGTTTTTAGTAAACATTTTATTTTATTTTCACTTTTCTCTTAGCATATAATACTCCCTTTAAAAAATTTTACCAGTATCCCTAGAGTTTATGTTATGTATTTACAGTTAAATCTAACAACACTTTCACATAACACTACACAATTTCATAGGTAACTTATAACAGAATATTCTCAATTCCTCCCTCTTATCCCTTATAATATTATTGTAATTCATTTCACTTTTCTATAAAGTAAAATCACCCAATACACTGTTGCTATTATTACTTTGAACAGTTATCTATTAAATCAATTAAGAATAAGAAAAATGAGGCCGGGTGCGGTGGCTCGCGCCTGTAATCCCAGCACTTTGGGAGGCCGAGGTGGGTGGATCACGAGGTCAGGAGATCGAGACCATCCTGGCTAACACAGCGAAACCCTGTCTCTACTAAAAATACAAAAAATTAGCTGGGCGTGGTGGCGGGCGCCTGTAGTCCCAGCTACTAGGGAGGCTGAGGCAGGAGAATGGCGTGAACCCGGGAGGCGGAGCTTGCAGTGAGCCGAGATGGCGCCACTGCACTCCAGCCTGGGTGACAGAGCGAGACTCCATCTCAAAAAAAAAAAAAAGAAGAAGAAAAATGAAATATTTTGTTTTACCTGGATTTATTATTTTTCTGATACTTTTTTCCATGTATCCAAGTTTTGTTTGTTGTTTTTAAATCTATATCACTTTCCTTCTCTCTGAAGAACTTCTTTTAACATTTTTGCAAGGCAAGTCGTCTGGCCACAATTTCCCACATTTTTTGTTTGTTTGAGAAAGTATTCAGAATTCTAGGTTGTCATTTTTTTCCTTCAACACTTTAAATATTTCATTCCATTCTGTTGTTTGCATGGTTTATAATGAGAAGTCTGATACAATTCTTATCCTTGTTCCTCTATAGGTAAGGTGTTTTTCCTTGTCTGGCTTCTTTCAAGATTTTCTCGTTGCTTTTGCCTTTCTGCAGCTTGAATATGAAATGGCTAGGTGTAGATATGTTTTGCTTTATATCCTGCTTGGTGTTCTCTGAGATACCTGGATCAGCAGTTTGGGGTCTGTCAATAATTTTGCAAAATTCTTGGCCTAATAGGGTCAACATTTTAAATATTTCTTCTCTTTTCTCTTTCTTTTCTGTCTATATTCCCATTATGCATGTTACACCTTTTGTACTTGTTCCACAGTTTTTGTGTATTCTCTTCCATTTAACATTTTTTTCTTTACATTTAAGTTTAGGAAATTTCTATTGACATATCTTGAAGCTCACTGTTTCCTCAGCTATGTTTAGCCTATTTGTTAGACTATCAAAGTCATTCTTCATTTCTGTCACAGTGTTTTTTATTTCAGGCATTTTCTTTTGATCATTTCTTAGTGTTTCTATCACTCTGCTTACATTACCCATCTTTTATTACATGTTGTCTATCTTTATCCGTTAGAACCTTTAACATATTAACCATAGTTATTTTGAATTCCCTAATAATTCCAAAATTTGTGTCATATCTGAGTCTGATTCTAAAGCTTGCTTTGTCTCCTCAGACTGTTTTTTTCTTGCCTTTCAGCATGCCTTGTAATGTTTTGTTGGAAGGCAGACATGATAAATTAAGTAATAGGAACTGAGGTAACTAGGTGTTTACTGTGAGGTTTTCTGTTAATCTGACTAGGATCTTGCCTGTGTTTAATGTTTGCTGTAGCTGTAAGTATGAGGGGCTTTAGATTTTTTTTGTTTCCTTTCCTTCTCTCTTATTAACTTTGGCTTTCTTTCTTTCCTTTCTTTCTTTCCTCTTTTTTTTGTCTCACTGTCTCCCAGGCTGGAGTGCAGTGGCGCGATCTCAGCTCACTGCAACCTTTGCCTCACAGGTTCAAGCAATGTTCATGCCTCAGCCCCCTGAGTAGCTGGGATTACAGGCATGTGCCACCACGCCTGGCTAATTTTTTTGTATTTTTAGTTTAGACAGGGTTTCATGAAGTTGGCCAGGCTGGTCTCAAACTCCTGACCTCAAGTGATCCACCTGCCACAGCCTCCCAATCCTGCTGAGATTGCAGGCCTGAGCCACCGCGCCCTGCCTATCTTTGGGTTTCTTAAGAACTCCTTCTTAAATAGAGTCTGTGTCTTGCAGATCCCTCCCTGTAATCCACTGTTATTATATATTGGGGCCCTGTCAATGTGGTGATAAGGTGTTGGGGAAGGGGACACATTCTATAATGTTATGAACAAGTCTCAATTTTTTAGTAGACCTGAGTCCCTGGAAATTGACCTCCAGAAGCAATTCTTAGCCTTTTTTAGTCCTCTCACATACGGCAGGAAGATGAGAGAGGGCTGAAGCTGGCCTATTGTACCTTCCTCAGGTCAGATAAGACTTGGCAACATAGTTTCCCTTGGAAGACAGGCCTTTGTTTTGGAAAAGGTTCTGGGATTATTTCAAAATGGATGCTCCACCCCGCCCCCACTCCTATCCCAAAACATGAGAGGATTTTTCTCTGATCTTCACTATGGAACATTTTTGGGTTTTTGGATCCCAAACCCACAAAAGCATTGCCCCGCCTCAAGATGGTTCTCCAGGAGCTTTTAAATCTCAAGTTGGGGTCCACATTCAGACTCCAGGAATTCATTAAAATCACTATGCAAGTGTTCCTGCCAGTTACTGGGTCCAGTGGCTTCTGCTTTAGGGAAGCTAATCTCAGCTGTAATTCTCTGTATTCACTATTTCTCCAGATTTTGAGGTGGTGATTTTTTCTGTGATCTCAATTCTCAGTAAATCTAACAAAAGTCATTGATTTTCAGTTTGTTCAGTATTTTTTAAATTATGACTATAGTGTGGTGACTTCCAAGCTCTTTCGATGTCAGAGCTGAAATCAGAAGTGCTTTAATGATTTTTTCACTATATTTTATTTTTTTATTATTTTAAACGTTTTTGTTATAAATTTTCTCTATAATATTTCACTATATTTTGGGGTGTCTTTTAGTGGTTACTCTAAAACTTTCCATATATATCTTATCAGAATGGACTTCATTTTTTATGCTAACTTAATTCTAGTTATATATAAAAATGTGACTCCTGTATAACTGTTTCCTCTTCCCTTTTTGTTATTATTATTATAAATATGAACTCCATATACACAATAATACATGTTATAATTGTTATTTAATTTTATGTCCATTAATACAACTAAGAGAAGAAAGGAAAGGAAAAATATATTTATAGTGTTTGTTATATTAACTTTCTTATTTACCATTTCTATTTCCCTTCATTTTTTCCTGTGAATTTGTGTTACTATCTGGTATTATATTCTTATTCCAACAGACCTTTGCTCCCACCTTTCTCCTTCATGCTGTGGTTTTCAAATATATTAAATTTATGTGTGTATAGGTCCAACAATGAAATTATAAAATTTTGCTTTGGCCAATTGCTTTTATATCAGTTAAGAGAAGAAGAAGCATGTATTTATACTGTCTTTCATAATTGCATATTTACCTTTATTGGTGCTCTTTGTTTTAATATGTGAATTTAAATTTAAGTCTGGGTTTACTTGCTTTCAGCCTGAAGGTCTTCACTGAGTGCTTATTGTAAGGTGGATTTTTAAGAAAGGATTCTCTCAGTTCTTGTCTGGGAATGTTTTCATTCCACCTTCCATTTTGAAAGATAGTTTGAATGAATACAGAATTCTTGGTTGGCAGTTCTGTTTCTTTCAGTACTTTGAGTATGTCATCCCACTGCCTTCTGGCCTCCAAGATTCTGATGAGAAATCAGCTGTTAATATTATCTAGGTTCTCTAGCCCATGACGAGTTGTTCTTCTCTTCCTGCTTTCAGTTTTCTCCTTGACTTTCAGGATTTTTATTATAATTTGTT
This sequence comes from Pan paniscus, assembly GCF_029289425.2. Taxonomy (NCBI): domain Eukaryota; kingdom Metazoa; phylum Chordata; class Mammalia; order Primates; family Hominidae; genus Pan; species Pan paniscus. The sequence continues at coordinate 136,116,709 of NC_073272.2, read as the reverse complement.
TGAGTGTGGACCTCTTTGCATTTATCCTACTTGAAATTCATTGAGCTTCTTGTATGTGTGGGTTGATGTTTTTCTCAAATTTGGGAATTTTAGTCATTATTTCTTTGCATATTTTTTCTGCTCCATTCTCTCTCTCCTCTCTTTTTAGTACTTCCATTATGTATATGTTCTTTTGCTTAAAGATTTTCCATATTTCTCTGAGGCTGTATTCGTTTTTCTTTATTCTTTTTTCTCCTTTTTATATTGCATAATCTCTATTGATGTATTTTAAGTTTACAGATTCTTTCTTCTGCCAGTTCAGATCAGCTGTTGAGCCCCTCTAATGAAATTTTAAATTTCAGTTATTTTACTTTTAAATTCTAGAATGTTCATTTGGTTCTTCTTCTTTCTTTTTGTTTACAATTTCAACATCTTTATGGATGTTCTCTATGTGGTGAGACATTGTCATCATAGCTTCCTTTACTTCTTTAAGCATGGTTTCCTTTTGTTCTTTGCACATATGTATAATGGCTACTTTGAAGACTTTATTAAGTCTGACATTTTGCCTCTTACTGACAATTTCTGTTGTTTCTTATTTGTGTAAGTTACACATTCCTGTTTCTTTGTGTGCCATATTGTTTTTTGTTGTTGAGAACAAGACATTTTAGGTAATTTTAGATTTCACAACTGTGATACTGATTTCATTCCCCACTCTCTGGACATGTTTTTGTTGTTTGCTTATGTGTTTGTTTAGTAACTCGATTTGACTATTTTAGTGAAGTCTATTTCACTCACAGAGTACAATCTCTGGTATCGCTCTTCAGAGGGCACAGCCTTGGTCAGGCATGCAGTCACTCTGGAATGACAGTGGTCTTAGCAGAGCTGTCTTTGACTGTCTCACTCCCTGATCTCTCCTTTAAGCCCCGTTTGGTATCACATCCAGGTGTTAGGCTCTCCTAATTTCCAGCTGATTGGCTCTAATATTTTTGACAATTTCATGGGGACATAAATTGCTCCACCATCTGATCTAATTAAGTTCAAGTGGAGACACTTTTTGAGACTAGACTTTGAGGTTTCTTCTGATCCTTCTTAGCACTTCCTAGCTGTCTGTTTCCCTGGTTCTCTCTCTGGTGACCTAGCTGGCCTATGGGTTAGCTTTTTGCACTTAAGTGACAGGAGCTACCTGCCTCCTTTTATTGGCTTACTACCAAAATCTCCTTTGTTTTGGCAAGAGCTCTTAAGCTTGAATATCCCCACATGCCTTTTTTCCAAATAAAACCAATTTCTTCATGGAGAGCTTCAGAACTCTTCTGTTCCCATGGACTGCGTCTCCCTCTGGGCAAAATCTCACTACTCTGGGAGCTGGGCAGCATGGGTACCCTCTGGTTGCCTCTTCCAGCTTGCCTTTTCCAGCATGGAACTCTCTACCCTACACTTGGGCTGGGGTGAGGGTGATTGGGCCTACTCTCCAGCCTGTGTGGGGGCTGCGTGAAGTGAGCTTTCAACTTCTCAGGCACACTTACCAGGAATTTAGCCTCTTTTACACAGAGTTGAAGGGGAGAGATGTGCTGATGACCTGTCCCTCCTGGTGAGATATCATATTTTTTGGCTGGTAGCTGAGAGGCCAGGGAGGCCTCTCTACTTGGTCACAGTTGCCCGGAGTGGAGCTTCTGTCAAGCTGAGTTGGGAGGAGGGAGAAAAGGGAGAGCTGGTCATAGCTCAAATGCTGTAAGTTCTCCCTGTTCTTACTGAGTTTTAGTAGATTTTCCTGAATAAATACTTTTTTTCATTTATCTTATATCATTAGGACAACTTCTAGATATTTTATTTATTTTTATTTTTATTATTATTGGCTTTTCAGAGACAAGGTCTTGCTCTGTCACCCAGGCTGGAGTGCAGTGATACAATCATAACTCAACGCAGCCTTGAACTCCTGGGCTCAAGCAATCCTCCCACCTCAGCCTCCTGAGCAGCTGTGACTACAGGCACACACCACCACACTCAGCTAATTATAAAAAAATTATAGAGACAGGGCTTTCACTATGTTGACCAGAGTCTGCTGGTCTCAAACTCCTGGGCTTAAGTGATCCTCCTGCCTCAGCCTCCCAAAGTGCTGGGATTACAGGTGTGAGCCACTGCGCCTGGCCTAAATGGTTTTCACCTGCTATGCTTTTTTTTAACTGAGTAGTGCATCCAATGAATCTCATGCCACCATCTCAAAAGTGGAACTCCTTACTGTTTCCTTTTCTGTCCTTCTGTGCCCTTGCCTGATCTGAGCCTAAACTTTTTACCACTTTTTTAATGTCTCACTTCACAATTCTACCACTTAGAGGCTGTTTTACCCAAGGCAATTCACTTCATTTCTAAGCCTTAATTTCCTCACTTGTAAAATGAGGGTCAAACCACCTACCTTGCAGGATTGATGTTAGTATTAAATGAAATAGTGTATACTAAGCACCCAGCACTGTGTCACCATGCCCCATGTGTCCTTTAAACATCTACCTACCAGCTACTAGTTTCTTTTTAGGAAAAAAAGTATAAAATATTTCAAGCATACAAAGAACAGAGATAATATAAAGTACATCCACGTACCCACTATTCAGCTTAAGAAACAAATTATAGATGCAATTCAAGTTCTGTGTATCCCCTTCAATATTTCCTGCTCTTCTCTCCCTCACCAGAGTGAACCACAGTCCTAAATTTGTTTTTGTCATTTCCAGGAATGTTTTCATACTTTTCTACATATCTACAATAAAGAAAAAATGATTCACAGACTTTTTTCCTTTGATGAATTCATAAATGTCCTGTGAATATAAGGGCAAATTCCTTAACACCAGTAAAATGAGCACATGTTCTCCTTTTGATATGAAAACAATATTCTGGATGAATACTGGAAAGAAATGGTTTACCTCAAGTGGCAGACTTTCTGTGGTGTTTAGAGAAGTTTCCATTGTAACTCTATGTGTTAAAATGTTACTGACTACATTTACCTATGTTGGGAATTTAATTTTATAATTAAAATTAAGTAAAGCTTCCCTCAAACATTATGGTTTGATGTTTGTTACACAGTTGATTTAAAAGATTCTCAAGTTTTTGGTGAAGTATAATGCCCTGTTTAATTTTAGTTAATGGTGTTTTTGAGAATTTTATAATATCCCTTGAAATGATGGAAGACTCACTGGAGTCCTCATAGAACTAAATTTTTATCTTACTGGTTTATTTACAGGTAAAAGGGATGAAAATTAAAATACTTGAGGTTTTTCTCACATGTGCTTTTAATATAATCTCAACTATTTTACATGCATCTAGTGGCAATTTATGCTGACCTATTAAAGGCAAAGCACAGTGAAATGAAATTCACAGAAAATTCACATTAAACATTTTTTAGATGAAGATTTCAGCTGAAATAGGGACATTGGTGGATTTCTGTTCTTTCCTTGCTGAAGCTGTGATGTTCAGGTGAACTTCTTCCTTTCGGCCTTTAGGTGGCAATACCATACCAGGAATGCTTATAACAATTGGCCCTGAGAAGGGATCCAGCCTTAAAATTGTATGATTGCATGCAGCTGTCTTGTTAAAAATGCAGTCGTGTATGGCCTGAATTTGGATATGTAATCAGACCCCAACCTTGATGTGTCCCCATATTTGCATATATTTGAATGGCCGCTCTAGTCTTTTGTTGTCCCCTGGGTGAGGTATTTCGGGATTTCCCCTCCCTCTCCCCTGCTAGCTTGCTATGGTAGCTCCTGTTTCTTCCTGGGAATAACCTCTCTTTTACAAAAATACCCTCTTCTCTCCTGTGCTTGCTTCAGTGTGGCATTCATCCTTTTTCACGAGGGAGAGGGTTAAATGAGAGATCAGAGAGAAGAGGAGTTGGTGCTAAGACAGATCCGGACCTCACTTCCGTCTCTGCTGTGCTGTGCTTTTGCTCTTGTTAGTTCTCTCCACTCTTTGTTTACCATGGTTGCCAGCAATGAAGACTTTGAGAAACCCCCCAAAAAGTTGTGTACTTGCTCTGGGGGCAAGGAGCACATAAAAAATTCTGAGCCTAGGTTCTGTTCTTTTCTGTCTTTGAAGGGCCAGAGAAGGGAGCAAGTAAGACTGATCACAAACAAAAAGTGGTAGGGACAAGGCCGGGCGCGGTGGCTCACGCCTGTAATCCCAGCACTTTGGGTGGCCGAGGCAGGTGGATCACTGGAGGTCAGGAGTTCCAGACCAGCCTGGCCAATATAGTGAAACCCCATCTCTACTAAAAGCACAAAAATTAGCCGGATGTGGTGGTGTGCGTCTGTAGTCCCAGCTACCCAGGAGGCTGAGGCAAGAGAATCGCTTGAACCCTGAAGGTGGAGGTTGCAGTGAGCCAAGATCGCACCACTGCACTTCAGCCTGGGCAACAGAGCAAGACTGTCTCAAAAAAAAAAAAAAAAGGAGTGGGGACAAAAAAAGAAGCAAAAGAAGCACACCACCTAATCTCTGGGGCTGGATAAATGAAAAAGAGAAGAAAGGGAACCACTCTACCCAGTGTGAGTGGCACTCTTGAAATTTTCCACTGGCCAGAGGCTGTGGCAGCCAGCTCCTCTTGCCTCACCACCCCTTTTGGACCACAGTGATTTCCCCCGAAGGGCTGGTGGGGTAGTAATTGAGGTGGAGAGGAGGAATCTCTGACCTTCTGCTAGGTAGAGTTATGATCGTTCAAATTAGAAACCTATACAAAGATGCCACAGAAGCACTTCTATATGAGATGGCTAAGCTCTGCAGTGTTATTATAGTATACATAGTTTTCTTCAGCTTTCCAGTCCAACCCAGAATATCCCAGAGCCCCATCCACCATGCATTCTATGAAATAAATGTATGTTGTTTTAAACAGCATTTATACACTGAGAACTGCTTCTATTGTATCATGTCACATATACAGAACATTTTAAGCTTGAAAAGCAAGTCTTAATCCACTGCTATTTCAAATGGGCTGTATAAAATTCTACATTTAAAAGACAGATTGTTCTTTGGTATAACAATATATATTTATGTATTATATTTGTGTATAATGATACTAATTTGTGTATTATGTTTATTTGGCTAAATAAAATGTGTCTTTTAGGATCTATTTATCATAGATAAAAGGCATTTTAGGACAATTTTGTTCTTTTGTTGCCCTAGTAAAATTATCTTTTCTGAAGAACCAGTGTTTTAATCCAAGATAGTGATCTCATGTTGTACTGAAATAAATTTAAATTGTTTTATAATGTTTAGCAAGCCTAGAAGTTAGAATGCTGCATGGAAGGTAATAATAAGGTACACATTAGCATTTGCTTTTAATTGCTTTCACTCTTGCATCAATTAGAGTAAAATGTTGAGGATGCGGGCAGTCATTTAGTCACTGAAAGAAAAAATAAAACTTGTTTACTAAATTGAAAAGAAATTAGGAAAATGATTTTCTCCAAATTACATTTCTACTCAAATGCACTCCAAACCCGAGTTATTTCCCTAATTATATTTTATATGCAATGAATTTTTAAACCTCTTTATGCACTTTATGCTCTTGGTTGGCAATTGAACATCAATTGAATTTCCATTAAGCTGGAAACCACAGGTACTGGTAGTTTTTAAAGATGTGATTTTAGCAAGGTATTTGTCTTGGGATAATAATAATAATAATGCATCCATTGACTACTTTAAAGTTTACAAAATCCTGTCCTGCAGAGAGCCAGTATGGTATCCTAAAAAGACCTGAGGCTTTGGCTTCAGACCTGAGTATGAATCCCACTGTAGCCACTTACTATCACCCTTCCTCTTAGTTTTCTCATCTGTAAAATGGGGAGAACACCTATGTTGAAATGTTGTCATTAAACAAGAATGAATGCATGTACAATTCTTAGCATGAAATAGTAGCGTTAAAACCCCTAATATTTAATCTTTGCAATTTTATTAGGAAGTAGGTTTTATCTCTCTTATAAGCATGAGTCAGTTGAGGCTCAGGCAACTCATCCAGGGTTGCCAACTCTCTTTTATGACTCCAAGTCTAGGACATTTCCCTCCCTTTGGCTACTTCTGGAACAAGACTACAAAAACTGATAAAAGGATTAGCAGCAGGCTGGGTGCGGTGGTTCCTGCCTGTAGTCCCAGCACTTTGGGAGGCCGAGGTGGGAGGATTGCTTGAGCCCAGGAGTTCGAGACCAGCCTGGGCAACATGGCAAAACCCTGTCTCTATAATTTTGTAAAAGTTTTATAAAAGGATTAGCAGCAATTGCTAGATATGACCTCTCATATGTGATCTAGACTCCATTAAGGCAGCCATTCCTAGCCCAACATACGTGCAATACTGCATGACTCAAGGCTGCTGTTGCATTAGCTGAAACTCCATCTTTTCTCTCCTGCTCAGAAAAGCCCACGAAGGGAGAGTGTGGGTGGGGATTGCAGGGATAACCTGCAATCCGCTCTGTTTCCAGCCTCCTAATACTTTATTACTGATAGCAAGTTTTTTGAACACACTTCACACCTTATAGCAGCACACCACAGTTGGGAACCATGGCATAAGACGTGTTCTAGGGAGAATAAGTAGGTCACTTTGCACTAGGGGTTTCCTGCTGGGGAGTAGTGAGAAAGATGGTGGAGCCAGTAGGAGTTTAAAAAGTTAAGACTTGATCTTGTAGGCACTCAGCTTCTTGGGTAGGAAAGCAATGAGGCTAAAATGGTAGTCTGTAGGACCTGGAAAAAGCCTGGAAGCCAGGAAAACAGTTGGTCTATTGAAGTGAGCCAGATGGAATGAGCTGAAATCCTGAACTAAGGCAGTGGCAGCAGGAATGGGAAGGAATGAACAGATCCAAGAAGATTTGTGACTGACTGGATATGCATGGCCAACCAAAGAGGTAAAAGGGCCATGTAATAAAGCAGAAGTTTCAACATAAGCTGTCACTTAGGCAGTAGGTTTCCTCCTCTAAGTATATTTTGCTTAAATATGTATCAAAATGATCTTGCAGCCGCAGGACTCAATATCCCTGTTGGTGGAAAGTAAACAGTTTGGAACGGTGCTAAACAGCAGAAAAAGCACTGGCTTAGAATTAGACATTTACAGCACACAATTCATAAAATATTAATATATTTTTTCACCAAGTTACTGCCTTATGGAAGTGTTTGGTTAACCTGCTTCACTGGTTTTTGATATTGGGCTAAGTGACTTTGTGGTTAGTCATACAAACATGCTGGTATCTAAATGCAGGAAGTGATTCTAGAACATTACAAGTGGGTGATACAACCTTGTGGATTGTTATCTTTAGGCACCTGACCAGCCAATAACTAGGACGTTTGAAGTGATTAAGAAAATCTATTTTTTAAATTATACTTTAAGTTCTGGGTCATCTGATACACTGTATATCTCACACCCATGAATGTAGGCTCCTTAAGGGTGGGGATTTTTTTTTTTTGTTGTTCACTGCTGTAGCCCCATCAGAGAACAGAGCCTGTCACTTAGTAGATGCTCAATCAGCAATTGTTGAATGTGTGACACCAGGGATCATGAGTGTCTGGCTCACCAAAGGAGCCCTGGTGCTGATTTTACAGAAGGAGCTTAATAAAGCCTGATTTAGTTGAGCCAAAACAAATTGAACAGCATTTGGACTAGTAAAACACATTTTTATTTGGCTTTATATTGTGTGAAATACAGTAAAATAATTTTAGGTTGATAATTCTTTACATGAGATATTCAACAGTAACAAAATTATATTTGTTCTTTTGCTAGTGATGAGTTGGAACAATTCATGGAAAATCAAGGTGCATCGAGCCCAGGTATCCTCATTTTAACAACAAGCCTCAGCAAACCATTCATGCGACTGGAGAAATATGTTACTCTCTTGCAAGAGTTAGAACGGCATATGGAGGTAAGGGAAGGTGAACTTTTTCAAGCTTGTGTGCCAAGTATGGTCCTGTGCTCTGGAGGACGCAGCCAATTTGCCTCCAAAATGGCCTTGCAGAGGAATCAAGGTCTTGGATTCAAAATTTACTTTATCTGTTCTTCCCTCTTCTCAGGCTTCTAGTTTTCCTTTTTATGCAGCAAAATAAGATCCTTACTCTTTGCTACTAGATATTAATGATCATTCTCCCTTTTCGCTCTTCTCTTCCAAGCCTTGGTCCTGTGGCTTCCCTTAAGTCTATGCTTACTTGCTAACTTGAGTTTTCTTTTGCCCTCTCAGTAGTTTGGTCAAAATCCACCTAAGAAATCTTCTTTGTTTCTGGTATATTAACCAACTTTATTGTGGGAGATAGAGCAAAACAACATCAGAATGTACAAAGAACAAGTTCACTATAGACAGGAATATTTATCTCTAGAATTCTGCCATCATTCAACTTCCTGACTCTGGATAACAATGGAAGATTCTGGTATTCCTTAAAGACTAATGGATGGATACAATATTAGTGGTATCTCTCTACACATCATGCATGTACATCAGAGTCCCCCCACATTTTTATTTATAAGCCTACAGTTTACTTGCAACTGTTGTAGCATAGCTATAATCTTTTCTAAATACTAAGATTTTGCAATGAGGCCTGATAATTGAATATTTTTTCACCAAGAACCAAAGGCCTCATGTTATGAAAAACCAATCAGCAGAGCTAGCTCCTTGAGCCATTCTTTTGTGATTGTTCATGGGGGATTTAAGTGTGGGTGGGAGAGGAGGGCCTGCTGGAGGAGGCTGCATTTACCCTAGTTGCTCTTCCTGTGTCTGGGGAAAGGTTTTGAGGTTTCAAGGGGTTTGATTATCTTTAAAGAAAAAGAGTGCACCCGCACTCTGCCGGGCTTGTCAGCATTTGTAAGGATTGAAAGAATGTTCTCTGAGCGAAACCACATTCTCAGGGTATTTGACCTGCCTGAAAGCTGGAGGCAGTGGGGAGCTGGTGAGCAAAGCCTGTCAGTGTGAAATTTCAGTTAGGGCTCAGGAAGGTGTTGACCTCTGGATGCCTTTCCATAAGCTAAACCAGTTTGCTGAACCGTTTGAGGTTTGCCCCTCCTTGCTTATCACAAAAATCCAGAAACGAGTGGCCTCAGTTTCTATTACTTTTCAGTGTTGAAATGCAAATATGCACTTATTTTGGGGAGAAACAAATCCCAGACGCTCCTGCTGCCTGGATCCTATATCTCAGTCTTTCTTGTAGTGGAGCCTGTTCTCCTCCTGCTTCCATTTGCTGTGGGTCACATGTCTTTGGCTGCCTCTCATTTCCCATGATCAGAAAATACAAGCCTTTAGAACTAGTTCACCACTGGGTGAGACACTTTGTGCAGATTTCAGAGCATTTGGCATGGCTGCTAACAGTAGAATAAAGCCTGAAATTCTTGTTTGTCAGTTGATTTGGATAAGGATAAATTTTACTGTAAAGGAATACAACCTTACTTTTTATGAGCAATGTCATTCTTGGCTTGGGTCAGGCCCCTAATCTGTTCAGCTCTGTATTTTATCACCCGAGACTAGTGGGGCAGGAGATTTAGTCTTCCCTTACTCCAGCTGAGTTCCAAAGGTCATATCCCCTATGCCCCAATGTTAGGTGCACATCTACCCATAAGAATCTGTGTCTTCCCTTCATAAACGGTTATGGAATTATGGATTCCTCTAAGCCGTTTTTGAATCTGTCCACTTTTTGGAATTGCAAGTACCACAGGATTGCAGGCCATGTGTAAGAGACTTGCTTAAGAAGGAAAATATGGTATGAAACTTGGAATCTTTTCCCATCTGCCATGTTCACACTGCTGAAAGAAAATGGAGGCATTTTAGGAAATGGAATTAGATTGATTTTTCTCTTGAGTTTTTGTTGTTGTTGTTTGTTTGTTTGTTTTGAGACAGGGTCTCACTCTATCACCCAGGCTGGAGTATAGTGGCACAATCACAGCTCATCACAGTCTCGACCTCTGGGCTCAGCTGATCCTCTCAGCTCAGCCTCCCAAGTAGCTGGGACTATAGGCATGCACCACCATGCCCGGCTAATAGATTGATTTTTCTCTAACCACGACTCTTGTTTCCACCATTCCCTACCTCCTGTCATCTACCAACAACATGACCTAATGATGTACCCCGAATAATTATTTAATTATTATATTTATTATTAAATAGTCATTATCCAAAGTATAATAGCAAAAAGGGAAATGGGAACTCTTGCCTTTTACTACATTGTTACTAAATATATGATGCATTACCAACTCTCTTAATTTCTTAATCACCTAATAATTAGAGTCACTGAGATTCCAAATGCTCCCATGCTGCTCTATTTTTTAATCTTTAGTATACAGTAAAATTAACGTTTTTCTTCTGGTGCACAGTTCTATGAGTTTTCACACAGGTATAGATTCATGTTACCATGACCACAATTAAAATACAGAACAGTTCCATCATCCCCCAAAATTCTCTTGCTATCTTTGTGGCCATACTCTCTTTCTACCCCTAACCCTTGGCAACTGCTGATCCTCTCTCCTCTAACATTGTTTTCAAATGTATTCCTTTGATAGGATACTCATCCAGATCATCAGGATATTCTGAAAGCAATCGTAGCATTCAAAACTCTCATGGTAGGTGATGCTTTAAAATCACAATTCTCCATTTTGTATACTTTATTCCTGAAAGAGCGATTTGTGTGTAACATTTCTTTCCCTATACAAAGGTCTTTAGAATGGAAATAAGCTTTCATGACAGTATAGCAGTGATTGTTTCACTTAATTTTGTCCTCCAAAAATCATGCTTACCTAAAGAAAGGTTGCCAGGCTGAGGGTATAAAGCAATCACATTTACAGTCTCAGCCACATTAAGCCACATTAAGCATTGGTGTGTAGGTGGGGGGTTTCCTTTTGTCTCTTTGTCTTTACCCCCATTGCTCACCTAATGACGAGTCTGTGTAACTCGTCATTCACTGATTTGCATCAATACTGGATTCAACTAGTTATGCCAAAGGGTATGAGTTTTTTCTTTGCATATGAAGAAGAAATCCTTCATCAAATCTAAAAGGGGGGAAAAAACCTAAAGAACTAAAATGCAAGTGCTTTATATAGGTTGCTATCAACAGTACCCGTGATCTTGTATCTTCAGTATGATGGTTAATGTATCTTCTTGAACCCACTGATATAAAACCACTTGGTGCCATTTTAGGAGGAAAGAAAACTTCATTTTGGGCAATTGATTAAACTTAGCTTCATTTCACACAATTCTGTAGCATTATAAGTGATTTGGACTAATGTTTAATTATTAATCCTTGTTGAAAGATCAGTAATTGACGTGTCTGTAGTTGAACAGCAAGTTGAAGACCAGAGTAAGTATTAGATTAACATTGCCATTGTTATATGCCAAAAACAGTCCAATATTGGCAGTTTTACATGGCGCAAGCTAATAGAACAGCCCAGTGAAACCCACAGCATTTATTATAATTATGGTTCTTCTATTTTTTCTTGTATAAATAGGAATGTAAAATGAGTCTTTTTAAAAACCTGTATTTCTTTCTGATTATATTATATAACTTGCCTTGATGGTTTAGTATATTTATTCCTACTATAGGTGCTCTTAAAATATGTGTACAGTGAATTTATTTCTTTGAGTTTCCATGTAGCTGAAAGGGACAGCAGAGATTTTATAGAAAATATACCCCCAAAATATTATCTTACATTCATTTGGAAACAGTAACAGAACCAACCATGTGCTTATTTTTGTATTCAGTTTGGAAGGCATGCTGTTAAATTACTCTAAGATAACCTCACAGTTTCTTAAGCAGTGATATATATATATATATATATATATATATATATATATATATACATACATACATACACACACATATATATAGAAAGAGTATTCATAACCCACATAGTGTTGGCAAACTGTAATTTTTTCTTGGTTTGAAATTTCAGTATGTCATCATGAAATTCAGTTGTATCTCTTTTTTCCAATCCTTTTAGGAATAAAAACTATTTTAGTATTTTTTTCACAGCAGTCTTGGTCCTTAAACAAAGTACAGCAGTGCCTAGGTTTCATTATAAGTTTGATTCACTGTAGCATAAAGAATTTAATTTTCTCTTTCACTATAACTCCAGGAGAAATTTTTTGTTTTTTATTATTTTCAAGATGTTACCTTGTTGAAAATTGAGCATATGTTAGAAATACAATTATTTTGTCACTAAAGCCCTATTTATGCAAAGATAGACAAGGTAAGAGGAGCTAAAGCAGGGGCACCAACCAGTAGATCTGAATCTACCAGGTCCTCACCTGGCTCTGGTCAGTGTGATTTGGCTGCTTGCTTTCCCATATTCTTTACAGGGAGGGAGAAATAAGCTCTTTCTAGCATTATGTTTTGATGCTTTGGCAAAATGAAAAATAGGCCTTCCTCACAAAACCTTTGGGGGCTCAAGCCTAGAGATTTAGGGTAGTGGATCTTTCTGTCTATCAAGAACAGGCCTGGTCATGGGATGCATGATGAGGAATAGGGACTCAGTGGGAACCAAAGAGTCAGAAGCCACATCTTACTTTGGTCTTATTTTAGTCTATTTCATAAGAATTCCTATTCCATTATGTTCTGCTTTGGTTCTGTAGGGGCAATGTCAAGATCTGAGGAAGAGAAAACAGCTGGAGTTACAGATACTGTCCGAACCTATTCAGGCATGGGAAGGAGAAGATATTAAAAACTTGGGAAATGTGATTTTTATGTCACAAGTAATGGTGCAGTATGGAGCATGTGAGGTAAGGTATTTCAAATCTCAACATTATTTCTTCCATCTTTCATATTTTTCTTCCTTTTTTTTTTTTTTTTGACGGAGTCTTGTTCTGTCACCCAGGCTGGAGTGCAGTGGTGCCATCTTGGCTCACTGCAACCTCTGCCTCCTGGGTTCAAGCAATCCTCCTGCCTGAGCCTCTTAAGTAGTTTTTCTTCCTTGTTCTTCCATCAAAGTCAAATGCTACAACATTCAAATCAGAAGCTGAGCACCTGTTCTTTGTTCAACATTCTGCTAGGTGCTGTGGGAGATAGGAGAAAAGAACAAGCAATGATCCCTGTTTTCAAAGAACTCATTAAAAACAGACTAAAACACGAGTTGCAACTAGCTGACAAACCAAATAGTCAATGTTCGATTTTGCAATCTCAACAAGAGTCCATAGAAGTTCACAGGAGGGAGAGATCAAGAAGACCTTATGGAGACAGGACTTGAGGAGGGGGCACAAAAACAAAAGGGGAGGATTTCGCAAGGCAGAGGTCATTGTTATCTTAGGAGAGAACAGAAATGTGGCTTTGGTTTGCTGCAGCACAGTAAGGAAACCAGCCTGTAGGGAGCAAAAGAAGCAACTTGGCCCTAGTAAAAGATTGATTGAGTCAGGTAGAATTAGACTATGCAGAAGCTTGACATCAGGCAAGAGTAGTTCAGATGGATGCAACAGGCCATGGGAAATAATGAAAGAGTCCACAGTCATAGAACAACACTCCGAAAGGGATGTTTCACACTAATCTGCGACCCATATATGTCAAATGAACTGGAGGGAATGGACGAGAAGCAGAAAGGCCAGCTGGGATGGAAAGTGAGAAGGAGTCCCCTAAGACGGTGGTAACACTGGGAATGGAGCAGAAGGAGCAAATTGGAGGCATCTTTAGAAGGGAAAGTCAACAGGAAGTGGTGCCCCTGGGTTAGAGGAGATGAAGAATATAATTTTAGACCTGTGGATATCTGGGTGGAGATGTCCCATAGGCAGCTGTTAATGTAGTATGGAAATGTGAGTGAGAGGTCAGAGTTAGAGGCAGAGACTTAGATGTCCCTAACAGATGTACCTTCCTAGGAAGTAAATATCCAGAGAGAAGCCCGGGGGGTGGGGGGAGCTGAAGATGGATTATTTCTTTTAGGAAGGAGCCAGGGAAAGGGAGAAAGGTTGATTATGGCACCTGGTTTGATGTATCGGGTGTTAGAATTGTCTTCCTTCTCCCAAAACATCTTCCTACGCTCTCTGACACGTCTTTGGCAGAGATTCATTACTTTGGGTTAATAAGCAATCTCATTTAAAATGCAAATACCCCAGGGAAGGTTACTGCAGTGAGTCTAACTATTAGTCATTCACACCTTTGGGATAAACCCCTTGGGTGAAGGCAGGAGGAATCAGTGCCAGAAAAAATAAAAAGACAAAGAGGAAGGTAGAGAAGAACTGGGGGAGCATGGTGTCATGGAAATTCCACGAGGAGCATTTGAAAATGGCCAGTGTGCTGACTGCTGCTGAAGGTTCAGAGGGCAAGGAATGTGAAGACCAAGAGGAAGCCATTGGATTTTGCTAGAAGGCAGTTATTGATGACTTTCCAAGAGCAATGGGGGTGCAGTTAGGGATGGATCAATGCGGAGAAAATGAAGGCAGCAAGTAATTTGCCAATAAAATGTCAAGAAATGGGATATTATGCATAAAGGGCCACATGGGGGCAAGCCAAGGTCTGTTAGGATAGGAGGTGTACATATGTTAAAGAAAAAGAGGAAAAGCTAGTAAAAGAGAAGAGGATGCTGGGAGAAGAAGAGGTGTCTGTAGAGGAAAACTAAGTGAAACAAAGATGTGAGAGAATGTGGAGCACTTGTTAGAGTAGTTAGCCTGGAAGGGTTGCTCTTCTCAAATGGAAGGAAGGAGATGGAGACAGGCATAAGGATAATTGTAGCTAAGATGGCTGGGCATGGAAGGCAAATGTAATTTTTGCGTATACTAATTGCATATCTGTTGAAGGGGCTCACAGCAGCCCTCATGTTTCAAGGTTTCCTCAGTGCCATTAAAAAGTGTATGGGAGGCTGAGGTGGGTGGATCACCTGAAGTCGGGAGTTTGAGACCACCCTGACCAACATGGAGAAACCCCATCTCTACTAAAAATACAAAATTAGCCGGGAGTGGTGGCACATGCGTGTAATCCCAGCTACTTGGGAGGCTGAGGCAGGAGAATTGCTGGAACCCGGGAGGTGGAGGTTGTGGTGAGCCGAGATCGTGCCATTGCACTCCAACCTGGTCAAAAAGAGCGAAACTCCGTCTCAAGAAAAAAAAAGAAAGTGTATCTACTTTTATATTTTACATAAATCCAATAATTATCTTGTTCTTAATGACTAAAGCTAATTTTATGAATACGACTTTAACAAACATGTTAGAGCATACTAAATCTCTTATCACCTGAAAACCCCTTCATCTTGCCATTTTTTCAAAGTAAAATATATTTTCATTTTGTGAACCTGGAGACTTATTTTGTGCCCAGGTCTAGCACATCTCACTGGCTGCATAAACTGTGGTGACTTCTCAGGCTTTCATACATGGAAAGCAAGCATGGTTATTTGTATTTAATTGTTATATATAAGAAGAAGAGAGATAAACTGTGGGTTTATGTCCATGTCAAAGTAAAATTCAACTAGTTTTGTGTTTTCAAGTTGGGTATCTTTTTAAAAAAAATTACCGTTAATGTTTCAGTTGTTTATATAAGGTCTATGTTATAAGGCAGTGATTCCAGAAATTCTCAACAGATAAAGTGTCCAATTCTGTTCTTCATGTATTATTTTCATTCCCTCTCAGGAAAAAGAGGAGCGGTACCTTATGTTATTTTCAAATGTCCTGATAATGTTATCTGCAAGTCCTCGGATGAGTGGCTTTATCTATCAGGTTAGTAAATTTCATATAAAACACATAGCAGACCCCCTAATGAAAACAGGTTTCCATCCAGATGCAATATCTCCACTATGGTATTAAAAGCTCAAGCCAGGAGAACCAGAATGTTCTGACCCTTCATTGTAATTAAAGAGCTTGTAAGAGCAGATGTTCCTTAGATCAAAGACCTTTGTATTAGTATAATGAGTTTATCTTGAATATATCCACCGCTTTAGTTATGCACTAGGTTTTGCATGCATAAATGGAAACTAGATAAATTAGCAGCAGTATTGTACAGGCCCATGTCATTATTGCTGAGAAAACATAAAGCTGGGACCTGCTCCTATGTTTGTCTTATTATAGTCACAGCACATGATTCAGGCTTCTAAGAAGCGTGTTATTAAACTCCTTAGGAAATTAAATGTCCCTCAGTCAGCTCCCAAGATATAGAGTATTATAAGTTACTATTGCCTGTTCCATCTTGGCCTGGCAATTAATAATTTTCATAACATCTAAGCCTTCACTTTTTTTTACTGATTCTTATGAAAATGTGTTAGAAAAGTAAACTGCTTTGTAAATCCTGATCTTATAGTTTAGGGTGTGTTAGCCAAACACAATCCACATTTTCCCCTTGCTTTCTTAGTCTGATTAAAATTTAGAGCAGGGAAACATATTATCTATTGACAGACTGGAGAAATACGTCTAGCCATAATTTTGCCGTGCTGAGAGGGTCAGAAAATCTAAGTGAAATAAACAGAGACCTGTAACTGCAGAATTAATGAGAATGTTCTTTTTCTAATAGGGAAAAATACCAATAGCAGGAACGGTGGTGACTAGATTAGATGAAATTGAAGGGAATGACTGCACATTTGAAATCACTGGTAGGTAATTTTCTCTTTTTCATGTAACTACTTCCAATTCTTTTTGGAATGAAGGGGAATTTAATAAATAAATGCCATTATTTTCTGTTACATAGGCCACGAGCAAATTTTATGTGGGCATGGCAAAGTATATTCCATTTCCTGGGATAATTAGGGTACAGCAATAGCACAGAGAAGTCTCCTCTCATTCAAAAGCCATGGCTTTGCCATTAGTTTCAATCTTCTGTTGCATGAGAGCTACTTGTGAGAGCTAAGGAATAACGAAATGGGCTGATGTAAACGCAATTTTCTTCCCCTCTGTCATTTGTTCCCTGGTGGCAGAGGAGCCAAAGATATGGACTTTTATCAGCAATTTTATCATCAGCCCATGAGTTAGTAAGATTTGGTTGTATTTCTAAAAAGTTCTGAAAAGCCATCAAATTTTCTTCACAAATTGAGCATAATGCCAGGCTTCAGTAATGCTCCCTGACATTTTAGCTTATGATCCCTTTTGCCAGGTCTGTGTCATTTATATGTAGTGGCCTGACTGTTGGTGCTGATATGGCACAGTGGCTAAGACTGGGATCGTGGCCTTACCCTCTTCTTTCCCAAGAAGGAGCTTAAGGTTTGGTGTTTGCCAAAAGGTTGTAAATAGTCTTAGTTGGATCTTGTTCCAACTTTGATACCAGGGGAACCAGGACAATATTCCCACTTTAGACTTAACTAGATGGACTATGTGCTTATGTTTTTGGATTGCAAGTTTGTTTATGGTGAAGTTTTACACTACTTTTAAGCTTCTGTAAGCAGTAAAAATCAAGGACAGTTTTCTAAATCAGACATGAATATTTATTTACTTTATAATCACAGGTTATCTGTTTCTGATATAGAAATTTCAGCAGGGTTATCCCATAGGTATGAAAACCCCTGAAAATACACACCCAAGTCCTAATTGCATGAAGTGTATTTATGAATGGGACAAGCTCAAGTTTTTCCTTGCCTTTTGTTTTCAAACTGATCATAATTGGGGGATGTAGGTAACACAGTGGAGAGAATTGTGGTCCATTGTAACAACAACCAGGACTTCCAGGAATGGTTGGAGCAGCTGAACAGACTGATCAGAGGACCTGCCTCTTGCAGTTCATTATCCAAAACCTCATCGTCATCATGTAGTGCTCATTCCGTAAGTAGTCCATGTGTTCTGTCCAGAGATTATTGAGTCTTTCGTCAACTCCTGCCTGCTGGAGACTTACAAGAAGCAGCGAGCACACCCTTAGTCTTTTGGGCAGCCTATATTTGTAGATTTTGAAGTACAGTTAAACCTCACTCATTCTGATTTCTCATTATGAGGCCCATCCAAATTAATGAAAAGGTTTACTTAGAGTGTGCAGTTCTGTTTGACAGTATTCAGATACCCCAACTAACTGCTAGCAAAGTATTTCTAACCAGAAGTCCTGCTAAAATATTTTAATGATAAGCAAGGCTTATTTCCATGAGCAATGGTTATTCTCCTACTAACAGTGGGCTAAGTTGAAACAAATAGTTTACCTCCCTAAGTACTTAAACATCTCCATGTCATCTCACTCATGCTCTCACATTTGCTCAGTAACCTTCTTCAAAGGTAAACTTTTAGCATTATCTCCTTCTGAGTTATCACAAATTTAGACATTGGAATTTGAATTGATGAGATTTTACTGTACTTGCTGAGTGAGATGGAAGATATGCTGTGTTGTTTGTTAACATACAAACCTATGATGCCAAAATTCCAGTTTTGAGGACTGTGTGTTGTGGTTGGAAGAATATGGACTTTGGCTTCAGATCTGGGTTCAAATCTTGGCTTTGCCAATTACTAGTTAGTTGCTTCACTTGACTGAGTCTATGTCTTAGGCTGTTCTCATGAAATAACCTATTTAAGCACCTACTAGAGTGCCAAACATATCACTGAACTCAAATGTTGACTGCTACTCCATTTTCCTTCCTTACAGAGGAAAGAAAATTAAATTAATTAAATTCCAGATGAGAAAGAGAGGACAGGATCATGGAATGTTGAGTCAATTTTGTGCTGTTTCTTAGAGACCCGATAATCTGGACTGGAAAGAGCCAGTTCTCAAACTAGAGACTTTTGTTTTTCCATCTATCCCTTTCTATGGCTGTCTTTGCTAATCCAATGAAGCTATTGTTGTTCTCTCACTGTGTGGCACAAGGTCGGGTTCAGATGGCAGATTGCCAGCATCTCATCAGACATTTTCCCAGTCTTTTAGCTCTACCGGACAGCCCCGAGGACCCTTGGAGCCTCCTCAAATTATAAAACCGTGGAGTTTAAGTTGTCTACGACCTGCACCTCCACTTAGACCATCAGCAGCACTAGGTTATAAAGAGGTAATTTTGCTACCTATGGTATAAAATGCTTCTGACAAGTTAATTTCGTAGCTTATTACAAATAGTTCTGTGGGAATGTGCTAGAATTTAAGATAGATGGTATTATGTGAGTCAGTCTTGAATTGCCAGACTCAGTGATTTGTTTGATTTCTTAATTTTCCATTTCCCATTGTCCATCTGCAAATATGTACTGAATATCTACAGGATCTATGTGCACTGCCTGAGTGTTCCCAGTCTCCTCCTGAAGTGCCTCTGGTTTACCTTAATGATTATTATGATAATCCTTTAGATTTGTTAATAATGTACACAAATCTCAAACAAGAGCCACTTCATTGTAGTTGAGTTGCCAATGAAGCAGACCTAATTCAGCATTTGGGATCATTTTGATCAATTTGAACCAAATTAGTAAAGTGCTATGGGACCAAACTATGAGTCCAAACTATAAAAGTGATATTTGCTGCAATTGGAATGAGAAAAGAATTTGATGAAAGCAGTGTCTTTTAAAAAGAGGCTTCTCAGAGACAACCTTAAAGGCCATTTGATATTTGGGTAGTGTGGGGATTTAAAGGTTTTGTGTATTTTTTTTCTCTCTCAAAGTTGCAGTCAGGAAGTGTCACTCACTAGCTTCTGTAACTGTGTGGAGTATTACTTTTCCATCCAAACAGTGGCTTTATCCCTAACCTGTCTCAAATCATTTCAGATTTCAGAAATGATGCTCATTTATTAGTAACTGTTCTTTAAATTGGTCTTGTTGAGTGAAGATTAAGTTTGTGACAGTTATGAGATGAGTCTTAGAATTATGGGGCAAAGGTGGCTTATATTTCTATATCAAACATGTGTTTTGATGAGTGATGCAGACTTAGCTCAATTTTGAGTGTTTTGATTGAAACCACCATGCTTTTGTTTCGATTAATTGTTGCTACCAACTCTAAGTGCAATAAAAATAGGACAATATTTGGACACTGGAGGATTTTTTGATCCTTTCAACTTGACATGATAGGACAAACAACCCTCGAACTGAATCTTTGTTATATAACTCTATTTAGAATTTGGTCAGGAAGCAGTCCCACAGATTTGCTTTGGAAATTTACCTGCAATTCTTGCAATCATCCAATTTTCTTCTTTGATTATGTAAACCAGGAGTGCCACTTGATAGTTACCTAGGCCCCCTTTTTAATGATGGATATTTTGTAATTATCAGTTACTAAGTTCAAATTAAGGGTGAGCTTTGAAGAGTAAAGTTGACTTAATCCTTCACAAAACTAATCTATTAAAACTAAGGCATGATCACTTCGTTTCTGCTGGGGGAAGAGAGTTATTAATATATTCCTACTAGATAGTATGTATTTCAGTTGTTTTCAGCATTTGTTATTCTGCACAGAACTGTATTCCTCGGGCTTTTGCATGATAATATTGCATCTGAAACTAATGTGGGAAATGTGATTATATTCCCTCTGTGTAATTTATGATAACACTAACATTTCAAATGTTGTTTTAGAATTATTGATAAGTGGATTTGGTCATTATAACCATCGACCTCTCACGCTCATCTTCTCTTTCTTTACATATTCATTTTAGAGGATGTCTTATATCTTAAAGGTAAGGGTAGTACAATATCTTTGGCTTACAGTGACATCATAATGCTGTACTGTAACCTTTGATGAATGAAGCTTTCCCTTATGCTTGTTTTGTCCCTTGTTATAATTGGTGGCTAAAATATGAAGATGCAATTTTGACATGTAAGTACTTTGTTCAAAAAGCAGGCTTGTGTGAAATACATATAAAAATGTCATAATGCCCTAAAATGCCCATTTTCCTGTGTTTTTTTTTTAAATTCTGTTTTTTCCTGTTATTTTTGTCATGTGAGAGTTTTTCATATCTGTCTTGTTTTCAAGTGTAAGTACTGTGGCTAAGTGAAATAAATTAAATGATTTGTTTCCTATATTTTTAAGGTACTATTAACAATTAATATCCATGCTCCATGTATACACATTTCTTGGAAAATTGGGATTAGGTGATCATGAGAGTTTTTTCCTAAGTCTAAGGTCGTAATCTGTTTACAGATTATTGGATTAATGATTAAGGATATTGACAATGAGTATTTTTTTGACCTGCTGGTTACTCATATGGCAAAAACAAATTCAATACATTTATTTTGTCTACTAGTTAAATACATGGCTTTATATATGGATAGTTAAGTTTGGCTGTGGGTGTGTTACTTCCAACCCAAAATTATTTTTTAGGAAATCCTTCATTTGGTTCTTCTCTTTGACTGCGGAAAAATGGCTTAGTCTCTCTGCCTTAATTTTTCTGTCTCACAAATGGAAATTATATTCTTATTTGTGGGACTGTTTCTAAGGCAGAATTATTTAAATAGCTTTGAAGCTCTTTGAAAAGTGATCATTACTACATTAGTGGTTACAGTGGTTATTTAGTTCCCCTAAAACTGTATCAGTGGGGAACATAAACCAAATTAGGAATACTGTTACGTTTTTAGGGTTGACATCCCTTACTTTCTCTGCAGATGGTTCCCTAAAGCCATTTGGCCTCCTGGAGAATCTGCCACATCCTCAGTAGGCACACTCCACTCTTAGTCCCACCTCTGTGCAAATTGAGAGGATAATGTCATTGCCTCTGTTTTATTTAACCTTTTAGAGTTTATTGGAACCATTTTAATTGTGCATAGAATTAAACATTGATGTACTCCTAACTGAGACTGTCAAAATAAGAGAGAGGAATTCTACTTAGTTTCATTCGTGCTTTTACTTTTGTTTTTGAGGGAGAATTTTAATTCATTAAGAAACCTCTGTCCTCACAGGAGTCTAGTAAAAGCCCTAAAACGATGAAGAAATTTCTTCATAAAAGGAAGACTGAGAGAAAACCATCGGAGGAGGAATATGTGATTAGGAAAAGTATGTGTTTTGTACTTTCTGAAAGTTGTTTATGGATAAATTAACATGAGAATCTTCTTTTATGTGAGGATTTATTTGAAAGCAGATGATTGGAGCAATTTTTTCTTGACATCGTCTTTTACATATAAAGAAGAATGCATGGAAAGCTTTGGTCACTTCTTAAACATTTGAATAAGCTTCTTACGGCTGCACTTCATGTCATCTTAGGCAGATGTCATCTGTATCATTTTTGTGTTGAGTATTTTGCCTCACCTGGTTTAGAACCTCTAAAGGGACCCATTTCCTATGGATACATTTTTTCCCTCTTAGTTTCTGATACTTGAGATATTTTTCTGCAGGGAGATAGACTAAATAGACCCGAAGGCTGAAGTCCTTCCAGAAGTCCCATGCTCAGTGATGCTCTCAGTTACTCAGGGAATCAGCCTGCCCACATCTAGAAACATGGTTTCATTTGGAGACAGACTGCAAAGTCAGTCAGCCAGTCGATATGGACATATTTGGCTATAAGGCTGTGAACAAGGTACTTTGGGACACAAGGTACTTTGGGACACATGTGAAGGAGTAAGTGATGTCTCACAAAGAGGTGACAGAATTGTGTGTATCAGCTGGGAATATAGTTTGGATAAATATTTGCTCCACTTCAGCTTTGGCATGCCCCACCCCCCACCCCACACCTGGTTATGCACACTGGCGTGTTCACAGGGTGCTGCCTGCCATCCAGCCATTGCAAGAATGAGTTTGGAGTAGAGGAGAAGGGAGAAGGGAAAATGAGTGACTATGCTGACTGGTTAGAAAATTGGGTGGGGTTGGCCGGGCGCGGTGGCTCATGCCTGTAATCCCAGCACTTTGGGAGGCTGAGGCGGGCGGATCACAAGGTCAGGAGATCGAGACCATCCTGGCTAACATGGTGAAACCTCGTCTCTACTAAAAAAAATACAAAAAAAATTAGCCGGGCGTGGTGGCGGGTGCCTGTAGTCCCAACAACTCGGGAGGCTGAGGCAGGAGAATGGCGTGAACCCGGGAGGTGGAGCTTGCAGTGAGCCGAGATCGCGCCACTGCACTCCAGCCTGGGCAAGAGTGTAAGACTCCGTCTCAAAAAACAAAAAAAAAGAAAACAAAAGAAAATTGTGTGGGGTTAATGAGGGAAAGCTTCCTAAAGGTGAGCCTTGAAATTTAAAGGAGAGGAAGGCTGGGGTATATTGATGGGAGCTAAGCTAGCAACAAGCTCAGTGCTGTGATTTTGGCCTCACTGAGACCACTGACAAAACACCGCCCCCCCACCCCGGTCCCAATGTAGAGCTCTGGGCTTCAGGAGTAGGCCCTCCACTAAGCTGAGCTCACTGAGGCTGACTCCAAAGCTCCATGAGGATGCTGTCACTCTTCTCCATCACCAGCGTTGGACAGCTCTTTCTCCTGCCTTTCACAAACTCTACTGGTCAGAGAAGCCAGTCCCAGGCAGTGGAGTGTGCTGCATCATTTTGAGGGTCCAAAAGCATATATCTGTGAAAAGTCATGATGAATTAAATTTCATAGGTACAGCGGCTCTGGAAGAGGATGCTCAAATCCTTAAAGTGATCGAAGCCTACTGCACCAGCGCAAATTTTCAACAAGGCCATGGCTCAAGTAGGTTCCCCCAAACTACTTTCTCTAGTGAGTGACGTTTCTTCCTTACTGTTTAGTGTCTTTTAGAAAAAGAGAAAAGCAACCCGGATGGGTTGCAGGGTGTGGAAAGCAGGTGACTTGGTGCAGAGGAGTGGTGCAGGACTGCATCTTTCAGATAAGGTCGTTTTAGCTACCAAGCGGTTTGTTTACCCACTGTTGTTTTTCACCCAGAAAGAGAGATGCAAGAGTAAAAGAGTTGGAGGTGATAGAAGTGAAAATTTTTTTTTAAAGTTGTTCTCCTTTGAAGTACACAGATACCTTCACCAACACTAGTTAGGAATTAAAGGGCCTAGAGAGTTCCTGTGTCTGTGAACTGATGCTAATCTCTTCTTATAGGCAGATTTGGAAAGGAAGTCAAAATACTATCTTTGATCAGCTGCATATTTAAACGAACAATGCTTCACCAAACTCAAGTTTCAAAGTTGCTCTGAAAATCTGGAAAGGTAGCTGCTTAGCAGAGGTTGTCCAAAATGTATAAAGTTGATCAGGGAGTTATTAGGTTAGGGTATTTCCCCAAACAACTTTCAGGTTACAAACTGAAAGCAAGATAATATTTTCTGATTCATCTTTATGCTTTTAAAAAGACAGGTCACTTCGATTATGTCTTTTGTCTCCCATTATTATAGACATTCAGAATACCTTTTGTGAGGTTTTTGCACTTGCATAAGAAATGAATACTCCATAGTACTCCATTTTGGACATCCAGTGACCAATCATTTGAATGTGGGAGGGGATTTCTTAGGTGCCTTGACATATTCTTTGAAAGTAATGCATCTCTAAGGCTGACATAAAAGAAGCATTCTACTGGGCATGATGGCTCACGCCTGTAATCCAGCACTTTGGGAGGCCAAAGCAGGCAGATCCCTTGAGGCCAGGAGTTCAAGACCAGCCTGGGCAATATGGGAAAACCCTGTCTCTACTAAAAACACAAAAGTTAGCCGGGTGTGATGGCGCACACCTGTAGTCCCAGCTACTTGGGAGGCTGAGGCAGGAGAATCTCTTGAACCCGGGAGGTGGAGGTTGCAGTGAGCCAAGATTGCACCACTGCACTCCAGCCTGGGTGACAGAGTGAGACACCATCAAAAATAAATAAATAAAAGAGAGCGAGAGAGGGGGGAGAGAGAGAGAGAGAGAAAGAGAGAGAGAGAGAGAAAGAAAGCATTCAATGATTCAATGTGAAAGTTGACGCATTTGGCCATGAAGAGAGGACTGTCACACTCTGCTTCACAGAGAAAACCTGGCTGTGGCTTTGGGCATGCATAGCTCTGATAACATGTTTCAAGGAGCCAGGAGAGGAAAGTGAGGGCAGCTTTAGTTTTGAGAACTAGAGAAGAGAGGGGGACAAAGAGATACCAGAAGCATCCCTTCTACAAAATCTGACCTCATCTCCTCCCGCACCACCTATTTTTATATTTGACAGAGTGGATGGGTCTGCAACTGGGAAGTGCAGCCAGATATTCTGGCTTAAAAAGACACGTCTTCACCCCGGCTCCCTACCCAACCTTTTACATGTGGAAGATGTCTGGCACTGTGCTTGTCACACAGCAGATCATTTAGCATCGTGGTGACCTCCTATCCTCTATCCCTCTCTAATCAGAAGCCCTGTTTCTCTAGAACTGACTGCCCTCGGCTCTTACTGCATTCAGCCAGTCATTCAGTCAGTTTGCTTTCCACTTATATTCGTCCCTTGGTATCTGCAGGGGATTGGCTCCAGGACCCCCAGAGATAACAAAATCTGACGATGCTCAAGTCCCTGATGTAAAATGGTGGAGCATTTGCTTATCAGCTCCATATATCTTCCCATATACTTTAAATCATCTCTAGATTGCTTATCATACCTCATAAATGTAAATGCTGTGTAAATAGTTGTTATACTGCATTGGGTTTTAAATTTGTATTGTTTTTTGTTTTTTCTGAACATTTTCAATGCACGGTTGGTTGAATCCACAGATGTGAAACATGCGGATATGGGGGGCCACCTGTATTAAGCACCTACAAAGTGCTAGGCCCTGGAGAAGGCAGAGACACATCTCACCTCAAGAAAGGGGAGGTGGTCAAGTGAAGGCAGTGAGTGTGCACACCTCTGAAGGAACTTGGCCTAGAAGAGAGGAAGCCAGTGGCTCAGGGAGACCCAAGATTAAGCACTTGAGCTCTGAGAGGGAGGATCCAGAGTGAGGGAGGTGCAGGAGAGCTGTTTGGTTGGGCCCCCATGCCTGTTCTGTCACCTCTTCTGTCCCAGAGCCTGGAGACATTCTGGGCAGAGGACACCTACATCTTTGCTGATGATGTGATAATCTCCAAACCTCACTCCACCCTTGATGAAAATGGTCTTAGGAGACATACCTACCTTACCCTATAAGACTGTAAAGAGAACAAATGGGGGTGATGATGCTTCTGAGGCCCTTTAAGCACACTGTGTTTCAGTGCAGTGCTACTGTCAACCTTTTACTACAATGACAAAACACCGTAGCATAGGATGTAGTGTGTCCTTCCTTGGAGATTTGCAGGGAAGAGTGATCACTGGTCAGCTCTTTGCTCTGGAGGAGGCAAAACAGGAAAGAATGGAGGTCTTGGTTGTGGACAGGTATTACAGGGGCTCTTTTGCATTATTTTTCTGAATACAAAACGCTTCCCACCTCGGGAAGATTGAATCAGTGTATTTGGCCATTTAGAATTTCTCATGTCAGGAAAATTTAGTCAGCAAATGATGGGTGACTGTCCTCTGGGTGTAATGTAGCAACATGCTATGAACAAAGACCCTTCTGTAACAATAGTGGAAAAGAACTAACACCCACTATTTCTACTCTTCACTAGTAACTCTCCCTCCTCCTCCCTCTTGCAACCCTTGTTTGTAGGTACTCGAAAAGATTCCATTCCACAAGTCCTACTCCCTGAGGAAGAGAAACTCATCATTGAAGAAACCAGAAGCAACGGCCAGACCATCATGGAAGAAAAGTGAGTAGAGCAGGCAAAACCTTGCCTAATTTCTCTTGGGGCTGGCAAGAAGGTCTGGTAGGACGGGGGGCTCCTGGAGAGTCTATGATGAGGGACAACTCCTCCTTACCTGGGAATGCGGCCTGCTTTGCTGTGCATGCATGTGGGAGACTTTAGAGGGCTGCCCACTAACAAATGGAAAGAGGAAGGAAAAGCAGCGGTGACAGAGCCCTCCAAGGCAGCTCCAGCTGGCAGCTGCCCCTGCAGCCAGCTCCCCATCCAGTAAGCTGCTTCTGAGCACATGGGAACATCAATGCCCTGGATGGGTTTAGGAAGTGGCTGGGAATTCCAGCCACAGAACCAATTTCCTTGCCCGGAGAGATGCCACTCACATGTTTTGAGTCAGAAGCTGTGCTTTCACATTTTTGACATCATTTAAAATCCTACAGCAATCCGGTTAGATAAACATTACTCTCACCACTTTCACAGATAAAGAAACTGAGGTACAGGAAGTTCAGGGAAATTATGTCTCTGACTTACCTTTACACAGTAGTGTGGGTGACCTAATGGGGGAAAATCAGGTTAAGTACCTTCTGGCTCATAAAATTAACACAAAGTAGCCAAATAATTCATTTGTCTAAACTTGAGTCATTTCTGAAGTCAGGCCTAAATTTGCATAGGACAGCATATTTCAAGGTGCTTGGCATTGTCAATGCATTTTACATCTGGTGTGTGAAGTGATACAGCAAAATGGTTAAGTACTTGGGCTCAAGCAAAAAACAGTGTGGTTCAACTCCCACTTCTGCTACTCATTAGCTGTGTGACCTGGGGCAAGTTGCTTCACCTCTCTGTGCCTCAGTTTCCTCATCTGTAAAATAAGGATGACGGTAATGCTTTCAGAGTTGTTGTGAGGTTAAGTGAAATAAGTATAAAGGCTAGCTCAATAAATAATGATAGTTAATTCTTATTATAATGATATTCATTTTTACAACTTTGTGAGGTTTTCAGAAAATGTGCTATTATCCCCATTTTACATGTAAAGAAACTAAGACCAAGAGAGGATGAGAAGGAAACTGGTTCCCAGAGAACAGAGGACTAGTAAGTGGCAGGATCAGAACCAAAACTTAGATCTCCAAAATCTTTGTCCAGGGAGAGACCCAGAGAGGAAAAGGCTGTTCTGCAACCCAGTAATTACCAAAAAATTACTTTTTTGGGTACTGTATGGTTGAGATATTCCAGAAAGAATGCCTCTGACTTTGTGTCATGTGCAGTCAGAGAACTGGGAAGGGCAATGTCATAGCACAAATACTGTAGACTAGGCAATCTTGTGATACCTCTCATTATATGATAGGTGATGTTCATTCCTGCCCCAAAGCTAGAGAAATCAAAACCTTATGACGGGAATTGAAAACGTCGAACTCCTAAAAACAGAGAGCAGAATGGTGGTTTCTAGGGACTGAGGGGGAAGGGGAAATGGGGAGATGTTGGTCAAAGGGTACCAAATCTCAGGTATGCAGGATGAATAAGTTCTGGAGAACTAATGTACAGCATGTTGACTACAGTTGGCCCTCTGCATGCGTGGGCTCTGCATCTGTGGATTCAACCAACCCCAGATCAAAAAGATATTCAGAAAAAAATGGATGGTTGCATCTGTATTGAACATGTACAGATTTTTTTCATACCTAGTAAAGTTTTTCTTTTTCCGGCTTTGTTGAGGGATAATTGACAAAGGTGTACAATGTGATGTCTTGATATATGTATGCACTGTTATACCATATTGTTTTTTCCTAAGAAATATGGTATAACAAATATTTACATAGCATTTACATTGTATTAGGTATGATAAGTAATCTAGATATGATTTAAAGTGTATGGGAAGATGTGCATTGGTTATATGCAAATACTATGCCATTTTATGTTAAGGACTTGAGCATCTGTGGATTTTGGTATCCATGGGGGTCCTTGAACCAATACCCCATGGATACCGAGGGAGGGAAGACTGCATAGTTTACAATGGAGTATACTTGAAGTTTGCTAAGAGTGTAGATTTCCACCACACACATACAAAAGGTAACTATGTGAGGAGATGGATATGTTAATTAGCTTGATTATGGTAACCACTTCACAATGTATACATATATCAAGACATCACATTGTACAGCTTTGTCAATTATCCCTCAACAAAGCTAGAAAAAGAAAAACTTAGTGACGGGCCCTAGTCTCTTGTGTTTTGTTCACCCAAGCTGGGAAGTGAGTAGAAAAGGAGGAGGGAAGTATAGAAAAGGTGTAATGACATTGCATTTAGCTAAGCATGTGTGGTGGTGGTTGTTCTTCCATCAAAGTCAAGAAGATGGAAACCATTTAGAGCAGTACCATTCCCAATCAGCTAGAAAGTCCACTGTTTTTCAGGATCTGTATTTTTATAAAGTGGCTTTTATTGTTAAGTATTTTAACAGTACCTCAGTGCAAGCCATTTGTCTCTGAATTTTATCTTTATTTTCTAGGAGCCTTGTTGATACTGTTTACGCCTTGAAGGATGAGGTCAAAGAACTGAAGCAGGTAATAAAATATAAAATCATTTTCTCGGGTAATAGAACCATTCTCTTTTTCTTGCCTCACGCTGCTCGTGCTTTCAGGGAAGGCCTAGGAGCAAGGTAGCAAGGGGGGATTTTTGTTTTCCTTGTGTCATCAAGGTAGGTTTTGTTGATTTTATCATGTAGCCTTGAATTTAAATTTCCGAGGCTTGCTTGTATTTCTATGTAGTAGTTCACAATAGAGTCCCAAAGTTAGTTACAACTTTCCTGTTCTCTGACATCCATAAACAGACTTTAAGAAAAGACTAGTCATTCATGAGTGTGTAAGTGTAAAGAGAACCATTCATCATGGTTTGTGGGCTTTTCTGCCGATGTGGCCCAGTGCTCCGTGATGCACACTGTGCCTTGTGTGTGAGGACTGACTGTATCTGGTGACAGAGTGAAGGATGGATGCGAGGAGAGAGAGACCAGGGACTAGAAGACCACTTAGGAGGTTCTTACAAAACTCAGGGTGAGACCTGTCAGAGTCCTGAACTGAGGCAGGGTAATGAGGCTGGGGAGGAGGAAACGAATGTAAAGGATGGCATACTGCAGAGTTTGAACCTATGGACGAGGATAATATGATTTTGAGATTAAGAAAGAGCCAGGGATTAAAGATGAAGCTTCTTCCCAGGGTGTCTAGTTGCATATGGTGGTGCCCCTTCATGGAGATCAGTAATCACAGGAGGAGGAGAAGTTTGGGGTGTTGAGAGAGATACTGAGTTCACTTTAGGACCTGATGGGTTTAAGGTGCTTGTGACATATCTAGGTGGAAATACCAAGCTGCTGCCAGGTAATCTCAGGTAAGTGAGAGGATCACTTAAGCCCGGGAGTTTGAGGCTGCAGTGAGCCATGATTACACTGCACTCCAGCCTGGCAATAGAGTGAGACCCCATCTCTTAAATAAAATAACAATAATAATAATAATAATAAGAAGAAGAAGAAGAAGAAGAAATACCAGGCTGACAGTTGAGATTGTGGACCCGATTCTCAGGAGACGAGGTCAGTACCAGAGATATTTGGGAGTCCCCTTAATAGACACTTGGGTTGAAACAGAAGTGACACTAAGTGAAAAGCAAGTTAAATTAGAAGAGGATCAGGGCAGGGAAGAAGAATCCAAAAGGTTTCCCAGAGATAGGCAGGAGAATCGACAGGCTGCTTTGTCATAGATGCTGAGGGAGGGAAGGTCGAGGAAAGAAAGAGAGTCAGTGATGAAAGCTGCCCCGAGGATGAGCAGGAGGAGCCCTTGGAAGGGCCCCCCTCTGTTTGATAATCAACAAATCTTTCCCCATCATAGGAAAATAAAAGAATGAAGCAATGCCTGGAAGAAGAATTGAAATCAAGAAGGGACCTAGAAAAGCTGGTGCGGAGGCTTTTGAAGCAAACAGATGAGTGTATTCGAGGCGAGTCCAGTAGCAAGACCTCAATTCTTCCATAACCATCACTGTGCCACTGGGTGGAGTGTGCCTTCAGAGCATCTTGAAATGTCCCGCTGAATGATTTGACTCAGTTTGCTCACTTCTTTGGCTTTTGTTTTGTGTTTGAGTCTCTCTCTCTCTCTCCCTCTCTCTTCTCTTTCTCTCCCTGCTGTGTGTGTGTGTGTGTGCGTGCACGTGCGCGCTTGGGCATTTGCTGTTGTTTGGTTATTGGTTGGTTGTTCATTTTTTTTTTCAACAGGTGAAAAAGCAGGAAGTGGTGGTAGAGATGGCCTCAGAGTCTTTTCCATTCAGTAAGAAAGAGAAAGGGAATGCAGGCCAGTTACTTAAAAGGTCTTCAGATTGCCTTCAGTTCACAGTGCCTCTGCAACAGCCATTGCCCTCAGGTCACATTCTTTGGGCTGGCTGCCCTTGCAAAGCAGCTGGCCAAGGCTTATTAAATGTGAACCCAACTTTTCCCCCAGTGCTTTCCTGTACCTGCAAGCCTCTTAGTACTTAATTTACCGAAGGCAAATCTTCCAGACTATGGCTTGAGTAGGATGAAAGACAAACACATCTGCCCAATGATCCAGCTGCCCTTCCTTAGACCATCACATGCCTCCCCTCAATCACAGGTTTTAAAATTACTGCCCTATGTTGTCTATAAGACCAAGAAAACTGTAGTACCCTTATTCCTTTTGTGTCATGTAAATTGTAACTCAGGGGGGCAGAAGCTCTGGTCACCCACACCAACACCAAATCCATCAGCAAATTCTACTGGACAATCCTCCCTTTTAGTAGCAGAGTTGACCGCCTTTTCCCATTGCATGATAGGTTTCTTTCCCTCATTCTGCCTAGTGTGTAAGTTTTCTATTTCCCCAGTGCTTTTAGCCAACCTTACCAAGTGGTGTGTAAACTAGTATGTATGTGCTTTGCTTACTTTTTAAAAAAATGTAGTTAGACTGTGAGGAGTTACTTTATGTATGCTGCATATTCAAACTGTGATGTTTTATCCTTCAAAACAATCTGCATTAAGAAGATATTGTGCCCTAGTAGACAGCTTTCATTCACTTTATTACTCTCTCATATATGCTGTGAGAAGTTGTAATATTAATTGGCCTCTTTGGGTGGGACTCTAAGCAGTATTTGCAGAAATATGCTTCTGGTCCAATTTGTACATCCAGAACAAAAGGGCCCCTCTAGTAGCTGTGTGCTGGATTATTCGGGACTGATTAACTCAAGTTGCTCATTGAATCACATCATCCATTTTATCCCAGAAACTAGAACTGTGAGAAACCAGGTTTAGAAGACAGTCACAGAACAGCACACATCCAAATTCAGCGCCATTGAAAGTTGGCCTAAGGCTCAGTGCCACTCACCCCTCCCTCCCCAAAAGACAAGAGAAATTTGGCCAGATGGGGAAGGTCACTGGAAATTGAGGCCAAAGGGCTGATCAGAATTGCCTTTATAATATATTTGATGGATG
This sequence comes from Pan paniscus, assembly GCF_029289425.2. Lineage (NCBI taxonomy): Eukaryota > Metazoa > Chordata > Mammalia > Primates > Hominidae > Pan > Pan paniscus. The sequence continues at coordinate 136,084,913 of NC_073272.2, read as the reverse complement.
CCTATAAATGTGGGTTTTGCAAATGTTGTTTAAAAACCAAACTTGAAGCCAGGCATGGTGGCCCACACCTGTGGTCCCAGCTACTCAGGAGGCTGAGGTGGGAGGATCATTTGAGCCCAGGAGGTCAAGGCTGCAGTGAGCTGTGATGACACCACTGCACTCCAACCTAGGTAACAGAGAGACACCTCTGTCTCTGAAAAAACAAAACTTGAAGTTTGAAACCCCCAGCTTGCTGAGGAGCCCTTTTTATTTTTGGTACTGAGAGTCTCAAGGTCCCATAGCTACATGGTACAGGGCTGTTGTCTGCTTGCTGCACAGCAGAAATTACACCATCCACAGGAAATGGACTATTCTTGCAGTCCAACATCAGCCAACCACACACAGCCGTGTTTGGAAGCTGAAGAGTAAAGAAATTTCTAGGAATGGCTGTTGTTCTGTTTTTTAGCACAGCCATTTAGATATAACATCCTTCACTTAAAAATTAAAAACATCAGTACTACCACCACCAACAACAACATCAACACAGATCTTCACATCTGCCCATTCTGTGGTTAGTCAATGGCTTGCAATAAATGTGCAAACTGCATCTATAGGAAACATTTTTGTGATTACGGAATACTTTAGTTGATTGCTGAAAATATTGAAAGGTCTTCATTTTACAGTGATGAGTACATATGCATGTTTCGGGGACTTGGCCCTTCTGATGAGGGGCCCTTGGTACTCTGGATAACGAAGCTTGTGCAGAGTGGTAACCATGCTTACACACTAAACTATAATATAAAGGAAATGAAGCCATGTTAATCTGAGAGCAGTGTCGCCATAGTTGTGTTGTTTACAATACTCTATAAATGGGTTCCTGTTGCCCTGTAATTAAACTGCTGCCCGTAGAGGCCTTTCAGTTCCTTTTCTGTCCTGTCCCTTCTTAACACAAGCTCAAATTTTCTAACTTGTTTTTATTTTGAAGACTTTTAAAATGGACATTTTCAATACATAAAAATAAACAGTGCTTTATAAAAATAAGTCTTTTGCTTCTTTTTTTGCTAGTCGGTGTGCAGAAAGATTTCTTGTGCTGTGTCAGCTTCCTCTCCCATTTCCCTCATTAGCTAGTCTGCTCTCACCAAGCCCTCTAGCCAGTCTCAACCTTTTTCACTCAGGGCAGATGACATTTGCTCCCAACTTTACAGAGATAATACATGCCCTGAGACAGAACCTTCCTTAACTTCTCTACCTCTCTTCTTCTGGCCCAAACCTATAAATTATATCCCTGCTCACCATCTGCTTTTTGATATTAGAGAAAGATGTATTTTCCTGCTCAAGCTTATCCCTTGATATTTATTCCTGTCCTGATTCCTCTTTGAATTTGGCAGGATTTTGTCAATCAGTGATAATCCTATATTTTGACCACAGTTGGAATGCTGGTGTCAGCACTCAGGATGGAAATATTCGTTCCACTTAAAGATTGATGAGGTGGAAATTATCTGCTGCTCCACATGCATTCTTACCCCTTTTCTGTTTCTTTCCAAAAACATAAAGGCTGAAAAATCAATTTCCCAGACTCCCTTGCAGCTAGGATTCTGGATAAAATGTGGGTTCAGATACATGTTCACTTCTGCCAACAAAATTTGGAAGGCTTAAGTTGGGCAGAGGCTATCTTCTTGGGGTTTGGTGGCCAGCAGGTGATTCCAAAGATGTGTTTGTGGCTTCTGTACTCCACATTCCAGTGTGTCTATTCACAGCTTTGTGAGTGAGAGACTGTAGTGGTGGCAGCAGCCTCCTAACATGTGGATCACAACTGCAATGATATGACCTTGAAGCCATTAGTCCAGTGGCAGCCTCCTGACTTCCCCTGACTTCCACTTATGTAGCCCAATGGTTTTGTAGACAACTGATTATCTTTCTGCCTGAGATACCTTCAGTGGTTTATGATTCCTGCTCTGAGCCAATAGATAGAACATGGCATCTCATGTGTGCTAGGCACTGTACTAAGTGGTTTACACGATTAAGCTCATGTAAGCCTCACAACAACCTTATTAAGTATTTACTATTGTTATCTCCACTTAAAAATGAACAGAGGCACAGAGATGTTGAGTAACTTGCTAGTACATGGTGGAGCTGGAATTTGAAACCTTAGTCTGTCTTACTCTCGGACCCATGCTCTCTCTATCACGTATCCTCCTGCACACTTGGTACATGCTAAGGTTCCTACCTTAGCCATCCACCTTTGTGAAGTCACTATTAAGCTTATAATTGACAAATCCATCGGCTTTTCGATCCTCACCTTGACGTCTCTGCAGTATTTGACCCTTGCTTTCTTGATGAATCTCTCCTTCCTTGGTTTTCATGAGCCCACACTTTCTTGGCATTCATTCAGTCACCCCTCAGTCTCCTTTGCTGGACCTGCCTCCTTAGGCTGTCCCCTGAACATTGCTGATCCTCTTTTCCTCATCTCTTCCAATCTATAGCCTATTCCTAGACAACCTTGACTACCCCCATAACTTCATTTATCAAAATGCAGATGACTCCCATGTCCACAGTTTTCCATTCTGACTTTTCTCCTGATCTCCAGACCCATGGATGCAGCTACCTTATAGATAACTCAGTGGAACTGCAGGAGTGGGGCAGTTTCCTGAAAGTTACTGAATTGCTTGAAGAATGACTCAGAGGAGTGTGAAAGTGTGGTATGGAAGGGGGAGGTTTGTGTGCTGATGCCCCTTAGACTGGGAATCAATGGTCATCGTCTTTTAAAGAAACATTCCTAAATATAGAACTTTGGCTGGGCTCGGTGGCTCATGCCTGTAATCCCAGCACTTTGGGAGGCCGAGGCGGGCGGATTACAAGGTCAGGAGATCGAGGCCATTCTGGCCAACATGGTGAAACCCCATCTCTACTAAAATACAAAAAAAAAAAAATTAACTGGGCGTGGTGGCATGCACCTGCAGCCCCAGCTACTCGGGAGGCTGAGGCAGGGGAATCGCTTGAACCTGGGAGGCAGAGGTTGCAGTGAGCCGAGATCATGCCATTGCACTCCAGTCCAGCCTGGCAACAGAGTAAGACTCCATCTAAATATATATATATATATATAATATATATTTTATATATATTATATATATAATATATATTTTATATATATATATAATATATATTTTATATATATTATATATATAATATATATTTTATATATATATAATATATATTTTATATATATTATATATATAATATATATTTTATATATAATATATATAATATATATTTTATATATATTATATATAATATATATTTTATATATATTATATATAATATGTATTTTATATATATTATATATAATATGTATTTTATATATATTATATATATAATATATATTTTATATATTATATATATAATATATATTTTATATATATTATATATATAATATATATTTTATATATATTATATATATAATATATATTTTATATATAATATATATAATATATATTATATATATTATATATATAATATATATTTTATATATATAATATATATAATATATATTATATATATTATATATATAATATATATTTTATATATATTATATATAATATATATTTTATATATATTATATATAATATATATTTTATATATATTATATATATAATATATATTTTATATATATTATATATATAATATATATTTTATATATTATATATAATATATATTTTATATATATTATATATAATATATATTTTATATATTATATATAATATATATTTTATATATATTATATATAATATATATTTTATATATTATATATAATATATATTTTATATATATTATATATAATATATATTTTATATATTATATATAATATATATTTTATATATATTATATATATAATATATATATTATATATATAATATATATATTATATATATAATATATATATTATATATATAATATATATATGTAATCTTCTCAAACCTACTGAAAAATTTGGCAACTCCAAGCCCCCAGCGCTTAGCAGTTTTTGACAATAAAACTATACCATAAAAAAAGGGTCTTTGCTATCCACAGGTCTACTGTAATGTTTGGTTTTTCTTTCTTTCTTTTTTTTGGTTTCACTTTGCTTCACATTGGGTGTGGTCTTTGATCTAGTACATGAGCAAAGGCTCTCATGTGTACCTGGGTTGCCAGGCATTCTCCTTGGTCTCAGAAGTTTCAACCATTTAAGATGGCACCCTGTCCACTTGCACCACTGAATGCAGACAGGTGTGCTGGGGACCATGTAGAGACCCACCTTAGTGCTTCTTACATGATGATCTTCTCCAGAGAGCAGATTCTGCTGGGGACTTTCTGTGGACAATCTCACTGAATCTTTATAAACTTTTTTTTTTTTTTTTTTTTTTTTTTTTTGAGATGCAGTCTTGCTTCTGTCGCCCAGGCTGGAGTGCACAGGCACCATCTTGGCTTACTGCAACCTCCCCCTCCTGGGTACAAGTGATTCTGCTGCCTTAGCCTCCCACGTAGCTGAGATTACAGGCACACACCACCATGCTGGGCTAATTTTTGTGTTTTTAGTAGAGACAGCGTTTTGCTGTGTTGGCCAGGCTAGTCTCGAACTCCTGACCTCAAGTGATCCACCTGCCTCAGCCTCCCAAACTGCTGGGATTACAGGCGTGAGCCACCATGCCTGGCCCAGCATGTCTTCTTTTTATTCCCACTTTACAGATGAAGACACAGAGGACTAGAGGAGGTGAAATGACTTGCCTGTACTTATAAAGCTGGTTAATAGTGGAGCCTAGATTAAGACTGTATCTGTCTGACTCGAGATTTAACTACTACACTACAATGAGCATTTCTGGTTTTGTTTTGTTTTAGTGGGGATGTGATTCACAGAGAAAAATAACATAAAAATCATACTTAGTTCCATGTTTCTGTGTCTCAAAGTACTTCAGACTACTTTAAACGTCTAAAGCAGTGCAGTTCCCAACACAGTGGCATTGGGCCCTGTGAAAATAGTTGAATGTAGCACAGAATGTATTCTCTCCTGAAGCCCAAAAGTTTACATGTCATTTCCATTTAAGTGGGGGCGCCCCTGTTCTGACAGCTTGCTAGAGCACACTGTTTGCGTTTTGTGGTCATTTGCTAACCATCAAATAACAGAGGCAGTAATATTTTATCCTTTGTTTATTTTCTCTTTGTCTAGAAATAATTATTTGGTATTTCAAACATTCCCACCGTCCCCCTTAGATAGAAGACAGAAGTGACATGATTATAAAAATGGAACTAAGTTAGATAATTTATGATCAGACTATTACAGGTACATCAGAAATGTACTCGAGTCTTTTTCATTTATAGGAAAATGCTGAAAATGTTCAATTGAAGTTTGGAACAAACATATATTATTTTGCAAATAATCATGAAATGTATAATAAAAACATATTATCTGTTTTTAGCTACAGCATAATTCTCAGTCATTTTTTACTCCATGAGTGCATTTTTATCATCCAGATATTTTTGACATAATGAGGATCCTTTCAGTGTAGCAAATTTTTGCCTCAGCCAACACACAGAATTATTTTCTGGGCCATTGAGTTATAAGCAGCTGTATTTATTCATTCATTTATTCCTTCATGCACCAAATAAAGGGCCAATTCAATGCTGGGTCCTGTGGTAGACGCTGAAGTTATCATGGTGAATGGGACAAGGTCTTGGTCCTCAAGAAGCTCACAGCATAGTAGGGAAAACTTCAACCATGATAAGTGCTGTGAAGCACTTGCTAAGTGCAGGGTGCAGTGGGGGAGAGAAATGGGTCTTGCAAGAAGAGAAAACAGCATTCCAGGGCCCTAAGGTAGGAAAGCATTTGTAACCTTGCTTAGAGGAACTGAGGGCTAGAACTTAAGAGACCGAGAGAGGTGGCAGCAGGAGATGAAATTGATTATTTTGGTCTTTATTCCAAGGTTCATAAGAAGCAGGGGACTGGCTGTGCATGGAGAATGGATGGAAGGGAGCAAGAGTGGAGGCAGGGAATCTAGGAGGCTGTTGTACTATTCCAGAAGAGAGATGGTGACAGTTGGGACTAGGATAGAAATAGTAGAGATAGAAAGAAGTAGATTAACTTAAGGACTACTTAAGAGATAGGGTTGATGAGCATAGGCTGGAGGGATTGAACATGGGGGTGATGAGAGTGAAGTCAAGCCAGGTTTCTGACTTGAAAAACTGGGTAGATAAAGACACCATTCATTGGACTGGGAAACATTGAACACAGATCCCATTGTGTGGGGGGAAATGTTAAGAGTTCGGTTGGAATGTACTGGGTTTGAGGAACTAGGCTCACCCTTTGGAGATGCAGGCAAATTCTAGGAGACAGTTGAGAACAAAAGGCATGGCATTAGTGGCTTGAAGATGCTGCTAAGTTAAAACCATGAGCCCAGGGAGATAACCAACAGTGAGCATATAGGACTTACCCGGTAAAGATGAACACACCACTCTGGGATTCTTACATGAAAAATTCTTCTATTGGAGGTGACAAGAAATGGCTCCATTGACTTCAGTGGAAGACTGGGGGGCCAATACTTCCCCTCAGGTTTTCCCAGCTCCATTTCCTCTTGCCTAAGTGGAACCACCTAGACAGCTATTAATAAGCTATGCCACTGCTCCTTATTTAAGGACCCTCTCCAGCCTCACTTGGCTGTGATTAATAAAAAAAAAGTTCTTTCAATCTCCTGCAACTTTTTCAGAAGAAGCTGGAAATAAAGACCTAGATTGCTTTTCACTGAATAGGCTAGCACATCATCGATCAAAGGCTGTCACAGACTTCCAGAAAGTGTGCTGCCACCAAGATATTTTATAATGTAAGTAGCTTGAGAACAAAGTTTATGAAAACATCACAAAGGTTGGGAAAATTCCCTCCAAATGCTTCCTCTTTCCCCAACCTGGCTGGGAGCTTTAGGTACTCAAACAACAACAATAATGTTAAGAGGTCTTTATTATTCAAAAAATAAATAACAAGATAATTACAAGTTCACTCTGGAAACAATGGAGACTGCAGGTAGATACAATAGATTTCCTTTAAATACAGTCATTTCGTAATGAGGAGTGGGCAGGCTCAGGGCTGCACTCCCTACTCCTCACCCTCATCTATAGTGGTAGAGATAGGGACAGGGTGGAAAGAAGAGAACTGACTAGCAACGGCCTGACTCCTGTGTGTGTGCGTGTGTGTGTGTGTGTGTGTGTGTGTGTTTATGTGTGTGTGTTAGAGAGAAAGGGGGATTGAGAAGAGAGACTGGGGGAGGGAAGAGACTGACAGAGGGAAACAGAGAGATTGAGAAAGAGAGATTGGAAGAAAGAGGTTGAGAGAGAGAGACTGAAAGAGAGAGATGGAGAGAGAGAGATTGAAAGAGAATGAATAACTGTCCGAGAGGGTGGCGGGGGGTGGTTTTCGGTTCTCCACTGTGTTAGACGTTCTAGAGCCTGGCCCCCTCCAACAAGGCCATAGGAACCCAGAGTCAACCATAACTGAATGTGAGCTGAGGCTCCCCATTTCCCTTCTGCATCTTCACTGATAAATCAGATGCATTATCCATGGAAAGACACTGCACGCAAAGAAACGAAACTGAACTTGGCAAGTTATCTGCTGTTTACTCAGAATTCAACCTGTGCATAATGGCCTTGTCTTTTCATAGGACTCTCTGGATGTCTGCATCAGTGGGGTTGCTGCTTCAGATATATAAGCTCTTATGGAGCAGGGCCCGTTTTGGTTTCATGTGACCTGTAATTCACTTATTACAGTTCTACATGCCTTGGAGTGTATAATAAATAGTTCTCCATAAGGAGGATCCTAGGGTTATAAATAGGCAGTTAACAGGGGGTGGGCTTAACTGCTGTGCTGTATTATGAAGACTCCCAGTGTCAGCTCCACCACAGCCTGCAAGGTGACACTGTTCAGAGTTTGAGTAAGCCAAAGGACGTGAAGCCAGTGCCATGGCTCACTTGGCTTGGATCAGTCACATTGACAAACACCGAAGCACCTGGTTGCAATTCAAATACTCCTCCCAAGTGAATGGATTGTTGCCCGCAAGGTTTGGCGGAACTGTGGGTATTTGCAGCTCTGAGTAAGATTCTCTCGAATCTACCGGGGGACTTTAGGCAGAGGCTGGCTATAAATGGAGCTTGACTCGAAGCTTCCCGATTGGAACAGAAGGTGACTTGGGCATAGATATAATAGAGTCCTTGTCTTTTAACGGTCAGCTGTTTCCCATTTTCCAGGGTTACCAAGTTGTTGCTCATGGTGTAGTATCCTTTTTCAGCCCACTGTAACACTGTTACAAAGAGAGGGAAAGTTTGTGGTGAGGTGAAGCAGAGCATGGTTCACATTCTGACAAAAAATATAGTTTAATGTTGGATATTGGCTTTGTATAGGGATGGATTCTCAAGGCCCCTTCCATGGGCTTCAGAGTCAGACAGAGCCATGTTCCAATCTAGGCTCTATTTAAGCTTGGGCAAGTCTCTAAATCTCCATGAGCTTCAGTTCCTCATCTGCAACACGGGGCTCATATTGGAGCATATTTCAGAGACTTGTGAAGATTAAATAAAGTAAGAGATCACAGTGAGTTTCTTTCTCTCGTTAGAGTTCTTATAGCCAATTTGCCTTGAACTTAAGAAGGCACAAATGATTTCAAAATTTGACATCATAAATTATACATACCAAATTACTCGGACCAAATTTTTGCTAATATTACCATGAATACCTTGCTTGCCTTGAATTTTACAAAGTCAGAGAGTTGTCAGTCTACCTAGCTCAGCCTCAGCACAGAGAAAAGACCCCATTTCTTCCTACCTGATCATGCTGTTGCAAACCTGATCTGCCTCCCCCAGCAAGGACTAAAATTAGGCAAGGAAGTATGAAAATAAACTGTGTGCTCATTTCACGGTATGTTTTGATCTCCCATTGTAGTGGGCGCCACCAACTTGAAAGTACCAGTATTCTTGTGGCTAAGCCAGAGTACCCACCAACAGTGTGCCATTTTCTCGGCTGAGATGTTGAGTGGGTTCAAAGTAGTGTGTGCACCCGACTTGAAATCTCAGCTCCCACAGAAAGCTAGACTGACTGATGGGGGTGAGGGTTGAGGAAAAGTGAAAGTACTGATGTGTTTGCTTCCTTGAGCTTTTTAAAAAATAATTCCTATTCGATAGTCTTAGGTCTATCAGGGCACAAGATCCCACCTGCTAAGACTCGCCCTTTACTAATAGGGCGGCATCCTGAAATGCCTGACAGATCCGGGCCCTCCAGACCACTCCAGAAACAATGCTTCATTAGAATGTTTGCCCTTTTGAACCATTGTATTGAGAAAAAAAGGGCAGGTTCTCAATCTTTTAGTTCAGTAAGTTTACTTTGGTACGTCCTTACCTAATTTTAGTACTTGCTGTGGGATGTAGGGCAAGATTTTAGCAGCATGGCTAGGTAGGAAGAAGAGGTTTGGGACTGGGGTGGGGGTGGAATGTTACTGTCTTCCCATCTGATCCCCTGGAAACCTATTGTGATGCAGACTGTAAGATATTGTAGGACTGATATCCATTACAAGCCTTTTGGGAGAATCTGAGCTCTATGAAATATATCCAAGATCAAGGGTTTAGATACAGGCAAAAAAAGACCAGTGGGAAGCTATTCTTCTAGGAGATTTCTCTGTTGTTGTCATCTGATCCAGAAGAGAGAAGGGGTACTTGACAAAATTATTAAATATTGTGTAACTAACTGGTATTAATGAGGGGCTTTATGTCACCCTTTTGACATCTAAGCCATGGTGAAGTAAACTAAGTAGTGTCACCTTACGGTTGTACAGCACTTGACAGCATCACTTTCGGCCACATTAGCTGATTTGATGCTCAAAGCCACCCTATAAAGTAGGTGAAGTAGAAAACTGCTGCATAGGTAAAGGGTCTTGCTCAAGGTCACCCAGCAAGCAGTGGTCATGGTCCTTGAATCCCAGCGTTCAAAAACTCCCTATTCAGTGCTCTTACTTTGGTACCATGATCCATGATAATGATAACTGTCCATGTGTTACGCCTACTGAGAAGCCCAAGCCACTTCAGAGATGAAGCAGTGTCTTTTTTCTCTCTCTGTCCGTCTCTCTTTCTCTCTCTGTCACACACATACACATATGCACACACACATGCACTGCTTAGAACTCCATTCCGGAGCACTCTGTTGAATTTTTCAAAGACTCCTCTGACGCTCTTGCCTTTATGTTGATGGGGGACTTTATGTTAGCGTGCATGTTTCCATCCATTTATCAGATACGACATATTCTTTGGCACCAGTTATCGCAAGATGCACATTTGGGAAAAAATATCTAAAGGCTAGAATGGTGGCAGAACGTATATGGAAATAAAATCGTTCAGAGTTGAAAAGATCACAATATGTCGTCTGTTGTTACTTCATTGGAAAATGTAACGTCTTGGGACCTATTGATCTTTACAGAATGATTTTACCTTTACTTTCCCTGAGGTTGGCCTCAGTGAGGCTGAGCTTAATCATACAGGGATTGACAGATGGCAGGAAATACCCCATGAGGCCCATTTCCACACAGTGAAGAGGGGTTAGGAGGAGGGATGCTCCCAGTCAGGAGGTCACTACATGCCATTTCTTCTATGTTGTCAGAACAATGGTCCCTCCACCCAGTAATTCATCATTCAGAATCAGCCATTGAGCAAGAACATAATGAGAACATCCAGATTGCATTCCACCTCCTTTTGTCCCTCTAAGTCCCATCTGTGCATTTGAACTCACTTTGAAGACAAAGAAGGGAATAGGAGAAGTGTAGGGGTAGGTTTGTAAATTGGGTCCCAGGGGAAAAGAGTTTAACCATTAGGTAACATGACTTCGGCATCCCAGCCTTTCCCCTTGGGTGGCTACCGCTCAGATGCTGTGTGACTTACCAGATGTTGTTTTACTGCTGGCCTCACTTATGACATGTGCCGCAATTTGAGGATTCTGATCACCTGAAATGGAACCAAAAACTGTCAGGCTAAAATAATGCAAAAACTGCCCACAAAACTATCTGGTCCAGTTCTACAACTGTGTAATAGAGACTGTGCAAAAATAGATTATATAAAAGGAAAGATAAAATGGTCTGACATCTCTCCCACTGAAGGAAAAGTTGGTTTCTAATATCTGAGTAATTGAATTGGCTGTTTCCATTGGTCTCATTCTCCTAACAGTTGATCAATACTCGATTCCATTTTGCATAGATTGACACAGGCTAAAAACACTGGTCTTCACTAAACATACCGTGAATCTTGCTTTTAGGAACAACTCCATACACTGGGGATTTTAGTGGGCTCCAAAGTCTGCACACTTAGTAAGATTCTTATGGTTTCTGAATTGGTCAAGCAACTGGCCGAACTATTGTATCTGTCTTTAATTATTTCTTGTGTTAAAGCCCTGCTCCCTAATGAGATGTGTCAATCTTCTAAGGGCAGAGACTGTGTGGAAGTTTCTTTTTGTCCAGTTATGAGCCTGATATTGGGCACTTTGTAAGTGCCCTATAAATGTTGAGTTAAATTGCATGACCTAAATGACCAGTTTGGTTAATGTTATCATTTCCCTGAAGACTTCTAGGCAGCATCTACATAAACTGTTTCCTCAGATTCCTCTGTAATTAACAGACAGCGTGGTACTATTACTCAACATATCTTGCAGTCATTCTGAAGATAAAACCTTCATGGAAGTCGGATGACCATTTAGTATCCAGAACAACAGTTAAGGCAAGGTCTGAGTACTCTCTTTGCCTCAGAAAATAGTATCTCTATCCCTGTATGTATGTATGCTTTTGTGTGTATTAAATTTGCAGAAGCCATAACATCATGTTCACCAACTTTGTGATATAATATTCTCTCTAACAACACCCCCTCTTTCCCATAATCTGCTGCTGAAGTCACTTCAGGCATTATTGTATTCGTTTGCGGTGCCACATTCTAAAGGAACAGGAAAAAGTTAGTGTGTCCAAGAAAAGGAGGTGAGTGGCAGAAAAAAGGTCCTGGAAAGGGTCATAGGAGAAACAGTGGAAGACATCAGGGATCTTTAGCCTGGAGAAGAAAAAGCTCAGTCAAGGCTTGGCCACCATGATTGCTGTCTTCCATATCTGGACAGCTGCTGGGTAGGAGAGCAATTATACTTTGTTTACTAGGGCCTCAAAGAGCAGAACTGGGACCAATGAGTGGAGATTATAGGAACAAAGTTTGACTTGAGGAGGAAAGACTTCTCTCGAGTAGTATAGTAATCTTGGTATTATTAGAGCCATTCAAAGACGGATCAGGCTGCCTTATGAGGTGGAAGGTGCCTCATCCCTCGACATGTTTGATCAGAGGCTGGACGGTCAGTGTTATTGTGAAGGAGATTTTTGTTGTGGGGATGGTGCTGGATTTGAGAACTCTCAAGGTCTCTTCCAACCCTGAGATGTTCAGGATGCTCTCACTTTAAGAACAGGGCAAATAATAGAACACTGTGACATTGTCACTCCTTGATCCCAGAGGCTCCACCGGCCACTGTGCCCCATGAAAAACTGTTATCAATGAGTGATGAATGCCACTGTTACCAAATGATGACTTTCCTGTCTTCTTATTCCACTGTAGGTGGTATCAGGCTGTATGGTTGCTTCTATTAAGGTATTGAACATAATGGGATTTCTTCAGATTTGGTATCATCGGCATTAAAGGAACATATCCTTTTTTCATAAATATATATGTACAAAGTCTTTCCAAATCACAGGGACCAGAGAAGGTGTCAATTTGACAATTCTGTTCCTGTTTTATTTCCAGGGCTAAAAGTTCCCTGATGCAACAACACTGGATTGTTCAATATGATCAGCCTAAAGCTTCCTTTTAGTTTTTAGGCATTCATAGAAATTAGCAAATAGCAAACCTACCTTTTTGCATTTCAAAGCTGTTTTCTTTCTTCGTCTCCTCTTTGTTTAACATTATATCCTAAAATAAGAAGCATTGCAAGAGGTCATTTTGACAGGGGCTCTGCTGTGGGGTTTTAAAATTATCATTCGTTTTGCATCTGTCATTACTCTGTTGTCTGTTTCTGGTGAGGATTACCATATAGACTCAGATCCTGTCATTAATTCCATCATGCCAATTGGGAGTCCATGGATCTGACAGATGAGCCAACAACCCAGAAAGCCCAGGGGAGAATCTGGAAGTAAAATCCAGGCCTTATTATCTCCATTCCAGTGCTCTCTCCAGACCAGAGGCTGTGATCCTGACCCTTCCTATGACCTCAACCTCCTTGGCTTTGACAGATATTGACAAATAATGCCGAATGGGGAGATGATTCTACCCTGGGAACTGGTATATGGAATATTATTAAACATAAAGCATGGTGTGTATCTATTAGAATAAATTTGGTCTGAAATCCTGTAGGAAAAGATAATAGTAAGTTTGACCTTCGGGAGAAATGCCAGACTATGAAAAGACCCTCAGACATTTTTAATTTTGCTATCCTTTTCAATGGGCTGAAGAGATTCTCTTATTGATAGTTGCACTGTATTTATTTAGAATAATCAGCATTTCGGAAACACAGGCCATCTCCCAATGGTGTTGATGTTCAAAGGCAAGTGCGACACTTCTTAAAAGATTTCTTTTCACTTATAAACTGAAGGAAGTCTAGAGGTATTTAAAGAAGCTAACAGGAACTTCCATCAACACAGGTTGGAAGATGATAAAGGCTGTTGCTGCCATTTTAAAGAGACTGAACAAAAGGCCTGGAGGGCTTAACTGGTCATTATGAGGTCACCCAAAGAAGCTGAGGTTTAAACCAAGAGTGGAAACTGTGAGATGGCATTCATAGGCTGGGCTTAGCTAATTCCATCTGTCTATCCTCTGCACACAAGGGAAGAAGACAGTAGTATTTTCACATCTTATGATAATCAAAGTCCTGTGCTCCTTCCCACTCCTGGAATCAGTTGTCTATAGGACCCTTCCTTTTATTTCCTCCTCCAGAAGGAATTTGTGCTGTCACTGTTGAGTGCTGGCTGTAGGCCCAGCTCAGTTGCCAGATTTAAGGGCGTAGTTCATAGAGCCTCCAGGGGAACCTGAGCCTCAGAACACTCACATGGGCCCCAGAGCTTCAACTTTCCATTTGAGCTGAAGCGCGGCACTATGAAGATGTGGTGACAGGAAAATGTTTGTGAGATCACAAGTAAACAAATGACTATTTAGTGTCTTTTCAAAAAGTAGAGTGTGGTGATCAAGGTTGAGATACTTTTAGGCTAAGTTGTTGCATTGGTGTTGAGGCCTGGCCAAGATGAAAACATGAAGTCAGCAAAGCTCGTGTTTCATGAGCCCAGCCTAGCCTTTCCGTGAACTTTCGCCCAACCACACTCCCCAGAGCCTTTTTTTTTTTTCTTGCTTCACTCCCCACCTCAACTGAAATACTTTTTAAAGTGGACTTTCAGAAAATCCAGAATGGGTTATTTCTCTCTTAGTGGGAGTTCCATGTGGCAGGTATGGACAGGTTGCCCTTTAACTTGAAATAGAAATGCTTTGACTCTCTCAAAGGCATCGCAGGCATTGGTGGGCAAATAATCATGGAACTGAACATCTAGCAGAGGTGTGGTGGGTTGTAAGTTTTAATATGAAATTATACTATTCAAAATAATACCTCTGCTTACCTCACTTGAGCCCTGAATACCATCTTTCCCCCAAAATGACAGATTGGTGCTACCTGCCTCCAGAGATAATGAGTTCCTTGTCACTAGAGTTGTTCAAACAGAGATTGGATGACCACTTAGTCAGGAGGTGGAGAGAAGACTGAAGTTGTGGATTGAGAATTGGATCTGATGACTTCTAAGACCCCATCAAGACCTGATTCAAAGACTCCAAATTCAAACTTGAGGTTGCTTAGGTGCAGCCAGACTGTGGCCCGGAAAGAAAGCCTACTAACATTAGCTAAGAAAATATGAATCTAATCTGGAGCTATTCTATAATTGTCCTATTGAGTTTTTTCAAAGTCTCGAATTTTGTTTTAGAGTGAGAAATTTGGGGGAAAGCGTATTGGAAAGGGGATCCGTCATGGGGGAGGATTGGGTAGCTGGAGGACTTTGTATCTACTCATTGTACGTAATCCTAGGTATAGGTGGTGTTGACTAGGGTTCCACACCTGCTGCAGTAGAGACAAGGAGCCTCCTTAGTTGCATGTAAGGAGGAGATCCCTGGGGCCCTGGCTGACATGCCTGAGAAGATCTGCCTTTTAAGAATATGAAACTTTGGAGCTGTCACTTTTTTCATACAAGCATAAGCAGGGAGGCCAAACTGACTGTTTTCTTTACTCCTATCCTCGGTAGCTGATTTTGGGAGCTTTACATACATAGCCAACCTGAAATAATGACGTGAGGAATTGACAATTCAACCGTAAAAGTCTCCGTAAGAAACGAGGGGGACTGACAAGCCACTCTCACTGCCATTGGAGGGAACTGAAGGCTTATCACATAATTGTAGAATGTCAGAGCTGGTAGTGCCCTTACAGATAATCTGTCTTCTCATGTTATAGATGACAAAACTGAGGCCCAGAAAGGTGAAGTTATTTACCCAAAGTCACATAGCCAAGCACATTCAGTCTGTTATTTGGATTATTAGCCATTGTTTTGAAAGTGCCTTTATTCACATTTAAACTGGTAACATCTTCCAATACTCTGTAATACTGGCCCAAATCCTCGAAGAACCGAAGAAACTCAAATCATTTTCCTAGCCGGCCAGTCTTGCAAAGAAAGGGTTTAGGAGTTTCATCTAAAGCCTAGATTAGTGTAAAGAACCTGAAAGCAAGCAGCGGATTTGAGCCGCATTCTGTTCTCCGTAGGTGACTCAGGAATAAGCTGTTAGAGTCTTCACTAATGAATTAAATGGCACCTCGGTGACAGTACAGGAGGGCAGAAATAAGATCAGAAATAAGATCTTAACCCTTTTACGCCTGCATTAAATTACACATCATCTATATGTGAGAACTAATTCCTGTTGGTTTACCCAGATACCCACCCACCTGGCCCAGAACTGTCCTCAATGTGGAGTGCTGCCTCCTAGAAATGACCCCTAAGTGAGCCGAGGCCCAAGGGTATTTGACTCAGTGTTCTGAAAGGGACATAGGCAGAAAGAACTCTTGATGTTCTACCTCAGGAGAAAGAGCCCCTAGACCCTATGTCTGTGATGATGGAATTAATGTAAAGGTTCTAAAAATTCTTGTTTTAGGTATCTGTTATAAGCCACAGTCACTGCAGTGACTTCATGCTAGCTACCAGCCTGGTGGGCTAAAAGGCTTTGAAACCTCTGTGCCTCTGGTCATGACCGGCCATAGAGTGGGCGGGCTTCATGAGCAAGTGATATTATATGGAGTCTGGTTTGAGCGACACTGAGAATGTCTATTACTTATTCCCTGCACCTCTCTCCCCAGTAAAAGGGAAAGATCTCACTGTCAGGACACCTAAAATTCCATCATCAGAGAAGCACCAGAGACTGTTTGTTACAAGTCTTCAGGTGTCCCTTCACTTGTGGCCTGCTGCCACGGCAGCTGTTGACGGCTATTGCTTCCCTGGGAAATGGGGATCAGACTCTGGGTCCCCAGTGCGAGAGCATCAAGGTTTGGATGGGGAGACACAGCAATGCAAAAACCAAGCTTGGTGGACTTCATCATTTTGCCTAGTGGTAGCTGCATATGTAAGCTGACAAATATGTGTGACTGTGCCCCTAAGGGTGTATTTTCCCCAGAGAGTGTCTTTGTGTTTTTTTTTTTAACCCACACACACACACCCATGTATGTGTGTATATCTGCATGCATATATGTGTGTGTGTGTGTGTCTGTGTGTCTGTGTCTATAACCAATCTTTAAACATTGGCATTGTCAGTTTCCCGATCTAGCAAATGTAGTAAAATATTTCAATGACACTTTTACCAGTAATTAAGCTGCTTACCTTCACAAAGCCTTCAAACTGGCTTTTAATCTCCTCGCAGTTCAGTAAGGATAAGGATCTTTCTCCTGTGTTGCATCTCTGTATCGTTTTCATGAATACAAAATCTTCATGAAGATTCCTTTCATCTTCTATCTATTTTGAAATAAGAAGGATATGATAAATGTCATTCGGAAGGAGAATACAGCTAATGATATCTGCCTCTACATTCATTTCCACGGCATCAACAAGAGGAGGACTTTCAGGCATAAATGGGGAATAATAAGTTATTATATTGGCTGATTGCTATTTTGTATTTGCAGTTTAAAAATCTATAAAAGACAGCAATTAAGATGTCATGTTATCAGAAACTCCAGGTAGAAATCAGAGCTATTCTACTAAATGTTCACTACAAAATGCATATTTTTTCAACATACTATAGCAGCAATATTCTGTAATTGTCACATTTCTCATTGCTTCAGTAATGATTGGTCATTATAAACATCAGCCTAGAAAATAGTTTTCTGCAGAGCTAATTTGCCCACTTCATTTTAGTGTTTGTGATGCAGTGCTTTATAAAAAGAAGTTAATTTGCAATGTGTCAGTTAACGAGTTCTAATTACATCTCTCTCCCTTTTAACTTTAGTATTTGTAGAAAACACTTGCATTTTTAAAGAAATCATCTTTTATCCTCAAAGTAACAAGATATTTTATTTTCCAATGTCTTAGAATAATTAAATGTACAGAATTCACTTGCATTATCAACTAATTTTATACCATTTTCTTGCTTTAAGAGTAGATTTTTTAGATTCAAAACAAGATTCAGTTAGCTGGCAGCTTCTGCTGTCATTAAGAGCACATGTAAATAGTATGGTAAATATCAGTCCACTGAGGTCACTATTGCCCCTTTAGAAGCTAGGCCTATGTCCATACATTTGATTGACAGAGCACATCAGGCCAAACACAAATAACCAACCAGACCAGAAGCCCCCTCTTTTGTCAGCAGTGAAACCTAATATTTGGATAACCCAGTGGATGACTTCAGCCCTCACTACCTCACCTTATCCTGTTAGAAAAATCTCATGACATTAATTCTAGGTCCAGATCCTAAGAGAGGACGCTCAAGTATCCCTGATAAAGTGCAATCATCCAGATGCTTTCTAGCCACAGTTCCTGCATCCAGAATTTTAGGAACAGCCAGAAAACTAATCAACTTTCTCCTTTACATCTATGATTGGTATTTTGTCAACACCAGCCAATTATACTCCTCAGTGGAAGTGAAAAAATACATGAAAACAAAATAAGTCCTGATGGTTTTCTTTTCCTAAGAATGCAAAACAGCCTACTAAGTTACTCTGCTCTTTTGTTCCTGCAAGTCTAACCATTTAAAAATGTAAAACATCTCAGAGGGAGACTGAGCATCCTGCAACTACAATCAGTGCTTGTGAAGAATTACACAGAAAATGCTACTTTTACTAAAAGACTGCAAATTCTGGGACTTATCCATGTCTATGTTAATCTGAAGCACTATGAAATTTTAGATCAAATTGACGCTCTTCTTGCCTAGCTGGAAATTTAAAAGAAAAAAGCTGTCTCCATAAAAAAATAGCTTACTTTTAAAGCAGAACTTTAGCAAATAATTATAGCTAGTGCGTACATAGTGCTTACTATGTATCAGACCCCCTCCTAAGCTTTTTACAAGGCTAAACTCACTTAATCTATGAAATGGACACCAATACCATCCCCATTTCTCAGATGTGGAAACTGAGGCACTTGCCCCAGGATAACAGAGATGGTATGGGCAGAGCCAAGATTTGAACCCAGGCAGTCTGACTCCAGATCCCAAGATCCTAACCAGAGACAAGAATATGAGACTTCATTGACTAGGCAACAAACATTATGCCACAAGACCATTCTTCTATTTGGTTTCTACCATCATCCATCATTTGGGTAGAACCAACCTATGAATTAGTAAGGACCCCAAATTTAGTTAATAAAGGCTTGTGGTTCATCTTACCTTGTCCAACCTTCTATGAAGATACACAGCAAAAAGTGCTGACCCAATCATCTGGGTGATAAGAAAAACAGTAAGTAAATACATAAAAATTTTCATGCTGATGGGCAGTCCAGTGGCCGCAGATCGGGGAGAAGGTTGGTTGTATGTTTCGATCATGCTGTGTTAAAGTTGAAATGGTATCTTCTGGCAGAGAAGGTGGCAGAGGCAGCATGAGAAGACTGTCAAAGTGGCCACCTTACTCAGGATTAGTTAAGAGCGCACAATCGTTGCAGCCCACACTTCCTGGAAAATGTGCTTCGTAGTCTTCTCTCCCAGCAAAAACGTTACGTAAAGGTTTTTTGTTTTGTTTTTTTTTAATTATACCCATATCATTCACTTCCAGGCTTTCCTTTTTGTTAGTAAAGAAGAAACAAGTTTCTTCTTCCATATATTCATTCTTGCCTTGAAATGTCATAGACTTCTTAACAGACAATGGCAGTATTTTCCTATCACTGTCTAACTTTTTGGGTTCACCAGTTTCAAGGAAAGTGACAAATTCATCCACCAGCAATAGACTTATTTCAATTTCAATCTTACTAATACGAAGCGGGAACCTGGTATATGGAGAAAGAAACACATGTCAACAAAAGTTTGGATTGATTTTATGACTGGTGTCCCATCAACTAATTGCTTCTCAGAACTTTGCTTCTTTAATCACTAAACTCAATGAAAGCCTGGCAGGTTTTCAGGTCAAGTCTACATGGCATAAAGCAAAAAAAAGCATGCTGATGGTTATTAAATAAAATTTAGCTGGAAAGATAATGCAAGAAAAATAAATTTTGCAAAGGCAAAGATAAGTAGGGTCTTGAGGGAAATCAGGCCAAGACTCTGGAATTGAAGTTAAAGTAAAAATCGTGACTTGAAGTAGCTAAGCTGCCTGTGTACACTGTTCCAATCCATTAGATAATTGTTGATGCTGATGTAACAGTTCAGAATAGGGAAAATAGGCTGCAGTTAAGAGATCTGAATTCTAGTCTTTGCTCTACCAATAAATTGCTATGAGCCTTGGGCAAATCACTTCATCTCTTTAGACCTCAGTTTCCTCATACCGAAAGGAGGCACTTGCACCTGTCTTGCTTATCCTGTAGGTTGCTGTGAAGATCTAATAAAGATGTGCATGGAAGAAATTTGAAACACGTTAAGCAATAAACAATTCTCATCCTGAATTTTTTGGAATTTATTTAGCCTAAGACATGAGTTTAACAAATAATTGCCAACTCCTTACATGTTGGTAAAAACCAAGTGAACAATAACAATATTAAAAACACCTTAAGTTTTGACAATGAATTGAATCACTGAAGTGTGTAGGATTACACATTTCTGAAGGGCTTTTGCATCATCTTATCAGATTTCCTTCAAACTAAAAGCAGCTGTGGAAATCCCTACCTCACATCCAAACCTGGTCTAGAAACCATGATAAAATTGCTTTGATGATTCCTATAAAATTGTTTTGAGAGACAAATAGGAAACGTAAAAACTGCTCTGATAGGCATGCTATCTATATAGTTAGCACCTGCTTTCTTCCCCTCCCACGCCCCAGCATCCTGTCCTGGGCCCAGATCTATGTAGCTTTTCACTACATCTGCCAAGTAGGTGGCTTCGATGCACGTGATGAACTTTGATCAGTCAAGTCAGAGGCTTTGGTTCTTAGACAAGTAACCTTAGTTCCACTGAAGGAAAATTATCATGAGAGCCAAAATGGGCTCAAGGACTTCTGCACTGTCAGTTTTATACAATTTGAGAGTGCCAGAGCTGCAGGGGCCCTGCAATCAGCTCAGCCAAGACCCGAGGGAGGGGAGGCTGAAGGTCACAGATTTGTTCACGTGACCAACTTGAAAAAACAGTTGTTGTCCAACTTCCTTGCCTCAACTTCTTGATCCCCAGCCTCCTACAGTCTGACTTCTGCCCACAATATTCCCCTGAAATTGATCCCACCATTATTAGCTCAATAATAGTTTTGGCTGAATACTTCTTAGAGTTTATTTTTAGCGACCTCTCTATTACTCTGTTGACCTATTATCCTGTTGTCATCTTCCTGAATGCTCTCCCCACTTGAATTCTATGTCACCCTATTCTTAAGGGCTTCTGCCTCTCAGAATCCTTCTTCATGTTATCTTCTTTCCTCTTTGTATCCCTTAAAACTTTGGTATTCCTTCTCTCTATTTCCTTTCCTTCTCCCTTCTCCTCTCCTCCCCTCTCTTCTTGTTCTCCATGGTTTCATTGGGTGATTCATGGGTTTCATGAACTTTCATGGGTTTCAATCTCACCTTCATTGTGATAAATCTCAAATCTATAACTGAAGTCCTGAACTTCAGAGTTGTAAGCACAGCTACCTCTGAAAATCTCTACTTGGATATCCCAAAGCCATCTCACATTTGGTATGCTCTAAAATTAATTTATCTCACCACTCTAATTCCAATCCAGACCTGTTCTTCCTTAAGATTCTCCGTATCTCTGTGAATGGTCCCACCACCCACTTAATTGCCAAAGTCAGAGATCTGGGATCCATTCATGATTTTTCACTCTCTCTTGCCCCAGATTGCCCCAATCCCAGTGGCTTCTTCCTCCAAAAACATTGGTTGCCACCACTTCTCTCCATGGCCCCTGCCATCATCCTATTCCAGGCCCATATATCCTCTCCTTTGTAGATTACTGAATTGTACCATCCTAACTTATCTTCCTGTTTCTCTTTCTGTCCCACCCCATCCATCTTTCACACTGACAGCAACTGACTCCAGAATGCCCTGCTTGTACCTCAATTCTTGAAGCCTTCTCTTTCTCTCATCCTTCTGCCTGGTCCTCTACCATAATGCCACAATTGGCTACCTTTCCAGCTTCCTCATTTAGGCTGTTTTTTTGATTTCTGACTCTGCATCAGAAGTTCTTTGTCTCAGAATCTCTCATGCCTGTCTCTCCCTAACAGGGAGTTGGCTCCGTTTTAATATCTTCAGCTGCCTAACACGTCCAGAAATGATTATCAAACTTAGTTTCCAAGAAATGTATACATGTATAGGAGTGCATGCAAGTGTCTATAGCCAAAATCAAATATTGACCATCTTTTTCTAAGTTTACAGAAAGAATTAAGTTAATGGATTGAAGTCTCATTTTTCAGTTATTTTTACACAGAATTTTCTTAAATATTGGTCACCCTTTTCTACTACTACTTTTCTGCTAGCTAGTGATTGATCTGTAGCAAATCTCAAGGGAAAAATAAGAAAAACAATGGATCATACTTCAACAGTTTGTTTTTGATGTGAATATGCCTGTGGTTGTGATTTTATATTGATAACCCAGAACACAGTCATAATTTCTGCTTCGAAAATCATTTCCAGTACATATGAAAGAGTTAAATATAACAGTATTTTGTTTGTTGTATGAAGGGCCTCCTAAGGGTTCTTTTCCCTGAATATACCTGAAAAGCTCTAGACTAGAGGAAAGGGTCTCAATTCTTAACATGGCAGATGAGTTGACCCCTGCCCACATTTCTCTCCTCATCGTCTACGACTCATTAGGTCTCAAACATTTTAAGCTAGTTTTATTTCCTGAAATGTGCTGTGCTTATTCATGTTATTCGTGTGCCAAGGCTAATTCTCTCCTGTCTTATCTATTAATGTTTTTTGTTTGTTTGTTTGTTTGTTTGAGACAAAGTCTCACTCTGTCGCCCAGACTGGAGTGCAATGGCACGATCTCAGCTCACTGAAACCTCCATCTCCCAGGTTCAAACGATTCTCCTGCCTCAGCCTCTCAAGTAGCTGGGACTACAGGCTTGCGCAACCGCGCCTGGATAATTTTTACAAATTTTTTTTAGTAGAGACGGGGTTTCACCATATTGGCTAGGCTGGTCTCAAACTCCTGACCTCATGATCTGCCAGCCTCGGTGTCCCAAAGTGCTGGGATTACAGATGTGAACCACAGCGCCCAGCTATCTATTAATGTTTAAGTGAAATATTCCGTTCCAGCTGACAAGGTGCTCTCTTCTGTACTTAATCTTTTTGTTGTTGTTGTTGTTGAGAAGGAGTCTGGCTTTGTCACCCAGGCTGGAGTGCAGTGTCATAATCTTGGCTCACTACAACCTCCACCTCCCGGGTTCAAGTGATTCTCCAGCCTCAGCCTCTTGAGTAGCTGGGATTACAGGCGTGCACCACTCTGCCTGGCTAATATTTGTAAATTTAGTAGAGACGGGGTTTCACCAAGTTGGCCAGGCTGGTCTTGAACTCCTGACCTCAGGTGATCCACATGCCTTGGCCTCCCAAAGTGCTGGGATTACACAGGCGTGAGCCACTGTGCCCTACCTCTTCTGTGCTTAATCTATCATAGCATTTGCCACATCATATCATAATGGACTTGTCTGATTTTTCTACCATTAGCTATTAGAGGAAAAAGATAATTAAACAAACAAACAAAAAAACCCAGAAATTTTGGTTCCTGACACATTGTAAGGAGTTAGTAAATATTTGCCAAATTACTAAATATTATTTTAAAGAGATAGAAGGGGAAGTTGTAAAATATTCTAACCTGGGAGAATAGCGCTTGGCTAGCTTTTCTAGCAATATATGTCAGAATATATTTACATTTTCTTCAATTCCCTTAATTCTCCCTCTTTCCTCTGGGTCAGTTCCATTTGTTTATTTTGGTCCTTTTCATTATGTTGCTAGTTTTTCTCAAATGCTTGGCGATTTATTTATTTATGAATGAAAACCTGTGTTGGTTATTATGGGTAGATGGCATGAGTTTCCTCTGCAATTGTGTTGATCTATCTGTTTTCCCCACAAACCTCTCTCCGGAATGGGAGGGCTGACTGTGGGTTCTGTTTAAGTGGGTAGGAAATGTCAACAGTCAGGCTTCCCTTTAGGTTATGTGGGTGGAGAGGCAGGAAGACCAGGGACCCCCACAACTGATGAAGTAAGGAGGGCTTTTCTCTGGGGGTGGAGCCTTGTAGAAGGTTTCACTCTTGACTAATATTGGTTTTCCTTTTGGTTTTGTCCTCCTATCTGTTGTGGAGGTCTCAGCACCCTTCCTAGAGCCCTCTCTAGGTAACTTTAGACTGAGGGCCAAGGCCAAATGCTGCTGCTAACAAATGGTCCACTGGGGGAAAGGAGAGAGAGGGAGAGGGCCACTTTTCCCAGCTGTTTCCACTGCCACTCTTCAATGATTGCCTCATAGCCCACCCCTGCTCCTCACATTCATTGACTCTGTGATTAATGCTTCTTTGGGAAAGCATACTCTTACAACTTATTGAATTGCAATGTTTACTGCTCTGATCTGTCTGTTAGTCCAAATTCATGGCCTTTCTTGCTTGTTGGTATCTCTCAAAATTTATGTCACATTGATGTCACCTTTTCTTATTTCCTATGGTTGTTGTGGTTTCTTCCTTTTTATATTTATTTTTGACTAAATAATACATTCACATGGTCTAAAATGTAAATGAAAGAGTATGTAATGCAGTCTTTTTCCCATCTCTTCCTTTCAGTCTTCCATGGTTAAACAGTGTTGTCAGTTTCTTATGTATCTTCCTGGAATGCTTTTATGCACATTCAAGCAAATACATAGATATTCCCTTTCAGCCTTTTAACACACAGCAGTATATGACACATTGTTCTACATCTTAACAATGTGTCTTGGAGATTGTTCTATGTCAGCAAAACACTTCCTTATTCTCTGTTTTTTTACAACTTCATAGTGTCCCATTACATGAATGATGATGTACCATAAATTATTTAACTAGTCCCCTATTGATGAACATTTAGGTTGTTTCCAATCATATGATATTTTTAAATGCTGTAACAAATAACCTTGTACTACTCATTTTTAAAAGTTTTTTTTCAGACATTTTCATGGGATCTGGAAGGCTAAAATTTACATATATTTTAACACTGACCAATCAACTTTTAACCTAAACACATTACACTTGAAGAAAGATGATTTATGGGTTATTGTTTATTTTCCATTAGTGAGACTGATGCACAGTAAATTATGTGTGTTATACACCCTCTTCAAAGCCAGACATCACATTTTAAAGTGTTCAATGCAAAGTCCTATCTAACATTAAGGATATGTGTGATTCTTCATGTGGATCTGCAGCAGAAAGCTGAAGATGACGTGATCTCTGGTACCTCCATTCAGAATACTGCATTTGTTAGCTGGATTGGAAAGAAGCAACTTCAGGAGACACTTCTTTGAATCAGTTCATTTGTTCACATCAACATTCACTGAGTGCCTAATGTGAGCCAGGTGCTGAGCTGGACCCTGGGGATACAAAGAAAAAGATGATAGTCCCTGCTTTGCCAGGAGCTTCCAGTTCAGAGAAGCTGACCAATACATGAGCAGACAGACAATCATAAACAGTGTGAAAAGCACCACTGTAGAAGTGAACACAGAATGCTGAGGGAACAAGAAGGAGGAGTACCTACACACCCAGGGGGTGGGGCGGGGTGGGGTGGGATAGAATGCATGTCTGCGAAGCCTCTCTAGAAGCAAAGACACCTGTCATAACTTTGCATCCTGTCTTGCAGCACTCCACTGACAAATCTCAACATTCAGTGTCCATCTGCTGTCCTTGGCCTTTCTAGTCTGGAATCTTCCATCCTTTTCCATTCTGCAGAAGTCTTCTAGTTGGTTATGTTTATTCTGGCACTCCAATGGCTCAGGAAGAGTAACATAGGAGGGGCGTGGGGATAATCACCTCCAGCATAGATGAGTGTGGTTGGGAATGGGGATGTTGGGTGTCTTGATCTGGTTTCTGGTATTAGTTTTCATAGTGTGCCCAGAATCCTCACTCTCCCTTTCTACCAGATGCCTACCTCCATCCCAGGTCCCCAAGGTGAGCTTTCTTGGCACATATCCACTCCAGAGTTGTATCCTAGAGGCAGGATTGTGTCCCCTCGCCACTGCCACACACTCCCCACCCCAAACACAGCAGGAGAATCATGCTTTGAAGGGAATTCTGGAAGAAATTTCTAGTCATAAATGGGCTCTTGGGTGCTATTGTAACTCTTGTATGACTCTAACACCTATTGCTGTGAGTTTAGCCAAACAAACAAACAACAACAAAAAAAACAAACCCATAAGTTCCCCACAGCATCTCTCTATATATTCCAAAAGGTTCTCCCATTGATGTTTCCTATGGCAAGACTGTCCGAGGGGCCTTGTGGCTAACACTGAGTAGTCAATATCCTTTCAATAAGTATTTTCCCAGCATTTGGCAAGCACTAGGCTCTCTGATAGGTCTGGGAATCCAAAATGAAAAAGACAGAGCTGCTAGTTAAGGAGATACAAAAGCCAGAGTGGACCACAGTGCACTGGGTAAGCATCCACAGTAGAGAAGTGCAGGGGATTTTGGGAGCATGCAGAAGGAGTGAGGGTGAAGAGGTGACAGACTCAGGGAAGACTTCCTGGAAGAGGAAGCCCTGAGGGAATTTTCTGGGTCAGGAAAGAATACATTCCAGGTACGGGAACTAGCATGTGGAAGGACCCACAGGCTGGAACTCATGGGCTCGTTCTTCTCTTACGGCTGCAGGCTTGGGATCAAAGCCTTCCTCTGGTCTCTGCACAGCACCTCAGGTTCTCCAGTCAGCCCTTAATGTGGAACATGAAATATCAGGTGTTTATAGA